>NW_023416306.1:36229869-36609869 GCF_014176215.1 Rousettus aegyptiacus | reverse complement strand
CTCTCTCTCTCAACCAATCTAATAACCAAGATGGCTACCAAATGACCAATGGGTGGGGAGCATATACAGCATAGAGACACTGGACAAAGGGATGAGTCACGTCCCTCAGTGGACAGAGCAGGCCAGCGAGAGGTTTCATCACACTACTCAAAACAGTGCAGTTTAAAACTTATGAGTTGTTTATTTCTGAAATTTCTCATTTAATATTCTCAGACTGAGGTTGACCACAGGTAACTAAAACTGTGGAAAGCAAAACCACAGATAAGGTGGGAACTACTGTACTTCATTAGGTGGCTGCTCTACTTGCTAGGACCAAAGGGAAAGACAGGCCAAAGAGATCTGGGGAGGGTTCAGAATACCTTACTCTTTAAGTCAAATAAAATATTTATTTCCTTGATTTTGTTTTCTTAATAAGTACCTCAGGAAGTGCTGGCTCCTGACATATTTGCTTTTTCCTCACATTTAAACAACTGAAGTAATTATAAAGAGGGGGGTGAGAGGTTATCAAAATAGTTCTATGAACTTTATTGGCTTTACCAATAAAGTTTGGTAAAGCCAATAAAGTTTGGTTACCATTTGTATCTTCAAACTACTAGTTTACCATCTTTCTGTTTCTGGTTACTACTTCCACCCCATTGTTGGCTTGCTGAGAAAAAGTATGCTCCTTGCTCCATGCATTTGAAAAATATATGTATTTCTTAAATGTTCATCATTTTGACTGCTGGGGTAAAGGGACTGGTTGCAGTAAAGTGCCAAAGCCCTCAGGTAGAAAATACTTGCTGTACTGCTGAATCCAGGAACCCCTCCTTGGCTCTATTGCAATATTTATGGGCTGGGTTGTAACGAAAGTAACACAGGGCAAGGAAAATTGAGATGAGCCAAAGAAGGGTTAACAAAAACTCTCTGCACTCTATCATAGGTGTTGCATCTGTGCAGGCCTCAACCTTTGCCAGTGTTATCTGCATTTAGGAGGTGGTCTCCTGTTATGAGGAAGTCTGACCCCAAGACCTTTCACTTGACCTTTCTCTGCAAATTCTAGCAATGTGCAATAAGACTTTCCACCAAAGGGCAGCCAAAGGTGGAACAGCCAAGTAGAAATTTCATTTCCCAACCGAAGGAACATTTCAATTTCTAGGAAATCAATTGAGCTTCTATTAAAATCAATGACATATCTATGTGCTTTCCACAAATAGGTTGCTTCCTGTTGGAAAGCAGAAAGCCATCCTCCCCCCAGTCTCCAGATGAGCCCTGATTTATCCTTCTGTGCAGAGAATCATGTGAGCTAAAAGGTCAGGCAGTTAAAGATTTATGCTTTGTTTTATAAGATTGCTCAGAGAGAGACTCTTTTTCCCTCTCTTGTTTATTTTTTATCCTCCCCCAGCCCATTGTTCATTTTTTTCTGCCCAAACTAGACCATAGAAAAGGAAATGGGAAAATGTCGTATAATAGGAGGTCCGGAGCTTGCTGTGTCCCCAGATGGCAGGAGATGTGAACCAATGAGGGTAACCTTCTGTGGCCAGCCACCACAACCTACCCAGAGAGAAGCATTATACATCACTGTGCTCTGTAAATCTTTTTTAACCTCAGTTCTGAATTGGGATTTATTTGTTTTTCTAGGCAGACGGACCTGGCTCTCTCTGGGCCCTGCAAAATGATCTGTCACTGTCTACCCTGATAACCTATAGTAGTCTGTAATAAAGCCAACTTGCCAGGGCTAGCAAATGGATGCCATATCTTAGATCATGTTGGGTCTTTTCATTTATTACATTCTCATCATGGTCTACCCAGATACTGGTTTTTTTCTGTAAAATACACACCCCCATATCTCACTCTAGGACATCTATCTAAGAAGGGCCCTGTTGAGAATTAGGGCTATACTTGTAGCCATTTCTGGGTATTCTCTTTAATGCCTACCATTATTGACAGGGAAACTGCTACACCACAAACTGATATGTGAGAATGAGGGGGGAAAAAAACCTTCAGAGCCTACACATTTTTAACCAGTGTGTGTCTTATCAACTTCATTTGCTTCACCCAAAATCTGTGTCTCTTTTTTTCTATTTTATTCAATAATATCATCATGATCCTATGTACAGAGCTAGAAATTCATCAGTGTGCATTTCCTACTTTTTCTCCTTTATTGTCATATCTACTCTGTCTCATTTTTATTACTGACTATCAAAATGACTCCTACCTCACTGCTGCTCTCTTTCATCTCTCACTGGATTATTGTGATAACCTTGGATCTCACCTCCCTGACTCTGGTTCTTTCCACTACCATCCATATCCCTCCTCCACAGTCCATGCATCTCAACATATCATTCTCTTCTCTAGAAACATCAATGCATACCCTTTTCTTTTTCATATAAAGTCCAAAGTGCTTACAATGGCATCCCTGCACTTTCTAGATCTTTAGCTATCATTCCCTTCACCTTCATAACAGCTTGTTCCAGGGCCCCTGGACCCACCATGACCATCCATATCTCCATAATTTATTTCAATAGCACCCTCTATCTAAATATCTATACACACTTTCTTAACTCAGAAAAACAAGCAAACAAAAACTTAGAATTCCTTTTTTTCAGGATCTACTTCAAATGTCACCTTCTCCATTAAGAATCCCAAGAATTAATCACTCCTTCCTGCATTTTTTTTCTGTGATGTATTTTTACTCATTCATTATAGAAACCTACAAGCATTTTTTATTTTCACCATGTTAGACTATGCCCTGTTTGAAATTACATCATATCTCTTTTATATCTCTGCCCCTAGCAATGGACCCAGTATTTAGCCATTGAGACTAGAATATCTGATCAGCAGCAGGAACATGACAAATAATTTAATTAAGGGCCTGAAAGTGTTTAGCTTTGCGAAAGATTGCTTGAGAAGAAGTATATAGATATAGCCTATAATATTTTCTAAAGGCTTATCATCTCAATCAGGTTCAGGCACTTAAATTTAGATGGAAATGGATTCTTCTCTATGTCTTTTAACCACATAATATCATAATATTTAAATGTTAAATATCAAATTTTAAATCCTGAGACTTGCAAAGATCTTGTAGGGGTTAGCTATTGCTTTTTTGGCTTCCCAACATCCATTGCATCTTTTCTAGGTAAAAGTACTTGAGTCCTTTTTTGTGTACTAAGGCTGTTAAACAAGGTTCTAGACCCTATTTTGCCCAAACTGGTTTCCTATAACTCATGCCAGTTAGAGTATTCTCTTCTCTTTGAAACTAGTTTGCCTTCTGATCTAACTACTCAACATAGGTCACTGTGTTTATGACAGTAAATTCTGATATGAGCCAACTTTGGTTCAAATCTGGGTGGTATTATAAACTAGTTATTGATTATGGCAAAAATGATAAATCATCTCTGCATCAGTTTTCCCCTCTGTAAAGTGAGTTTAATGAGTTAATTAGCTTCATAGGACTAAAGGCGATAATGCATATGAAGCTTATAACACATTGTCTGGTACACAGTTACCCCTCAGTAAGTGTTAACAACTAGGATGATGAGAATTCTGATGATGATGATGATGATGGCAAAGATGATGAAGGCAATGATAATGATCGTGGTGATAATGTCATAATTTTAATGTACTCATTTAGGAAGTGAATCAAGAAAGGATGGTCTGTACTGTACTGAATTTATTCACTTTCTCAGTTACGTCCATGCTGTGAAAAATGTCAACACATAAGGCAAAGCAGACAGCAATAACAGAAGTCATCTTCTTTGATATGAAGCAGATATCGCAGCCTAATTAAAAATTGTCCATAGTAAGGAAAATGATGTGAAGATGATGGGACATCGCTAAAGTGAATCTGGGCATCCTAAACAAAGTCAGACCTTTCGGTTTACTCTAGAACATCTTTTACCTTTCCAATATTTGTCTTTGGCATAGAATTTCTGCCTATTTTCTCATTTACATGTTGGCGTTCTATACTACTGTGCCCTAAAAATAAAGAAAATGTATTAAAATGATGGTGTGGTAGTCACACTTTGGAAATTGCAAAGATTCAATTTTAAATTAATGCTGGCATGCCTTAACAGTAGGCCCAAGTTTTAAGTTCTAGTTCAAACTTTGACACTTACTTCCTGTGTGACTTGAATAAATTCCTTAATTTTTTTGAACCTCTGTGTTTTCAAATGATAAATTATATGTAATTTGGTTTATAAATGTTTCATTCAGTGTTACAATGAAATCAAAAGATTACTTGTGGTTTACCTACTTTAAGATAGCTTTGCTACTCTTGGTCTGTTCACTAAAATCTGAGAGTCCTGCCTTGTTCTTCAATCAGCTTCTCAGCTTGTAACATTTCTTTAAACATTATCCACACATGTGAAGAAAACAACTTACTTAAATTCAATTTTAGTATAGACAACTGGATATATCAAGAGAAAAAGAAACCAAAACTAAAGTTTTTCTTTCCTTTCTTATGAAAGAAACCTGCAAGATCCCCATATCCTTTGAATACAATCCTAGAAACTGGTTTGGAGATGAGACGTAGAATCAGCACAATTGGAAAGAGGAAGGATGAGGGAAAGAAAAATAAACGGTGTGGAGGAAATAAAAAGAAGGTAGACAGACCTGAAGACAAAATAATCCATTTCTTGCCACTTAAAGTGTGGTCCTTGGGCTAGCCATATTAGCATCACCTGAGAGCTGTTTTGAAATGCAGAATCTCAGGACTTATCGCTGATCGACTGAATGGATGGTACTGGTACACTGGAAAGATCTTTTTCGTCTCCCAGTATACCCATTCTGTGCTATGAGTGTTGGTTGATAACTCATAGCTGGCCCTTTGTCTAAAGAATTGCCCTTTGTCAAATGCAAATTTTCTCAGTCAGAGAGCTACACAATAACCACTCTCATTGCCCCACTCAACGAATTCAGTTAATAATTGTCTAGTACTAAGGGACTAGTCCCTCATCTTAGGGTAAGACTAACTGTTACAATTTGTGTCCCTAAACTTCCTCCTGAGTTCAGATTGAAACTAGTCTTCAGTCGAGACCACAGTTACTGCTAGTTTTTGTGCCCTGTTTCTATCAGGCATCCTTTGCTCTTCTCCTTAGAACACTCCTCTAGTGAGTCACTTGAACAAGAATCTCCATCTCAGGCTCTGCTTTAAGGAACTCAACCTAAGTTGGTTTGTACCAGAAATAGAGCAGATGCAAAGGATAAAATTTTGTAGTTGGACCCAACTTGCCACTTAGATCAATGGTGGTACATGGTGGGTGTATTGATAGTCTCTGGGATGCTGTAAAGTGCAATTACTAAGGCTTTCTCTTGAGAAGAACAAGATAGGTACAGGTTGAGGGAATTCACTAATTGGGGCAATTTCACAGTTGTTGGAGAGATATGGGGAAATAGCAACTATAACGACTGTGAAATTGATGTGACTGTTGCTAAGAACATTTGATTTACTGAAGAAAGAAAATGACAGGCTTAGACCTCTTAATAAATCAAAGTGTGAGAGTCAGAGGCCTCCTTGATAGCTTTTAAAAAGACTCTCATCTCCTAAAGGCAGGAGGCAGGAACAACTGAAGATTGGGCACAGAACTTAAGTGTGATATTGGTAGAACTTCAGAAAATTCTTGGCCTAGGAAAATCTCTTATGACAATACAAGGCCCAGAATAGGAAAGAGTAGAACCCTGAGATGTGAGATGAGGATGTGGATAGATGAATTTGTGAAACTTGTATCCTCGATTTCTCTGATCCCACTAGGCTAGCAGAAATGGCCCACTCCTTTTTTGAAGAGCGATCACCTTGCCTTGTTTAAGACCATGCAGAGGCCTAAAGTGAGAGAGGTTCCAAATACAACAATTAATGACCTCCTCAAAATCTGTGTTCTCCTTATTACCTGGGCACCAGGCCTTAATTGTAAAATAATCTCAACATAGCCAGTCAGAAGAAGTGCTGGACCTGGATGGGACTGAGAGGGATCATTCATCAAAGTTACTGCAGGACCTGGATAGTATGCAATGGCAGGAATCAGGGGAATATATCTGAAAGTGAGTCCTGAGGGTGCTGGATTAAGAAAGGTGGAATATAAAGCTGGCAAAGGTGGGTTTACAATAAGAGAAAACTGTCTATGATATGAATTTTTAAGTCCCTGGATTTAAAACACTGTGGAAGCTTGAAACAAACAAACAAAAAAAGAGACAATAATTAGATTAAATAGAGATGTCATGTAAAACTCTGAGAAATATCTCGAAAGGCTTGAGAATAGAGCATGGTAGAAGAGGTCTATTATATACAATTGAAAAACTCATGAGATGCTCATTTTTTTTTAGGGAGGCCTGGAGAGGACTCCATTTACTAAGGTAATAAAGGATGAATGGGGGAGAAACACACCAGTAGCACCAGTGCCTGTCCCCTGTGGGCTGAACCAGTAGGAGAGATGCTATTACAAAACCGAGTTCCCTAGAAGCAATGAGAATGATAGTATCTGGGAATAACATGCTTAGTGAGTCTGAATAGCATCCAGGATGATCTGCTTGAAATAAACTATAGAGATGACTTGACGTACATAGAGTTCCTAGAGGCAAAAACATGGGCAGGCGACTGCCTCAAGTACTGTCAAATTGTGTGTGTGTGTGTGTGTGTGTGTGTGTGTGTGTGTGTGTGTGAAAAATTAAGAATGAATGAGCATAAGGAAGATGTTATTTCCCCCCAATAGAAATTCATAAACTTTTGCCCAGTTTTCAGACTGGAATCAGCTCCCAGATGCAGAACCCATTGACTGAAGGAGTGTCTAGGTAGAGAAGATGAAGGGCCCTATGACACCACAGCAGTTATGTACAATGACAATGCCAAAGTCCTTCTTCAATGGGACCTATAGCCATTTATTGGGTAATGGAACACTTGGAAAAGGGAATACCCAGATCTTTCGAGGCGTGTTGAATATAGGGTCCAAGTTCATTCTGCTATTAGGAGATCTAAAGTGCGATCTTGCTCTCTGCCGCTTTAGAATAGGGCCATAAACGTAAAAAATAAAGTCTTGGCCCAGGTTTTTCTCACAGTGGGACTGCTGTCTCTCTGGACCCCACTTGGTTGTTATTTCCCCAGCCCCTAAATGTACAATCCAAGTGGACATATTCAGTAGTTGACAGAAATTTCATATTAGTTCCTCTATCTATAGAATAGGAGTGGTTGTAGTAGGGAAGTCAAGTGATAGCTCCTGACTATCCCCACTCGCCCCAGAAATTAAACAAAAATAATAGCATATCACAACACAATAACACAATGAGTGTTACAATCAAAGCCTTAAAACATGCAGAGGTGATGTTCACCATCATATTCCCATTTCATTCATCAGTTCGGTTCCTGAAAAACTGGTTGACTCCACTATACTAAATGTGATTTCTTTATTAGAGAATATTAACGCAGCCTCAGGTATATTGTATGTGGACATTGAGCTAGCAAACCATAAACCACTGTAAAAGAAAATAAGAGTAGTTTACACTCATATGAGATATACATCCATTGTCATATCCCAAGGTTATGTTAATTCTCATGTTCTCTGTCATATTATAGATCGAAGGGACCTGAATTGTGTAGGGAAAGAAAACAGTTTTCCTTCTACCCCTCTGAGGTTCATTGACTAGGGCCCTGTAAATGAGACTAACAAAAGGCAGATTAATGAGAGAAAACCAAACAGAAGTTTACTGACATGTGCATGACCCATGCACATGGAAACGCTCAGATATTAGTAACTCAAAGGAGTGCTTAGAACTTCGCCTTATATAGCATCTTAACAAAAGAGTAATAAATGCTTAGAGAAATCACACAACAAAAACGAAGGACTGAGTTTCTAGGAGCAACATATTGTGTAAAGGCAAATACATGGGGAAATTAATGACAGTAAGGGCTAGTTGCAAAGTTTGTTATATAGATTCCTTTGGTACCATCTCTGGCTTGATGAGGGCCTAGAATCATCTCTGGTAATTAATTTCTTTCATTTCTGATAGAGAGGAGAAAGGAGACACCTTCATAAATGTATATCCTGCTTTTAGCAAATAGGGGAAAGGCAGACAGCTTTTCTTTTATTTTCTCCTTCTCAATTGCCTTGATCTCAAAATAATCATATGCCAAAGTGGCATATATTGAGGTGGCTTATTCTGCTACCTTTCAACTCTCTGGATTTTTTTCCGTTTGGGAAACTAACATTATATTAATTGAAGCTGATGATTCAAAAGTGGCAAATACAATAGGTGCCTTGAAAGTACACATGTCATTCAGAGAATGGAGAAATACCTTATATTTCCTATCACAAAGAATAAAACCCAACTCTTAATAAGTTTCTTAGGTTTTATAGTTATCATATTCTGCATTTAGGAACACAAACTACTGGTGCATCATGTTGATTCGAAGGCTGTTAGCTTTGCTTGAGGCCCAGAAAAAGAAAGTTCTTTGAAGCAGTTCAGTCTGTAGTTCCAGAAATGCTGACACTTGACCTCTAGGACTTGGAGAATTCTGTATTAATAGACAGATCTGTGGCAGAAAATGACATTGTGTAGAATCTTTCACAAGACCAAACAGGATGATCACAGCAAGAACTCCTATAATTTTGAAACAAAGGTATGCCACGTGCAGCAAAGAACTATACACCATTCAAAAAATAGGTCTTAGTAGAATGCTACTAGGTCATTTAGAAACTGTATATCTGACCTTGGAAATTAAGTGACTATATGGCTAGAACTACTTCTCATAAACTGAATACTTTCAGATCCACCAAATTATAATGTTGGCAGTTCTACAAGCAATCTATAATAAAATGATTATGTGTGGTCCATCAGAATCAAACTCAAGTTGGTCCAAGGGACACAAATAAGGTGTACAAACAGCTTGCTCAGAGACCATGTTTCTCTGGTACCTGTCCTCAGCTCACACTTTGACTGCATGGGCATCTTCTATGACTAACTGTTGGGAGAGGGAATACGCCAAGCTTGATTCACAGTTGTATTAGTTTAATAAGTGAGTTCAAGCAACAAACTGTCACTGTGCCGCATATCATCTACTCAGGGGAAGCCCTTGAAGAATATCAAGGGAAAAGTCTCCTGCTAGGCAAAGCTTTGGGCACTGCAAGGGGTAATATGCTTGGAATGTAGAGATAGTGGACTGAGGTAGAGTTTACTTAGACTCATGAGCAGGCAGAAATGGTTTATCTGGTTGGTCAGAAGTATAAGCATCTTTGTTTCACACATTAATGCTAAGTAGAGAGCATCCATTACTGAATAGACATTAAAGCACCTAGTGGTCAAGATGACTCAGTAAGTATATGTCTTCTAACCTTTGTCCTTGACCACCACAGAGCTTGCATGGACTCATAAAGAGAGTGGCCATGGTGGCAGAGGTAGAGGCTAACATGAGTCAGATAGCATTATCTCATTCTCACTAATGCTAATCTAGCTTCTACCTTTTGATTATCCCACCCACCAGCAAAAGAGAACAAAATCAAGACCTCAGAAGTGTACTATTCCTCAAGAAAACCAAGCAGCCACTATAAGCAAGCTGATATTGTTGTTCTTTCTGGTAGTGGCAACAATTCCTCACTGACTGGAATTAACACATATTTCTGGTATGGTTTGCCTTTTATATCCACATGTTCTTAGCTAGCACCACCAACCAAGGGCTGACAGAACATCTGATCTACAAACACATCAAAGATGAACATATTTTACCTAAAAAGGTGTAACAGTGGAATCTATGGCATGAACTTAGTCCAGATAACAAGTGATGAGAGATGCAAGAAGTTGACAGTCATAAATGCTCCTGGTTTCCTATCCAGATGGCCCTTGTTAAACAGTGTACATGAGAATATTGACTTGTAACACCTCATGGCTGCCCCCATATCCAAAAACTTGCCTTTTTCCAAGCAGGAGCATCCAAACATTAGTATGACTAATGATGTAGATAGGATACCCCTTATTGTACCAACAGTGCAAACATCTGTCATGCATACATGATTCTTTAAAATATTCGCAAGGTTATATTTAAATATGCTTATTGGCAAAGATTAATCCATTAGAAATATATGTATATGCAACCAAGTGCTCATAACTTCAGAGAAATGATACATCTTAGATATTGTACTTGTTTTCCCTGTTTTATAAGTGTTCACACACATCCATATAACCATACATCTTCTATTTGTCCTGTAAGGAAAGACAGCATTTTGATCTTCTTTGTTGAGTAATACCTATTGCTACCCGCTACTCCATTTCCAGATAATAACTCATTTAAAAAATCATGAAAAGCAAAAATAAGAGCAAATATCAATGGTAGAAGGAAATCTGTTTTCAGTAGGAAAACATGCTTCTGAGAGTTGCGAGCAGTGTATTGCATCAGAAGGCACATCAGAACACGAGAGCTGGATGGAGCATTTAACGCCAGCCAATAAGGATGGCTTTTATGCCAAATAAAATCCTCCAGTGGAAGATTTTGTGGTGACAGATATTCTAATTAGAGATGACTAGGAGACATGGGGGGAAAGAATCAACACTGCTTATAAAAGATGGTTAGTTTCAGCAGCACACACATTAAGGAGTCAGTAAGGGAGTTCAAACAGTAGAGAATGAGGGATTAAACAAAACAAAAAAATACACCTATTTGCTTCTTAGAAGAGTTTTTCTAGGAGAAGGTTAGAAAACTGCAGTATTCCACCTGAATCATTACAGCAGCAGTTAATAAATATTCCCTTGATCTGATTTGGGCACATCCTAATGTCCATCTGTTTGCAGGATAGATGATAATTTAATCCCCAGTTAATACTAATTGTGAAGTCACTACACAGGAAAACTGAGTGATTGCAGAGAAAATTGACTCAGCACCTGTGGCTTTGGTTTACCTGGTGAAGGCTGGTGACAGGCACACACAAAAAATAAGCTGTATCTGCAGCCAAGGGGAACAATTAGGGCAGGCCTAGTAAGAAACCACATTAAACATGTTTTTTCCTGCAGGCACCTGAGCCTCAGCAGAATTCTCATCTTTCTCTCTCCTTGCCTGCCCCCTACCCACTTTCTCTCTTTTTCTTAGACACATAGACATTCACACATACAACTGTGTAATTTGATGTTTTTAATTTGTAAGAAGTGCATCAATGTCTAAACGGAATTACTTATGCTTTACTCTGGCTTTGACTTGCACCTGTGAATCAGTCTTATGCCAACAAACCTAATACAGTGCTAATGACCCAAAGTTTCCAGCAATAGAATTCTCAGTGCTGAATGTTATACTGTTTTCTTATAACCTAAGACTCGTGTTGGTTGTTTGGAAAAGTAAAATAGATCTTATAGGGAAAAGGGAAACAGCTCTAAGGAATTTTGTAGTACAAAGTCAGATTACTTTATGTGCACGTTTTTTGAAAAAGATGGCAAACCAGAAAGTAAAGACAGAGAAATTGATAGTGAAGTGCTTGGCTAATTAAAGAGGTCTGGTATAATGTATGGATAGAAAATAGGAGGCCAGTATTTAATAAACACAGTCCCTGCCCTGTGCTGGTCATTTTACTATACATAAGGTTTAGTTTTCGTAGTATCTAAAATACTGGCAGCTCAGAGATGTTAAGTAACTTGTCCAAAATTGCAGCCAGTAAGCAGCATATCCCGGTTCAGTTCCAGAACTGTCTTTCTGCAGCATCCTGCTGCATAAGGAGAATTCTCATGGGGAGAGAATGCCATGTATCACACACCAGTGGTTCCACCAGATAATTGAGACAAGATGAAAAAGTGCAAATGGACCTTTTCCCTATAATCTACTGCCACAGTGAGGCTGCATCGTGGGCCTGGAGGGAAAGCGTAGATGATGGGACATGCTTACTCTGTGCTATGGCTGCCAAAGGAAAGACCCCTGTGAAGAAAAGACTATTAACAATCTCAGCTCCATTAAATTTAAAGCAGCTGCTAACAGTAGGGGCCTTTACATTGTCAATTATATGAATTTTCCTATTACTATGTCATACCAAAGAGCAATTAAAGTACATTCATCAAACACTGCTTCCACCTTTCTGGTTCTGTCCATTAATGCCACAGTGGCAGGCCTTAGAAATTCTCGAAGACAAATCTGACATGCAGACTTTAATTGTTTCAAGGATTTGTGGTCAGAAACAACACTAGGTGAGTAGTAGGGGGTCAATTACACAATTGGATAGTGATAGGCAGAGACCAGCTGAACTCTCACAATGTGCCCAATATTTATGTATCAGTTCACCTTGCAAAGTGCTTTGACACCTACTATTTCACTTGGAGTTTGCATCTATGCCATTAACTGGTCTGGGAGGTATTTAATTATTCTGTCTCTTTTACAGTTGGGGAAATGGAGACCAGGGAGTCTATGCTGGCAGAGACTTAACTGGAGCCTGAGATTTCCGTGCATTTTCACCCCCACTAAAAAAACAGAGGAACAGCAAATGATCAGTCTTACCTCATTGTGCCCTATTCTGAAATACAAGGAATAAATTGGGGGAAGAGGGGGCGGTATTCCTACAGAAAGAGAGACAAAAGAAAGAGGAGAGAAAGGGAAAAGAGACCAAAAGAGTGGTAAGCATTGAAATGGTTGAGCTTACTGAGGATAGCTTGCAGTTGGATTTCCATTAAATCATTCTCCCTCGAAGTACAATGTGTGCTATACCAGATCCCCACAAAGACAAACTTCATAGAAAATGAGGAAAGCCTACCTACTCTCAAAAGGCAGGCCTCCCGTGGTCCCAAACTCAATAGCTTTTTTAATTGAATAAATTTAACATTGTATAAGTTTAAGGTACCTAGTGTGTTACTTTGATATATTTATATATTGTTTTATGACTGCCAATATAGTGATATTTATTATATTACATAATTATAGTACAATATTGTTGCCTATATTCACTACACTGTGCATTAGCTTTCTAGGGCTTATTTACTACTCATTACAAGTTTATACCATTAACATCATCACTCTTATCCCACCCCCCACACCCATCGCTTGGTAACCACCTTTACACTCTTTTTTACAGGTTTAACTTTTTTAGATTCCATATATGTAACATCATAGAGTGCTTGTCTTTGTCTGATTTGTCTTGCTTAGCATAATGTGCTCAACAGTTTTGAAACCACAAGAGTAATGCCGTCCGCCCAGGATGATCCTATGCAATGAAGTTCTGTGCAATGACTCACTCGTCCAGCGCCTATGTTCCAAGTTTCTTTACATACACATGATAGACACTGAAATGAATAGGAAATTTTTCCTGTCCTTGGGAAATCTTCTATTCCTAGAAGTGATCAAAATGTTGGCAGATGATTTAATATGGTATTTTAAATGATAGAAGCGAACTCAGGTTGTCAGGGGAGCATAGAAGAGGAAGAGCACCTAGATACGCCTTGAGGAGCTGTCCCAGAGCCATCTCACATGATAGATAAGAGCTGATTAGGTTTTTAAAAAAAGAGTAGAAAGAACTTTCCAACAGAAAGAATAGCATAAGATAAAAATTCTACTCTACCACTTGGCCAAGCTTGTTACGGAAGGAGACAGAGGTACAAGGCAGCTTTAATGAACAAATGCTCCTGATTAGACCCCCATATGCTTCAAGCAACAATATGCCTGGGTGGTGGCAGGGAAGCCGGGACAGGGGATAATGACACCCGCTGAGCATTTCTCAGGCCTTGTGTCCTTCACGCCAGTTCCTCATATTCTCCCCAGACTCTGCTGTCCTCGTCTCCCTGCCACCACTTCAGGTCCTTGGAGACACACTGACCTCTGACTACTTGGAACAAGGTGTGAAGAAATCCAGTGTTCTCTTAGTTCAAGTGAGATAGCCATTCCCAAGGAATCAGCAATTATAAACAAACCCTAAGTTTAAAAAAATTACGTATGTTAGGATTATAAAAACAATTTATCAGGTTATCTATTACTGTACAATATACTACACCAAAACTTAAATGACTTACTACACCAAATGACTTAAAACAACCACTTCGTTTTGCTCATAGTTTTGTGCATCAGGAATTTAGAACAAGCTTAGTTGGGTGATTGGTCTTTGATTCATGCGGCATTAGCTGGAATGGCCAAGACTGGAGGATCCACTTTCGAGACAGCCTTCTTACTATGTACTGGGAACTTCAGGATTCCTTGACATTCTTTATCTGTCTCTCTCTCTCTCTCTTCTCTCTTTTTCATTCTCCCATACCCTGCAAGGTATTTTATTCTCCAGGATTTATTCATGTGGCTCGGGGTTCTTACAATATGACAGTCTCAGAGTAGTCTCCCTTTCTGCCTGACAGCTGACTTCCAAAAGAGCAAGGTAGAAGCTGCCAGTCCCCTTTTAAGCATGACACTTGAATAACATTATTTGCCATATGCTATTAGCCAAAGCAGTCACAAGTCATCCCAGATTCAAGGGGAGGATAAATAAATCCCTCCTCTCAATGGAAGGGGTGTCAAAGAATTATGCCCATCTTTAATTTGCCCCTCTAAAAACAGAAATTTGGCCAAAATTGAGCTTCATTAAACCATGCAGTATTTGGAGTAGTCATCCCCTGGTTTCTTATTTTTCATCTTGATAAGGCAAAAAAACAAAGCTTATATCCTAAGTGTCTCTTCACAAGTGGGTTCCATGCTCGCAACATTCTGTATGGTAGGCCACATAGAAGGAACAAGAACACAGGGTGCTAGGAATTCGGCCCGCACCTATAGCTATTTGTCCCATCTGAGCCTTATATAGCAGATGGAATACGGAGAGTGGGTCACTGTGAGGCCCATATAACACTCTTCAACCACATGACTGTAAATAACTGCTAGAACTTTACCATGATGCAAAGTTACCAGAATATGTAATATTAAATTCCAAATCTATTCTCTGGCAAGTTAAGAGTCACCAGAAGAAAAATCCAAGACCAAATTTTCAGTGTATCTTCATAGGGAATTCACCATCGGAACCATACTGAACATTATGCATAATGTGCTTAGATGGAAGTAATATTTAAACCTTTTAAAAATGCTTAAGTATGTTACCATTATTAGTAATCGATGGAGGTGAGCCTAGAACCCTGGTCATCTGACTACCTGACTCCAAGGCCCATCTTTCTACTACCCACAGTTAGCTTCCTATTGTATTTTTTTTTTTTTTAAAAAAAAAAAAAAAAAAAAAAAAGCTCAAAAGGAGGATAGGGATGAAAAATACCACAATCACTGAGAAAGAATAGAAGCTGCCACTGTCTTCAAATCTTTTTAGTTCCCCAAAGTGCCTTTGACAGGTAAGCAGACAGGGTGCCTCCTGGGAGCTGCTAATGAACACAGGATTGGGAGAAACTAGGGAGGATTAAAGCAGAAGCAGTTACAAAATCAATAGTTGCCTCCTGTATCTGGCTAGTGCTCAGGGGCACATAGGGTGGCCCTAGGCAAATTTTCAGAGTAAGAAGCTTGTTTTATAGAATTCAAATTTTCTCTCCCTTTTCTCTCTCTGGAGCTCCAAAGCTTATCTGCCCTTTCCCCCAACCATTGTCATCACAGCTTCTTGAAAGTCTAGATGCTCACAACCTCATTGCCTCCCTTTTCCACCAAGACCTCACTACCACTTTCGCCACTTTAATACAAAGTGGATCCTAAGAATGACTCCAATATCTGCCATTTACTCTCAGGTTTAGGGTTTACCAGTGTGGCTTCTGCTTTAGGAAGTACTTGATTTTCAGCTTCTCCCCCTTTTCTCTTCATTGGCGTTCCCCAAACCAAGTAATGGAGGCAGCAGCCATGTGGTCATAAATCAATCCCAACAGATGTTTTATTTAATCGAAACAGACTTTAACCAAAGAATTTAAAGGGAGGAAAAAAGAAGATGCAATAAATAATGTCATCACGTGTATTACTCAGTAAACAGTTTCTGAGAACAAGTAAAATTTTACTGTTTTTACAAGGCTATGGCAATTAATTGTAAGAATCCTTCCATACACTATGAATCACTTTTCTAGGGAGGAATGATATTTTTTAAAATATAATTCCTTACAGTTCCTTACAGGACTTCACAAAATCTTTAGTGTGCTACTAAGCATTTTGAGTTTCAATGAGTGAGAGTGTGGTAGGCAGAATAATGGTCCCTAAGATGCCCACATCCTAATCTAAAAAACCTGTGATTATGGTACCATACATAGCAACTTTGCAGATATTATTAAATTAAGGATCTTTAAATGGGAGATTATCCTGGATTATTCCAGTAGGCCAAATGTGATCACAAAGGTCTTTATAAAAGAGAGACAGGAATGTCAGAGTCAGAGAAGATGTGATGATATAATAGTGGAAGCAGAGGTCAGAGGTCAGAGTGGTCTAAAGCCACGATCCAAGAAATGTAGGCAGACTCTGAAAGCTGGAGGAGACAAGGAGATGGATACTACTCTAAAGCCCCTAGAAAAAACACAGCCCTGCCAACACCTTAATTTGAGCCTGGTGACATCCATCTTGAACTTCTGACCTCCAGCATTATAAGAAAATAAATCTGTGATGTTTTAAACCACTAAATTTGTGATCATTTGTTACAGTACCATAGGAAATAAATACCGAAGGGTAGTAAATCTTTGCTCTTCAACTTATTTGCAATTGAAACTTTGAGTACTTGAAATACCTGCTGCAAGGAATAAAGTGTGGAGAACACTGGTATACTCCAAACCCCTTCAATTATCCTGAGATATGGATTATTGATATTAAAAATCAAACATTTGATCAGGTTAAAAAAATTAATAGTACTAGAGGAGAGGTCAGTATCTGACAATAGGCACTTGATGAGAATAACTCAGTTCATCACACCCTTGATTTAGTTGCAAAGGTTTTGTCTCCTAAACATTAAATGTTCCTGCCTCTCTCTGCTCCTGGAGTAAATATACAGCCCTTTCTCCCCTGCCTCCCCTTCAGCACTTTTCTTATATGCTACAGGCAAAAACAATTTGAAACAGGTGACAGCAGAGCTCTTCTTTATAATGCCCTTTGCCTCAAGCACAAGACTGGATCTTTCCAGACGCTAGAAATATTATGAGTGGACATTTACCATTCTCCCCCTGGCAAAGCCAAAACGAACTTTTCAATTGGATCTCAGAAACGCGAATGAGTATCAGAAGTCTGACAGGCTGCTTTTGAATCAGGCCTCCCATGCAGCATTTTTTTCACCCATGTTTTGTGCGGAGTAGCTGCACAGGAGAGGAAAAGTATAGGAGGGCAAGTCCCTCTGACCTCCCGCCCTGCCTCTGCCTTTCAGAGATTAGAGGTAAGGGTGGTAAAAATCCATCGGACTAATGTGATAGGCTTAATGCTGGCTAGTTTGAAACCAGCAGAATCACAAAACTGCAAACCTTCTCAGAGTGCAAGATTTCAAGGTCATAAAGAAGTATAAATCATCACTAAAATAGTAAAAAAATATAATAATAAAACAAAAACTGAGCCTTCCCAGTTTCTATAAATCATTTTTACTTCGTACCCAAGAGAAATGCTCACAAAGCATTAGATTTGGAGAAAGAAGGAGAGATTCCTGGAGAGTGCAGCTACACTTATGTCACTATCATTGAAGGGCCACGTCACTGAACTGTTTTGCCAGGACAGTAGCTTAAGTCTCCCAAAGGCAATTGCAGTACTCCAGTAAATAGAAAACAAAGGCCTGCTCGATAATCTAGAATGATTGTTAATGCACGTTCCAAAGATATTAAATATGCTTTATTCCAGCATGTTAAAGAGCCGTTGTTTATTCCATTTTCACAGCCTGCCCTCCTTCAGTCTGATCCACATTTGTTCATTGGGATTATGGCCAATATCCTATGGGCTGGAAAACAAGCCACTGTGAAACAAGCAAGCTGCTGGCAGACTATTACATTTTTCTTTATCTAGTTGGAGAGCCCAAGTGATGTGCAGATGTCTTCGAAATTAGCTCTACTTCTTTACACAGAACGCAGGCTCTGCCCATAGGCTATTATTTAATATTTTTGTCCATCAGATCACTTTTGATGGTCAAAAATATTCATCTTGCGACCAGGAATATAATGAGTTCTTTAAAAATACCAAGTACTAACACCACTCATCACCATTCTTTTTTCAATGATTCATTCACCAAATACTTGTCTACCATGTGCTGGGAAACATGATTATTTCCTTATCCTCAAGAAGCTTATGGTGTTTTGCATAAGTAAATATGCATGTAAATATGTGGAATAGAGTTAGGGTCACAAAAAGCTAAGAGAGTCATTCTGTCTAGATGTCAGGAACGATCTCACATTGGACAAGGCACTTGAACTGAGTCTTGAGAATCTGAGTCAGAATTCAAAGGTAGTGGTTTTCCAGACCTTGCAGAGCGGCATGGAGAAGTGAAACAACACCTCACCCACTTGGAGAAGTGCAAGCGCTGGTGATGGCTGAATTGTGGGGTGAGACTCAGTGTGTCAGGAGAAGGGAGGGCTTTGTGTGACAGGAAGGAGCTTTAGCTTTATGCCACATCAAGAAGAATTAATTAATTTACTCAGTATCACTTGAGGTAGCCTGAGCTGAAATTGAAATAACATGTTCTCTTTATATGTCCAGCATTTTCACTTCTTGTATCAATCAGGTCCAGGTATTTCAAACAAAAGTAATTATTTTTCAAACAAAGAGAATTTAATACATGGCATTATGCAAGTGATGGGAAAGTTAAGAAGTCAAATCAGAACAATGAGGCAACCTAGAAATTAGCAACAGCAGAAAATTGCTATGTGATTGTACAGGAACCCAGAAGCCAAGGATGTCTGACCGGAACTAAAACCATGGCAGGAGCTTCTCTTCACTGGTCCAGAAGATAGAGTGATGGGCTCCCTGGCAGGAGCTGGAACCACAGAGAAGATACACCTGTTTCAAGATGCTACCAGATAGTGACGAAGAAAGAAATATACTGGCTTCTTCCTTTTACTCTGGTTTTTCCCCTGTACTTCCCATTGGTCAAGCATACTAGAAACTAGTGTCAAGGAAATATGAGACATTTATTTTCTTGTGACACAGTACAATGTTGGAAAAGTACAGAGAATGAATGTGAGGGAAACATCACATGGCCTACACTGTCCACCCCGTTTTTGGTACTCAGCATTCACTGCACTCCTCTGACCACATTATGTCATACTATAACAACACCGTTTATTCTATTTCATAGAATATTATCCACAGAATCAACAGAATAACCGTCCTGCATAAGAGGAATGTGTTCTTACCCTCTTCCCGAAAAAGGAGATGTAAAGGCTCATCAATCACCATGTCCATATTGAAGTAAAGTATCTCCAGATGATATGCAGTCCTCCCCTTCAAGCCATCACTAATCCAGTGACCTATGAATTAATTTGTAAAAGTAATCACTACCAACACCTTTGAAAGAAATTAATAGGGAAAAAGAGTGAAAGAACAACAGGATAATGTATCATAACAAATATACACAGCTGTTATAGTCTGTAACTGGTCATGATGCCATAGCTGATCTTTTAAAAACAGCTTTATGAAATATAATTGACATACAACAAAGTGTACATATTGAAAGTATGTAATTTGATATACTTTGATATATGAATATACCAATGAAACTATCACCCCAAGATTTTCTCATGTCCCTTTAAAATCTTTTTCTTCTGTTCCTCCCTGTTCCCCACTCTCACTCCCTAGTCCCAAGTGACCACTGATCTTTCTGCCACTATAAATTAAGCTGCATTATCTAGAATTTTATATAAGTGAAATCACGTAGTATTTTTTCTGGCTTCCTTCACTCAGAAAAGTTATTTTGACATTCATTCATGCTGTTGTGTGTAGCGATTTCCATTCCTTTTTATTGTGAGTAGTAGTATTTCATATACACACAAACACACAAGATATTACTGATTTGCTACATGTATGTATTGCAAAACGATTACAAAAATAAGTTTAGTTAACATCCATCGCCACACATAGTTATAATATTTTTTCCTTGTGATAAGAGTCTTCTTGTGATTTCTGGTTACGTAACTCAAGCAATTCCTTTTTAGGGGGTTATCATTCTATTTAATTCCTAGAGAAACTATGATCAATTTGTTATCATCTCTACAGGGAAAATCATCTTGTTGTCACTCAGCCCTTCCTGGTCATTACATTAGTTGTGGTCATCTTGTTTTCACTAGTAAAGTTGTTTGAGCTAGCACATTTAATCTGGATTCTCAGGTAAAGACACCTATATTTATAAATATTGACCAATCCTACGTTACAGTCTCCCTTTCTTAGTCTTACTCATATAGATTTCATTTCCACACATGTTTTCTAGGGGCTTGCTAATAAAGATTAGCAAACATTTACAATTTTTTTTGGTTTATACTTATTTATTCTTGGATCAGACCTTGCAATTCTCCACCTGAGGTATGCTGACATCTGACTCTAGTATGAATCTGGAAGCAATAAAAGATGCTTTTGGTGAGTATTGAGGGAAATACACATCTCCTTTCAAAGTAACTTTTTCAGGTGAATAAATTATAGTTTCTTTAAGCTCAGAAAGAAACCCATGACTATATAGTACTGTACAACAAAGGAGGCAAAGATATAGAATGGAGTAAAGATGGTGTCTTCGATAAATGGTGCTGGAAAAACTGGACAGCTACACACAAATAATAATAATAATAATAATAATAATAATAATAATAATAAAAACTGGACCATTTTCTCATACCATATACAAAAACAAACTCAAAATGGATTAAAGACTTAAATGTACAACCTTAAGCCATAAAGCTCTTAGAAGTAGACATAGGCAGTAAACTCTTTGACATCAGTCTTAGCAATATTTTTTAGATACATCTATTTGACAAAGGGCAACAAGGCAAAATTAAACAAATGGACTGCATCAAACTAAAATGGTTTTGCACAGCAAAGAAAATCATCAATAAAACAAAAAAGGAAGCCTACCGAATGGGAGAAGATATCTGCAAATGATACATCTAATAAGGGATTAATATTCAAGATATATAAAGAAGTTATACAACTAAATATCAAAAAAATAATAATAATAATCTTATTACAAAATGAGCAGAGGACCTGAATAGATATATCTCCAAAGAAAACACACAAATGACCAACAGACACATGAAAAGATGCTCAATATTACTAATCATCAGGGAAATATGAACCAAAACCTCACCGAGATATGACCCACCTCACACCTATAAGTATGGCTATTACCAAAAAGACAACAAAAAAGTGTTGATGAGGATGTGGATAAAAGGGAATCCTTGTGCACTGTTGATGGGATTGTAAAGTGGTTCATCTACTATGGAAAAAGGTATGGGGTTCCTCAAAAAATTAAAAATAGAACTACTATACGACCCAGAAATTACATTTCTTGGTATTTATCTGAAGAAATCCAAAACACGAATTGAAAAAATATATGCACTCCTGTGTTTACTGCAGCTTTATTTACAATAGCCAAAATATGGAAATATATATATAAAATTTCTCAGCCGTAACAAAGAGTGAACTCTTGCCATTTGAAACAACATGGATGGACCTAGAATGCTTTATGCTAAGTGAAATAAGCCAAATAAAGTCAAACACTGTATGATTTCACTTAAATGTGGAAACTGGAAAAACAAAATAGATAAACAAACAAAACAGAAACACATCTTAGAGAACAAACCAATGGCTACCAGAGGGGAGACAGGTTTGAGCACCGTCTAAAAAAAAGGTAAAGGAATTAAAAGGTACAAATTTCCATTCATAAAATAAATAAGTCACAGGGATGTAATGTGCAGCATAGGGAATATAGTAGCAATATGGTAATAACTTGGTACAGTGACAAATGGTTACTAGACTTATCATGGTAATCACTTCATATGATATATAAATGTTGAGTCACTATGTTGCATACCTGAAACTAATATTTATGCCAACTATACTTTAATAAAAATTATAGGCTCTTTAAGAAAGGGAAGACTACTTTCATTAGACACAATTACATCTGCTGATAATGGAACCTTGAGGGTTCATTGAGTTCATGGTTCTCAAATTCAACTTCATGTATTCAAATATCCCCCAACTAAACTCTCAGAGATCTACTCTTTAAAATTAATGCCTTAATACTAACATATTAAATTGACGAGTTCGTGTTATCCACTTGCAATGATACTGCAAACTCATAGTTCTGTTTCTCAATCATGATTTCCCTCCTGACACACAAAAAAAATTCTAAGAATGCCATAGTATCTTTCCCGTTCTCTAGTTGTATTCCTTGAGCTAAGAGTTTAAAGCTCTAGGCTGATCATTTTCTTTTTTTAAGCAGTCCAGCACAATTAGAAACAGCCACTCCATTTTAATAGTCAAATGTAACAGCTACTTGTTTCACTATAGCATAGCTTTCAAGTGACACATAATTCCAAACAAACCAGGTTATAATTTAAGTAATTGTGATGCCACTTGATGCGACAGATTAATTATAGTATCCCATTTTCCACCTGAAAGAAGTTCTGCACCGTGTTCAAGCTTAAAGTAGCAAGCAATCTTATCTCAGAATTGTTTCTTCAGGATGTTTCCCAGGACGAATCTTTTTTTTTTTTTAATGTATTTATTTAAATTAGTTTCATGTATATAATACATTGGTTAGACATCTATATAGTTCATAAAACAATCCCCCCAATTGCTCCTAATCTTGATACCAAAAAAAAAGTTGTTATTAGTCAAGGTCTAACTAGGAATATAAATCAATTTAACTATTTCAAATAAATAAAATTTAATACAAGCAAATGTTTGTGCATGTGTTGGTACAGCTGAGAAACGTAACAAGAGATCATGAAACAACCCACAATTAGCAATAGCAGGAAATCCAGTATCATCCCATAGGGTTAGAGAAAGCAGAACTGAATTCACTGAAGCCCCAAAGCCAGGAATATGTAATGGGGGCAAGAACCACAAGAGGAGCTGCTTGTGGGAGCTGGGACCACTGAATAAGAAGTTGTTGCCAGGAGCTAGAGTTAAGGAGAAGATGCAGCTGCTGCCAGAGATACTGCCTAAGACAACAAAAAAGGAGAAATAATCTGACACTCCTCTTTCCTCTTGTCTTCCATCTTTTCTTCCCACTGGCTGACTCTACCTAACAGGTAGTTAGTACTTCCTTGCAATACTGCCTAGAAATGGGAATATGCAGTAAATCTGAAAACAAATAAACAGATGACTGGCATGCTTCCACAAAGAGAAGAGTAATGGGAGAATTTGCCATTATTCAATGAGAAGTTTTAGCCAGGCCAATTCAGAGGTAGCTAGCATTCTTTGTACCTACTTTCTATAAAGTTGCTTTCTGTGTCATGTGCATATTTCTAGCTTTATCCAGTAGAAATTTTGACTTCACATAAGAAGCTTCACAATATACAGGAATTTCGATGAGAAATTTGGGATTTAGATCATTGTTTATAAAAGTTAACTACTTATAGTAAGTGTTGAATATGAACTTTACCTATAATTCTTCCAATGTCACCATTACTAACATAAATGATAGCAACCCCACTGAGATTTGTATTAATGTGTAAAGAGAACATAAAGCATAGTTTAAAACATAATATTATACCACAAATTTATCCCAATTTTAGTATTATGAAACTTGAATTTCAGTTTGAGATTTACCTCTCTAAAATTCAATCTACCACTCTCTAAAACAGATTAGAATCATTTTAAGTTCTTTCCATGTATTTGTTCAACAAATATTTTTCCCAGGTACCTTTGCTAACTGACTCTAGCTAAGCACAAATAATATAATGACTTAGTATTGTAGCCCCTGTAGATTTCATGAAGCCAAATACTATGTTTAATAATCAAAGGATGAGACAAATGTACATTAAATTGTAACTGTTTGAAGTGCTACGAAGAAGAAATGCATGATTTTGTGAGGGTGTTTGGTCTAGTTAGGGGAGTCAGAGAAGGAATCCATGAGGAGAAGATCCTTTATATGTAAAAGTTCAACAGGAAAAGAGATGAGAGAAGAGCAACCAATCACATGCAAAAGTCCTGTGGCTACAAGGCTGTGATCTATACATGAAGTTGAATGAAAGACAATGTGCCTGCAGCCTATTAAAGAGGATGGGTGTATGGTGCACAGTGACAGTGGAGACACATCAGGGGTCAAAATACAAATGACCAAAGGACATAGATCTGTACAAAGATCTCCCTGGAGTGTTGTCTCTGTTTATCGCAATTGAACTTGTAGCAGAGGTACTGCCTTATTTCAAAGCCTGTACAGCCTTTACAAAGCCTCTACTCAAACTGCAAAGAAAAAAAAAGCAGGCACAAATTCTTCTCTTACTTATCCACTCATCTGGTGTTGGTGTCTAAAAAACCTAAGTGAGAATTGTTTAAACTTCAGTGTGTTACACAGTAATAGAGATTATACGAAAAAAAAAATGCATGACAGGTAAAATAAAGTGCTTAAAAAACCTGGAACTGCATTCCAGGTTCACATTGATTTTTGGCTTCCAATTTGTGAAATTGCCAGCTGAATTATACCAAGATTCTCCTTGTCTCAAACACTAATATTTGCTCCCAAGATGTGGCTTCCTTTGTGGATAACATTAATGGCCATAGAATATTCACCATAACAGTACAACATGAAAGTGATCTTGGCAGATTTCACTCTTATAATTCAAATTAAGAGAAATTTTCCAAATATAATAGGAAGAAAAGTGTTCCCTCCTTTTTTATCAACTGTTATAAAATTCATGAAGCCCTGTCTGGCTTGGGTCTTCCCTGGCAAATCCGATTAAAATTAGACTTGAGAATAAGTAGTAATGGAAGTGTCCAAGTTGTCACTGAATGTTGTCACTGAAAATTGATTTCTAAAAAGGACATTAATTAGAAAGAAAGTATAGAGGGGCGAGAAATATGCTATCAATACCACCTCTTCAACTGCATAAAATATTGCAATTAAAAGCTAGTTGAGTTAGGAAGACTTTTATTAAATAATGCGATTAAAAGCTAATAAGTTTAGGATTCAACCTTTATACAGAAAGGGGATTTGTGTATTAGCTTTCTATTGCTGCTATAACTTAGTGGCTTAAAACAGCACATTTATTACCTTATAGTTCTATATTTTAGAAGTCTGATACAGGTTTCACTGGGCTAAAATCAAGATGACAACAAAGGTGCATTCTTTCTAGAGTCTTTGAGGGGACAATTTGTTTTCTTCTATTTCTACCTCCAAGAGGTGGTCCACATTCCTTGGCTCAGGGCGCCTCGATCCATCTACAAAGCCAGCAGCATAGCATCTCTCTGATTAATTTATCATTACATCTCTTTCTCTGACCTCACTTCTGCCTCCCTCTTTCACTTTTAAGGACCCTGTGGTTACAATGGACCTGCCTGTACTATCCTGATTGTCCAAGATAATCTCCCATCTCAAACTCATTAAATTAATCACATAAGCAAAGTTTTTTGTCATGGAAAGTAACATATTCACAGGTCCTGTGAATAAGTAAGATAACATATTCAAAGGTTCATATTCACAGGATTAGAATGTTGACATCTTTAGAGGACATTATTCTGTCTATCACACTTGGTAAAGCTGAAGGACATGAATTTAAAAATTTATTACTGCCAGATATCTGTTTTCTAAGCCTATCATTTTTAAAGAGCTGAAAAAATTAAAGATTTCCCCCCCATAACTGTGCAGTACATCAGATAATCAGACCACTCATTTTCAGTGACAAGAATGCTAAATAAGAATAGAATTCCTTTGGCAAAATGAAACTAACTCAGAAGATATGAACTGATGATTGAAAAGCTACTAGGGATGCCCACAGGATGTCATACATCTCCTCCTGAGGAAATTACAGCAGCAGAGAGAGCAGACAGAGGCCATAAAATGGTAATAAAAATGTATTTTAATTAAATTATTCCACCATAAAACTAAAAGGAATCTAAAAACAACCGCTGATTATTATCCTCATCATGCTTCTTGAATGGCCTGTGCAAGAAATTATTTTGAGATGAGAGCTGAGCTGGTTATAAACTACTTCACCCAAGCTCTCTCTCCTCTCCCCTTTCCTAAGTCTCTTTCTCTCTTTGTCTCTATTTCTCAACTCTCTGCTCCCACTTTCTTTCATTTTATCTTGCAGGAAGTATGACTTGAGTGAAAACTCAAGTGCATCAATTCACTACCTTCTAAAGCACAGGAAATCAGTGAATATCACATCACTGCGGGTTAGAATTGGCATAAGGCAAACTGTTGCTTTAGTTGTAGCTTGTTACACCTTGAAAAACAGTGTCAGATGCCAAGAGATACAACTGCCAGGAAAGCTTGGTGTCCAGGAAACAATAACTTTTATATTTTTGTTATCATAATCTAGATCTAAAAGAAAGAACTTTTATATTTTATCAAAATCTAGATCTAAATTTGATTCTTTTTTAAAAATCTACAGCATTAAGCATTCACATTTTTCACATTTTATTGGGGCATGTGGTCTAACAAAGGATGTTTCATCATTTATAAATTTAAATGAAAAGTGTTACAAAGTCATAAAAAATAAATTGCAGTTAGCTACATATTGAATAAATTTACTTTATTGAAAAACAATGAAATTATAAGAAACCAAGGCTGTCTTGGAAAATTCAGAATGCATGGTCACCATTATTTCTACCGGGCATTTCAGAATGCTATTTGGTTGTAAAGCCCACAATTTATTTTGTGCAGTGTCTGCCAGTGCCCAAAAGCTTTAGAAAAAAAGTCTTTTTATTCCATGTGAAATCATGTGAACTGAGTATTTGGCCTGCTTAATTATCCCAAGAGTCTGGTTCAGTAGTTCAGTGTCTGGCACACTAAATGCCCAATAAATGTAGATTGAATAAATGAACAAATGCATGAACAATTTAAGATTAGCCATATAGAAGGCAGGCCAAGTTTCATCTCTGCCAAGACTGAGTAAAATGCTCACAAGATCTATCTGGAAGAATGATTTCTCAGGACATTTACTCCTATAAGGACAAAAACATTAATAATAAATAATTGCTAACCAATTTGACTGATTTCTTTAAGGCGTATCAACTAATGTTATAACCATGAAAATGTTGTACTTTTTTAAATAAAAAATTTTTTGTCAAGCCTCTATTCCCATTGGATTTCAGGCTCTCTAGTGATATTTCAATCCAATTTCATAAGTTTTCAGACTGATTTTGATGCTCTTCATTTAAAAACTTCAATTTCGTATTTAATTCGCAGCTCTCTTCCTGTGTAAAACAAGGTGGCATAGACAGGTGACTCTGACTTGTAGTAGGAAATGGGTGGGGGGAGACTTCTCTCTCATGCCATTCCTCAGTTTTTTGCTGTCATTACTCCTCTGAGATTGGAGCAGGGATGAAGTTGCAGGAGGAAGACACCCCACAAGTAACTGCTCATAGTAAATCAGCCTCTCTTCTTTGTCAAAGGACCACTGTCTGCCGGCCTTCATTTTCCTCTCTTAATCAAATAATGACTTTTTTATAAGAAACATTTATAGATTCTCAGGTAGGACCTTTATGGGTTTCTCCCTGCACAACTACCTGACATGGAATATCTGAATGAAGCTCGACCTCTTCCTTCTCACATCCTGCCTGTCTCAAATACACCATCCTGCTTTACCTCACTGCTGGGCTTCCTTGCCAACTGAGTAACACCTGAAAGGGCAGTGATTGAAAAAATCTTAAGACTCAGCTATCTACTCACCTTTAGTCACCTCTCACATATCCTTGTCATATTAAATGTAGATATGCAGGCTTCCCCCTGGGATTTTCTCTTTAAATTGTCACACCTTTCTGGCCTGTTTTTCTACACTCAGGCCTAAAAAGCAGATGCTCCTTCAGTTCAGTGGCTCAGCATTTTCTAACAGATCATTCTTAGACCTTGACTTACAGTACTATACACATAGCAAGTCATTTTTCCTCCTATAGCAACTCTAGAAATGGGATATCAGTATGTCCATTTTACAGTAAATTTGTAAAGGATTTTTCTATAAATATCACTAGTGTATCAGGTGTACCACTCAGTGTTTAAGAAACAGGTTAGAATTTTAAAAATTTATTCGGCTTAATTATACTAATTTAAGAGATATTATAATCATCTTACAACATTATAAGATCAGTAATGTTATGATTCCCATTTACAATAACTTTTCCAATTTCACCAAACTAGTAAATGCTAGAATTAGAACTAGGAGTTCTAATGCCATGCCCAAATGTTCTTCCTTGATGCTGTGCAACTAATGGAAAATTCCACCTTTCTTCTTGTTAAGTTCAGGTACAATGGGTCTTCTATTCCAAGATAATATCTGTGCCATGTACCAAGATATACCTATATGGACAACCACACACATTTAAGATATGTAAAATAACAAACGGACAGCTGAGTCTATTCCCAATGAGTTCATCCAGGAAAAACATATTATTCTAATAAAGTTTCTCCATGAATAAAAGACTGTAGTTTTCACAACTTGAAATATTCTTGAGCTTCTGGTAGATAGTTCTCTGATGTTTCCACTTGGACTATCTCTTCAAAGGGGGAGCACTGCATGCATTGGTGGTACACCAGTGAGCATAGCTGCCTTCCAAAGGGCAAGCAACTTAAAATATCGAAGATCGAGGCTGCCTGAACTACGGAGACAATCCCATTTGGTATGCACCCCATAGTTCTAGATTTAGAAATATGTTTCCTATACCCTAAAGTCCCATGGCAATCATATTCCAGAGTATTTTGTAATCCAATAAAAGCTCTGTCTATGCATTTATATTTTATAATTTAAATGAAGCACTGAAAGTAGCATCTGAACCACTTTGGAATACTGGTCCTAAAACAAAGACTCCCATGGAGACCCAAATTTCCATGATACAGAAGAGAAAGGGCAACCTTACTGGATGTATAACAGGAGTCCTGAAGGCCCTGCGACTATCTCCCCTGTATGTAAACAATGAATCCATTTTTTCCCCCTATTTCTGAAATTCTTCATAGCATTACATCACCATTATAGGTTAAGTGAGTCTCTTCAAAATGCAAAATCCAACAAAGAATTAAACTATTTTTAATCAGTCAGATATTAGTAAGAATTATTTAAATAAATCCCTTTTTACTTCTTTTTACCAAATGACAAAGACACTGGTGAAATAGACATATTCGAATAGAAGAAAGTGACGGTTTACAAGGAGATATGGACTACAATGTTCACTGCAGTTTATAGTAGTTAAAAATCAGTAATACTCTAGATGCTCAAGAATACAGTAAATTATTATGGGTATTTCAGACAAAATACTACATAGCAGCAAGTATCAATGACTGGATTAACACGTTTCTCAAAAATACATTGTTGAGAGAAAAAAATTAGGAAAATTTTTAAATGCATAAGCATTTTAAAAAATCACTCTATGCAATATCACAAATGTTGTGTAACATTAGAGTAGTTAAAAGCGTTAGCATATGAAGAAGCCCACTGGTTCCAGAGACAGATGTCTAGACACCTTTGAATCCCAATTCCACCACTTTTTAGCTGTGCAACCCTGTACAAGTTATTTAAGCTCTTGGTGTCCCAATTTTGAAATGGAGATTATAGCAGGACCTATTTCATAGGATTGTTTTCAAAGTCAAGAAAGGAATACAGGTAAATATCTTAGAACATGATAGGTGTATATTAAATGCTCAATAAACATTGGTTGTTATTCATTATATATGGATATATAATGAGATCATAATATCAACTAGAATTCATGATATTTAACGGTTCTAGAGAGAAAAGGAGCACAGAGACTGAAGAAAAACAACAGGGACTTCACTTTTATACTTTGTCTTTCATTTTAACTAAACAAATATATTGAACTAAAATACAAATTATGATGATGATGATGATGATGATATTAATGATGATGATTCTAAAGCCGGAGGAATGTCAGATTAGAGGCAACATAAAAAGGAACTTAGGGAGGAGTCAAAACAAACATCACAATTTTGAAAGAGGTCTGCTCTATTTTAATTGAGGCTTAGGTATGGGAAGGAAGCTAGGTTTAAAAATGGAGGAAGGAAGACTTCAGACCGAGCAGTCCAGATCAACCTAAAAAGATTTCTAAGCAGGGCGGCAGAGCAAGCTGATCTGTAATTCAAAAGATAGGCCGGCTTCTCAGGAAGCTCAGATTAAACATAACTACACCAGTATGCTCTGTTTAAAAGGAGCCAAGACCTGGAGATACTGGCTGGCCATGAAATCAAGATCATACTGGGAAGAGCTGCTAAAATAATACAGTTCTGAAACACTAGCATAGCTACAGCTATAGAAGTTTTCTATTTCCCCTTCATGGTGCCGGGTTGGGTCTAGAGCTTGATGAAAGTTTTAAAAAGTACAGCTAGAGCTGTCTAAGGGCAAAGTACCAGCCAGTTTTCATAAGAAAATAGCTTGGAAATAGAGGCTGCTGCTCTCCTACTTTCCGTCACTCTACTCTATGGTTTTCCATCCATCAAAGAAACTAACTAGCATTGTGTAGACAAATCTGAGGTTGTTTCAGAAACTCCTGTGTAAAATTGGGCCAATTACTTTACCTCTTTATGCCTCACTTCCTTATTTCTATAATTATGATTATAAGAATTACTCTAAAAATTGTTGTAAGGGTTAATCAAAATAATATATTTAAGAGGTTTAGCCCAGAGCCAGGCACAGAACATTCACAGTAAGTGGTATCAACTGCTTCTAGCACTCATCACTTAGTAAGCATTCAATAAATATTTGCTTAACTAATTAATTCCAAGTGATGCAAATTAAGTTGGAGTCTCTAGTTACATGATCACTATTAGAAATATTTGAGCTAATTCAAATATCTTTTTTATTCCCACACATAAGGGTCAGTTATTATGAATAAAACATTGTAATATTTTAGCCTTTCGAGGCTAGTATTTTACTGCATGTCACTTAACTTGAGTTTTTTACTCTTCTTGAAGCATTGTGTTACTTATCATTTTCAAATGCTTGACCTCATGCATGAAGCAGCAGAACATCATGCTACTATTCCTTGGGCATGTGGAACACATGGACAGTGGTCCAGGTTTTAACAAGGATTCTCAGAAACTTAGCAACCAACATAATATCAAGATTCATACATCTTGCAATTAAAACACAGAATCCACCTACTTCTGGTATTTGATATTTGCTAGTTTCCTTGCTGTCACCCTGAATTCACATATTTCCTGTCTCCCCTGATATATGTCTTCTCAGCCAGAAACATCCACAATCAAATATACAAATTCCAAGTGATATTTCTGATAAGTGGTCTCCAAATGGCTTGACTGCATACCCAATTAGAAAAAGAAGTGACCTCAAGATATATATGCTATATGCACTACTATCATTAACTAAGTTTCAACAAACAGTATTTATTGTTAACAGAGGTGGACATAAAACTTTATTTCAATAAATTTGTCTTATAATTTTTAAAAATAATTGGCCATCTTCTCAACAGATGCTTTTACTTCCTGGTTTGGTCACTAAAGAGCTAATACTAGAGCAATATCTTCCGTGTTTTCATTTATTGTTTGTATATTTCTACTATTTTTCAATCCATGGGTTTAAGATCATCTTCCATTTTGTAAAGTATAGTGTGTTCAGAATCAATAAATAAACCAGCAGGTGTGATATTGGATCAATCCCTCCAAAATGTGGGACCCCTGTCTTCCCTCAGAATACTTCATGAAGCATTTATGACCAGTTCACACAGTGACCAGATGAGTATGCCAGTTCCGATCTATATGCTAAATACTAATGAAGCTTATCTTTTATGTGAGATAAAAATCGAAATAGAAGTTATAGTATTTTGTTTCCACACACTAAGGGATCATCCTACTCACTCTATTGGCTACACTCCTCCATGCCCCTTCAGAGTCCACGATATAAATGCTTTACCTAAAATAATGTACACTTCAACAGCATAAAAATACATTTTGAGAGTAATACAAATAGTCCTATGGAAGTCCACTTAAAAAATTAACCGATAAGAATCACAAATTGAATAAATCCTGAATTGTGTAAATAAACAACTTATAAATGTGCCATGTTTTCATGGGCCCACACACATGAAAAGCTGAAAAGAATAATGTTGACTTGGGCTCCATCATTAATTAAAAAAAAAATTTGCTGGGGCAGCAGCAATCAGCAACCTCTTTGAACATCCTCCATACATATCATACTTAGAATGATATATTGGTTCTCCAGGCTTGGCTTTCCCTTGGCCTGCTGTGTGAGGCATTGTGTGATATTCATGGTGTGTCTGAACCTGATCTGTTTCAGTATTATCCTTCTCAAACCTGACCTAGTTGTACAGACTCTTGATTTCATGATTTCTGAAGCTCATGATAGACAGAGCTTCAGAATACAACCTATTTACGATCTCCACTGTCATTTTTCAGTAAAAGAAGTCAGTTTTGAAAGAGTGGTTACAATCACATCCTAAATCTATTTACTGAAAAGAAATGTTTCTTTCATCAGAGTGTTGCCTTGAATCATCTTGTTGATCTGGAAATAAATTTATAAACTAACAACTAACAAAAATTTTTATCCTTTAAATCATTTCCCCCAAAATACATTATTTACATTTTGGGGAGGTAAATGTCCTACTTTGCATATATAGTCAAAATTACCATCTCTTTCCCACCCTTTCTGGTTTCAAAGAATGAATAAAATATATCTCAGTGTTTCACCTCTACCTGGAAAGATTTATGAATACCCATAAGGATTACTGTGGCATATATTCCCCCATTTAAATGTGATTTTCCATATCTATGAAATTCAAATATAGTAAGGATTTATTTATAAGTTTGTGGGAATGTCAAACAATATTTCTCTATGAAAAAACTTTGTAGATTATTAATAAAGCAATAATGTGTGTGTGTGTGTGTGTGTGTGTGTGTGTGTGTAGTTTTACATGGGATCACACATAAATGTTCTCCAGTACCTTGGAGATAGGGAACTCAGAAATGACTTAGACTTTTTAGATACAATTTAAGCTACAAACTGCCAGAATTAAGAGTACTCTCTTGTTATTAAAACAATAAAACAGGGAAAAATGAGCAGAGCAAATATGTGACAAATCATCTCACAGACAAAATGTTTCTCAGACCAGAACAATACTGATTATACGTCAACATAATAAAAAACAGAATATGTTCATACAAATGTGTTTTGGTCAATGAAGAATTTTAAATAAATATAATCACAGAAATATGTTTCTAATTCTAATTCCTTTCTTCACTACTCAAATGGGTGTAGCCAGGCATATGGTAAGATTTCATTCTTTTTTATGGCTAAGTAGCATTCCATTTTATATATGTACCACATCATTTTTATTCAATCACCTATTGGTGGGCACTTAGATTGCTTCCATATTTTGGCTACTGTAAATAATGCTTCGATGAACATAGGGATCCATATACCTTATGACCCAGCAATTCCACTTCTGGATATTTATCTGAAGAAATTCAAAACACTAATTCAAAAAGATATATGTATTCCTATGTTCTTTTCACCTTTGATACAGGAGTTTATTAAATAAATAACTCTGAAGATTATCCTTTTAAAATGTATGTTGTTTCATCAGAAGGAATTTTTAGTCACTACATCAGTTAATTTATATGGTCAACTTTATCAATTTTTTAAATAAGTTCAAGATGTCAGACTAGAAAATACAAGCTACATGTAACTTGGGAAATCCTAGACTAATCACTCAGCTTCTCAGCAAAGCCAATAATAGTGACCTTCTGCCCACTTCCTATGGATTTGCTATAAAAATTGGAAGCTTAAGGAACTTAAATGTATAAACAAATGTATCATATTTAAGTTATGTAAGGTAAATTATAAGACAGCAATTTAGAGTCAAAATAAAATGAATATTTAATATATTTTTCTCCAGGTGCATTAAATTTAAAAGTATCTGTTTTCCTCCATGAATTCATCATTAAAATGGCAGTAATCAAAGCAAAGGAATTCTGAAGAGTAAAAATATAACTCAGAGTATCTCATATTGACAAAATATGTATTGTGATGGGTGAAATTCACAACATTCACCTGAGAATCTTACTCAGTTAATCTAAAAAGCTGGATGTATCTATTTTACTGAACTAGACATTATGCATGAATATTTGTTTCCATGTTGTGTGGCAAGAAGAAAAGAAAAATATCTTTCTTTCATCCTAATGTTTTAAAATATTTGATTATGATAAGTGTTTATGAACATATAAATATATAAATGTGTTGGTTTAATGAATGTATGTACATTAGTGCATACCTATAATTTTAAATCTGGTTTTTAGCTGTGAAAATAGGTCCGTATTGATGGCCGAATAGGAGGCAGGCTTCGGGGAATGGGTGAAAAAGGGGAGTGAATAAGATGTACCTATTGCCAGTTATAAAAACAGTTGAGATGCAAAATACAGCATAAGGAATATAGTCAATAATATTATAATAACTATATATGGTGTCAGATGGGTGCTAGACTTATCAGGGTAATCACTTTGTAAGTTTTATAGGTGTCTAATCACTCTGTTGTACAACTGAAATTAATATAATATTGTATGTCCACTGTAGTTGAAAAATAAAATAAATTTAAATAAATTTTAATTTTTTTGAAAGAAAATATATCTTTATAAAACGGCTCACATTTTTTCTCCTAAAAGAAAAAAAAAAAGATTTTAGGGAATGTATTTTTAAATACATATCTTAGGGGGAAAAGTAAAATATATTCCTCCTCCTCACAGAGAAAGTCAAGTTCACTCTGACCTTAGGAAATGTGAATGTTCTGCTCCAGCAGGAAAATGGGATATTGTTCAGAACCACCAGGGTTGGATGAATCTTCATTCCACAGCAAGATTTCTCTCTGGTAAATGTGACGATCATTTTCATCTAATTTACAAATCCTTTTCCCACTTTCCTCTTTTACTTTTGTGTTCCTATGTGGTTCATAAGTTGAGCCTAAAGATTATGGTGATGGAGACTATATCTTGGGAAAGAATTCCTAAATTCTCAACTTTAAAAATTGAGAAATCCTAATAGCATCTTTTTCTAATAATGTACTAAAACAGGATGCAAACAGTCTATTTTGGTTATACTTACTAAAAAAGAACACATATTTATTTATAGAATTTCTATTAAATTAACCATCATTTTTAGAAACTAATGGAGAAACTGAGGTATGGAAAGGTTATGTAATTCGATTTTCTAAAGCTTCAACAGCCAGTGATAGAGCCAGCACTAAAAATCAATTCTGACTCCTCCTATGAGAACAAAATTAGTCAAATAAGTGCTCCAGAATATGCAGACTAGAAAACTGACTGTTTGAATAATTAACTAATTAATGGCCCTCTCTTACCTATGTCAGTGTTGTACATTGTAAGTTGCTATCTCCAGAGTTTACCCAAGGAGTATACAGTGTGAGGATTATAATTATGAATCAGTTATTGGCATTTCCTTGGGAGCTTACAGTGTTATTGTAGGAGAACACCATAGGTATGTTTGTACATGAATATGGTAATACGAGGGCAAATCATGAGAAAAGTAGAAAGATAAAGTGGTTCGGAAATCAAGTGTGAGTATTCAAGACATGCCAACATACTTCTTTCTGATGTCTAGATCAATATTAGTGCTTAAATATTAAAATATAATATTAAATATAATAAATAAAATTAAATTTAAAAAAAATTTAATATAAATGCATATTTAACTGATGTGAAATTATATATCCTATGATGCTGCAATAAACTAAACAATCATTCCTTGAAAGAAGCATTATGTTCTTTTCAACTTTGTATTTCTGGTGTATAACAGAATACTACATCATAAGCACCAGAAACATAAATGTATGAGTGCATAGATGAAGATTTAATACAGTCAGTATTCTGTCTACCCTGAACAACAAGCATTGCAGGTAGCCTAAATTTTAGACACCTTGAATAAGTCTTAAGAACTAATTTTCCTTGTAAGCCTTTGTAGATGAAGCCACAACAAATAGTACCCATATAGCAGAAGAACCATTTACATCCTGGGATCCCTATGGCTTCCTGAATCTACTAACTGAACACATGGGAATTCTTTTATGTGAATCCACTGGAGCCCTGAAAAATGGACTTATAAATCCACTAGTATCACAAATCTAATGAATTTGGTATTTATGAATGATTTCTTTACTTGCATTTTTCCACCAAACAGGCGATATACAGATATAGCTTGGATTTTAATAGTTTATTCATGACTCTCCAAGGGAGCAGTTTGCGTTACATAGAAAAGTTAATGAATACAAATGACAGGCTCAGATTGACTATTGAAAAGGAGAAACAAAAAATATTGCAAAGAGTAAAAGGTGGTCAATTCGTCAATAATAACAGGAGATGGGCCTATTTTTTCAAATAAGCCAATATGTAAAAATGATTCTGGAGCAGTATGCCAGAACTTTTTGTGGACCCCTCTCTCCAGTATTATCACTGAAACAATAATTCATCTATCAGACTGCTGAATTGAGGATTTGGACATTCTACCTCCAAAATTCAAGGGTCAATCCTCTGATATTATAGATTCAACAGGCAGAAACAGCTTCAGTGAGCCTGTGATACTCTGGATATTTTGCATGCCCTCTAATGATTTGCCATTTGTGAATCTTGAGGGATTGGTTTTGGCTGAAATCGGAAGGCTAGAATATTAGTGTGAATAATGCTACAAAGTGAGCAACTATGGACCGAGAACAATCAAGCTCAGTGATATGAAATGTAAAGGATCAAGAAAGCAGCCATGCTCAGCTGAAGTGAAGTGAAGCAAAAGCACGAAGAGCATGGCATCAGGATTACAACCCTGAGGAAATGAAGAGCAACCTCCACAGCTCCAGACTGCTTCCAAACAGGTTTCCCTCTCAAGATTGTCAATGCTGCTCTGCCCAGACAGGTGGGGCTCAATTAAACCATTCACTGAAATAAAACAACAAGTAGTGTTTTAGCTCCTAATTACATTCTCCCATCAGAAAAACAGAGAAGTCAAAGAAATAAGAGTCCACATTTTGATAACCTGTATTCCTTGTTAAAAATCAACATCTAGCCATAATTTAGGATGGCTCTATTGCCTGGAGTGAAATAATTCATTTGTTCACAGTATTATTTAATAAACTTCACCAGGACACAATGGATAACACAAATATTGCTCCTTGTAACATTAAATTAGTAAAAGACAAAAAAATCAAAGCAAATGAAAGACAATATGACTTCTCTAATTTCACTGAAATTAATATGTAATGTGTTCTATATATGACAGATAACTCGGCAAAGAGAAATTTTTTCCATTCACCCACCTCAAATATTAAGGACTTGGAAAAGTACATTTTTTTACCTTAAAAATGACACAGAAAATATCTGGCCCTGACATTCAAGGTAGCAATGTCAGGATTCTAATGCATTCCTAGCATAATGCAAACATTGAAGGCAATATTAAAAAAATATCATGTGTCTCACTTGAGGGAATAATAAAGTAAAATTGTGATCAATTGCTAAAGCTTAATCAATATAATCACATTGCAAAGTTTCCAGAGAGACTTTTCTTTAATGAAAATTGTGAGGTCACTAAACTCTGTTGGTTTCTCTGAATTACATTATCAGATCCTCTCAGAGGCTGTGTTTGTTATTTTCATCACCATAAACACAAGCCCAGTAATTTAAACATTTGTGGATAAGTTGACCATTAAAGAAATCAATAAACAGTCTCATTTGTATGTTTCTCTCATATATTTTAAAATAAGTCCAGTTTGGAGGTTCAGTATATAGGAAAGGGGTTATATCATATTCCTAAATATTTAATTAGCTTATTACATCAAGACCAATAAAAGCAAACATATGGTCATCTCTTTCTCTGTTTTATAGAAAAAAATTCGTTTCTAATCCTGAGTAAGTCCATGAATTCAATTTTAATATTCCAGATTCTAGTAATTAAAGATGAAATTTGATTTAGAAAAATGTCCCTTTCAGGAAATATTCTAGTCATTTTCATTTATAATCTTCATGTGGAGTAATGCCACCATAAGAAGTAGCATTTTGAAACAAGGTTAAAGAAAGTAGATTTCAAATTTTAATTTTCCTCACTCCAACAACTAAAATTCTGAAATAAATCCTTTCTATGAAATTTGTTTAAGCTCATGCCTTCAATGTTAACCTTCTCCATGAAAAATCCATGTTCTTATCAAATTTGTTTACATGAAGTAAATATAGGTAGCTACTGTAGAAGTAAAGCTCAAAGAATCGATAACAAAAAATGAAATATTCTAGGAATAATAGAAAATTCAGCCTTTTAATTTTTTCATTCCTACCCTAAATCTTACCCTATCAAAGCCAAACGCACAGTAAGAAAATGGATAGCTGATGAAAATCTACTTTCTCTATGAAGAAAAGATTATGCTTCTAGTATAGTCCCGTTTAAATCATATTTTTAAAGATTCTATGAAGCAGAAATTAGACAGAGGTTCCATCGGTCACAAGCTGAGTGACATCAGGCAAGACATTTAACTTTTCGAAGTCTTTTCTTTCACCTAGAAAATTAAGATAATACACAGAGTTGTTTGAGGATTAAATTAGATGATATATGTGAAGAGTCTGATGGTCAAATGCAAGCAAATAAATGAATGAATCTAACTCACCACTTTTTATAGGAAATTAATAACAATTATATAACCAAGCCAAAACATTCTCATAGTCAAACTCATCACCTTAAACATTTTTACAAGAAAAAAAAAGAGACTAAAATTGAATTATGCATTCAATAAAATAAGTTATAAAAAAATCAAAGAAATTTGAAAATAGTAACAAAGAACAAATGAAGGCAGAAAGAGCAAGAAAACATAAGGTGTTATTTAAAAAGAACTAATTCTTTGGTGAAAAATAAATAATATGCAAATAAAATTATGAAAAATTTCATTGGAGCTACTATACATCTACTCAGGACAAACTAGTTTTGTTTATAAAAATATAAAGTAATTGTTAATAGATTTATCAGTGTAATTCATTACATTAAAACATATTAAAGGAGAAAAAACACTATATCATCTGAATAGAAACTAAAATACTCTTCTATAACATTCAACATCCATTCATATTAGTACAAAGGAAGACTTGGAAACTTGGTAAAAAATACAATCTATCAATCAATCAATCAATCAATAGAGGGCTTAATTTTCTATAAAGCATATTCACACTAAAACTACAGCAAGGAACCTACTACGGATGACATACCTAAAGCATTTCTCATTAAATTCAGAAACAAAGTACAAACAATGCAAGAAGGAGCTCTTTCACACCTTCCTTTGAACACTGTTCTTATCCCAAACAATGCAATAAAATAAAGATACAAGTGTAAAAATAATAAGTCAGTGGATAGGAAGCACAAAAAGCACAAAATTGTGATTATTAGCAAGTAATGCAGCTGGCTTCATTGAAAACTCAAAGAAACTCCAGATAAATGACTAAAATCAAAAGAAGAAATAAAGCAAATTAGTAGTATACAATATCAATATTAAAATATCTACTATATATTTTCTACAAAAAAAAATCAATTGTACAATGTAATAACAAAAATAAAAGCCACTTCCTATAGCAACAAGAACTACAAAGTATCTAGTAATAAAATAATAAAAAACTGCAAAATCTTTCTAGAGAGCATTTTATTTAAAAAACTAATAGAAGATCTGAATAATGGAGAGTTTATGGCAGAACTCAACATTTTACATATGTTATTAAAGCTCAAATTAATCTATAGAGGCAAAATAGAAAATAGTTCTAATTATTTCAAGTGACTAGAATGTGACAATATGGCTCTAAAATTGAAATGGAAAAGTGCTAAATGTTAAGTACATTAGTTAGGGTGTACTTGGCTGCAAGTAACAGAAAACCCACCTACAAAAGACCTAAACTATAAGAGGCTCGAAAATATAGAACCCACCCTATCTTTATGCTGTTCTGTTACTCTCTTAATGCTGACTTGTCAATTTAATCTAGCTATTGTTATGATAAATGGTCCCAGAATTCACATGAGAAAAAAGCAAACAGGTGCCGCAAATGGATATATATATATATATATATATATATATATATCCAGTATTCTTTTTTTTAAATGAGGGAGAAATACTCAGAGGCTTTCACATCTCCTTGGACACATTTCACAACATGTTTAATCCAAAATGAATCATAGGCAAGGGAGAATGCAATTGCCACAGTTACTCAGAATAATCATAATTTTACAGCCCTTCCCCTTCGATTTGGTGGGGAGTGCTCAGATCCCCAGAAGCATATCACAGCCCAGACTTGAGAAACTGAAGTTCTATAAGCAAAACACAATGAGTGGTGAAGACAACCGCTGTATAGGTAAACAATTTTGGCTGGCAAAAATGGATATTCAGAATGCATATAGAGTTTATTTGATCAGTTTAAAATTTAGAAACTTGGGCAAAAATTGCAAATAAACAGTATACAGACAAGGAAATACAAATACCAAATAGACATATAAAAATGTGCTCAATTTTACTAAGTGATCATGAAAATGCAAATTAAAACAGTAATGAAATACTATTTTATCTCCATTAGGTCAGGAGTTGGCACACTTGTTAAAGGGCCAGATACGAAATATTTTAGGTTTTGTAGGTTAAGAAGCAAAATGGAAGTTATTTTATATGTATATATATAACTATTAAAAATGTAACCACTCAAAAAATTTTAAACTATTCTTATTACATGTTATAAAAAACAGTAGTGGGCCAGATTTGGCCCATGGACCATAGTTAGTCAACACTTCCATTACATGAACAAAACTTTAAAACTTCAATAATATTAATTGAAATGTAAGTTAAAAGTGTCCTACAAATCAGAGGGTTTATTGGTATAACCACTGTGAAGAATGATATGGTATTATCTATGAAAAATGAAAATATGTATATCCTATGGCCCAATAATTTCCTTATTTTGGCCCCTAGAGAAACATTTACAGATATACACATATAAAAAAGCATGTACAAGAGGTTTATTGTATTACAGTTAATTTTACAAAAGCACTAGAAAAACCCAGATGTTCATCATCGGAAAATGGCTGAATAATGTAATGGTGATTTACTTGTATGAACTAGCTCTATTTATGGATAGATATTGAATACATACTGACAACTGTTAAAAGTAGATTACAGAACAATATACACAGTATCATATGCTTAAAATACATAAAATATTTTCTATAGGATAAATGTAGGTAGTTGTAAAAATAAGAAATATGTTTGGAATGATAGGCTAAACTCATAACTCTCATCATTTCAAATAGAAGAAAGAGACCAGGTTCTGAGAATGTCTTCAGAGAAGCTGAAACTCTATGTGTGTTTCTGGTTGTTTTTTTTTTATATATATATATTTTCAAAGGAGAAAATATTCATATATCATTGTGTTTAATTATAAAGCACATATAAAATACTTTAAGAATTGGCACAAAAGAGAAAATTAAGAAGAAAAAGGTGGACATATTTAGCTATAAAATATTTAAAAAGCATAGCTAAAGATTTTATGTGAATATTAAAATACATATAAATTACAACATTTGATCTAGGAGTAAAATCGACTAAATACTTGGAATCCTAACTTGCTAAGCTCCAAATTTTATAAGATAGTAAATGAAATATTTAGAACTCCAAGAGCTGAGCATAAGCCATTAGGGATTTTTGACTAAGTTCTTTTATTTCATACGGAAGATAAAGAAGAAGCTTAGAACATGCCACTCCAAAATATGCCACTTTGGCATATTGATTATTTCAGGTTGAAGGGACTTGAGAAACAGGAGATGCAAGAAGGTCTCTTTGACCTTCCCTTTTTACCAAAAATAGGTCATAAAATCTCCCATAAAAATTGTGCCCTCCCTGTACTAGGAAGATAATAACTTCCTTTTCACCAGATACTGAGATCCAATGCTGAAATGGATCTGTGCAAAGAAACTCATTAAAATAACCCTAATTTTCTATTAGCTTTGCTGTGCCCACTCCCTACAAATATATCTCCTAATCGCTTCCTCCCACCTCACTCCCCTCACCACGCCCTGTCAGCTCTCTCTAGTACAAACTCCTATGCCTTGTCATTTTTTTTTTCTCACAAATTTATGATTTCTTTGTCTAGTTTTAAAATTTTTCTGCTCTGGTCTCTTCTTTGGTTGTTCATTTTCTTATGTAAAAATATGATAAAATATGTATGCTTTCCCTCATTAATCTAGTTTCTGTCAGTTTAATTCTGAGGCCCAGTTTATAGTTAAATGAAGTTTCTATTTCAGATATTTTATTCTGCAAGTCTAGAATTTACATTTTGTTCTTTTTTTATAATTTCTACTTGTCTGATAAGATATTTTATCTTTTTATTCACTCTAAGTATATTTTCCTTTACCTCTTTGAGCATAGCTATAATAGGTGCTTTAAAATTCTTGCTAATCCAACTTTTAGGTCAGCTTGCAGTTGTTATTCTTGGTTGTTTTTTCTCTTAATGAGTGGCATTTTACCAGTTCCTCATACATCAAGTGATTTAGGGCTTATATCTTGACATAGTCAATGCTAAATGAACTCTATTTTAATCCTCAGAGAGTGCTAATTTTTTTTAAGCAGACAACTTGGTTGAACTCAAACTGCCAACTCTGTCTTGTGATTAGCAGCTCAAATCAATGAAGTATTTTCTCTTATCTGAATTATCGCACACAATAGTGGTTCTGGAATCATCCAGAGATATGGGCAAAATTTACACACCAATCTGGAGGCTTCCTTTTTCCCGATTTCTCCTTTCTAGTATTCTTCTCTAATTTTCCACGGCTGTGGTTACCCCAATTTATGTTCTATGAGTCTTCAGGCCAGGCAATCAAATGTGATCACAACCTGTCCTCAGGTTGAAGACCATAAAAATGGAATCTCATCACATGATATCCTTCCCACCCCCAAACTTAAACTAAACTTCAGTAAGAGCTTTAAAAGGATAACCTCTGACAGCTTTTTCTATTCTTGATCTGGCTAAGTGATACAAGAGACAAGGGATTGATTCTTGAAAGACTCTCAGAAATTTATAATTTTGCATGAAGGATTTCTCTTTCATGCGTATTTGAACTTGAAACCTAAAAGTTTAGTAATGTAGACATATCTAGGAAAGATAATGTTGCATTTAAACATTCTGCTTCATTTCTTCCATTTAGAAATATCTAAAGCATTGATATAAGCTTGTTAATAACCTGGTGCAGATCTTATAAGAAAAAGAAAGAAAAGTGATATTGCTGTGATAATATAGGTCACCTTATTGTGTTAAGAGGCTAGTAGTGCATTCCTCTTTGGCAAAGAGGCAAGAAAAATATAGCAATAATGAGAATGTTTATTTGTTCAGGAAAAGGAAGCAAATCTCATTTGTCTAAAAATAACAATTCTGAGAAGCTCTCATCTAGCCTGCCTGATAATCTCAATTCTTTAATGATAGAAGAAATGACTTTAAGATCTACTACTGTAGACCTAGTTCTAATCAGAACTGGAGTTCTTTGGTGATGGAAAAATGATAAGTCTTGGAAGAGAGCATTCCTATCATCTTAGATCATAGTAGAAAGCTTGAGCAAAGCCTGTTAAATACCTTGCTGAGACGCTTAAAGAGGCCTATTTCAAAAACATTATAATTCATGGTTCCATTTTATGTATATTCAAGAATGACTCTTGAATAGTTGGACTCAAGAGAGTTGGGAAGCTCTTATTGATGCAATTCCAATTATAGACTGACAAATACTCTTAGAAGAAAGAAACAAGGAGGAATGTATGAAGAAAGTAAATACTCCAAGAATGGGGAAAAAATGCAAATAACTGTGAATATGCATGAAACTACGGTATAGGGGATTCTAAATCCAAAATAAGTACATATATATTTACCAACTGCTAAAAGCAACAAAACTTTTTAAATGTCATTTTACAAATAAAAAGATTAAAAAAGGGGGGAACCAGGACCGCTGCATGAGACAAAGGGTATTGCAGTGAAGTTCAATAGAAATAAAGCAGTACATCTAAGTTCTTATCTTTGTTTCTGTTTTCTCTATCTAATATAGAATAAGCATTCATAAAGGAATACAAAATCCAAGGGTAATAAAGTTGTTTTATATGAAATTCAAGTCATTTGACTTAGATAAATTGTAACCCAAGGATCTAAGAGAACTTATAAATGAAGTCACTCAAAAACCAACCTTGTTTTCTGAAAAACCTTAGAGAAAGGCAAAGGAATTTGAAAGCCAGAAGGAAGCCAATGTCAATCCCCTTTCAAATAGAAAAGGACAGGTTTGGCAAACAAACCGCTGGATACTAGGATGGATTACTAAAGGAACAGATAGCAAGTACCTAGAAGAGAGGGTGACCATCAGAAAATGTCTAAGAATGGCTTGTCACATCTCACTCAAATTTTGCTCCAAGATTACAGAACTTATCTAATATGAAAATCGAGGACACAAAGCTTATAAAGAGATCAGTTAGTTCACTAACAGTCAGATAGTTCCCCTTTTAGGTCCTTTGCTATAATGGAAAACTATAGATTGGATGTGAGAAATATTATCGGATTAGTGCTGGTAGATATATTGTACATAATTAATAGTGACTTGGGTAGCAATGAATTGGTGTCAACCCACAAAATAATGTTGACAGCTATTACGAGTTAAATTGTTTTCCCCCGAAAAATATGTCAAATTCCTATGTACTAGTTACTATATGTAACTTTATTTGGACAGAGAGATTTGCAAATACAATAAAGTTAAGATAAAGTTATTAGGGAGGGTCACAATGCAATACAACCGTTGTCATGAAAGGAGGAAATCCCCATGTGAAGACAGAAACATACGGAGACAACAACATGTGACAATGGAGGCAGAGACTGACGTGCTGCAGCTGCATGACAAGGAATACCAAGGACTGCCAGCGAACCAGCAGAAACTAGGAAGAAGCAAGGATCCTCCCTTCCCAGTTTCAGAGGGAATGTGGCCCAGTCAACACCTTAATTTCACACTTCTAGCCAGAACTCTAAGAGAATACATTTCCGGGTTTTTTAAAACCACATAGTTTGTGGAACTTTGCTACAGGATACCCAGAAAACCAACATCACAGAGACCTGCCAGAATCAGCATCCCGATTCTAATTCTGTCCATTTAACATTCTAACGAGAGTTAGAGAAAGAACAAACAAGCTAAAAATATTAAGAATAAAAATTACAAGAATAAAGATACACTTAATTTAAAATAATGTATAACTAATTTAATGGAAAGTTTCATTACCATATAAAAATAAAACTATACTACAAATACATGTGTAAAAGTTATTTATAATTTTAAATTTTTATTTACTCAGAAACTTAAGAAAACCACTGTTTTTAAATAAATTAATTATAGACAATTCTTCTACCATTTTAATAAGAATAACTGGAGTAATAAGTTTAATTCCAAATACAACGCATTAAAGAGGTCTGAATAATAAGATGTAGTTCAAAGGAAAATGATCAAAAGGAATTACCTCAAGATCATGCCATACTAAAACTTGAAGAAAATTATAAAGTAAAATGACAGAGTTTGGTATAGAGAAGCAATAACTCAAAATAGGCACTACACTGTCTACAAATACTGAAGAGGCATCTGTCTGTTTCTTTGTGACCTCAGGAGGCTGGATTAGTTTCAAAGAGCCTCATACTCCTAATACTAAGGTGCATCAAATAAAACATTATCTGCAGTTTATATTAAGAATTAAAGTGTATATTGCATTTAGGCTAATAACCTAAATGCAATATTCAATCCTGAGACACTTTTGCCCCACATTTTAACATGCTCAAACCAGCAGTTGTCTTACAATTGCTGACTGCCAGGTGGCAGTCATAAAGGAGTTTTCACCAACTGTGCGTGGACAAGTTAGGACATAGATGTTCACATTTTTGCCACTTTAATTTATTTATGTGCATTGCTGGGATGTCACATGTTAAGTTTAACTGGCATTTAAAATGTCTTCAAAAATATTATACTTTGATTTAACACAGAAATGAAACAATTGCACATGAAGAAAGGCAAGGGGACAGCAAAAATGCATGTATTTGAGGAGCAAATATTAATTAGCAGAACAAATATTAATCATAAGAGGAATGACTGCAATTCTGTGTTTTCTTGCTATAAAACAATCAAATGCCTTACTAGACTCAAGAAAATACGGGGCATTTTGCTATGTTTTGGAAATGATTTACATGCAAAAAGATTGCCAATCTTCTGCTAAAAAAACACAATTGAAAGTGAGAAGTATTGTCATACTTCTTGGAATGGAAAAGGATGTTTAAAAAAAAAAAAAAGAGGCTGCTATGACCCATTCATGCAGCAAACGCATACAAAGCATCTATTGTTATTTAAATACAACTAATGACACATCTGATGATTGATAATAGTAGATTTAATAAAATATGGCAACTTCTATTAATATAAAACTTTATAATTTATAAAGCATTTTCACAAATATCATTTTAATTGACCTCAACAGCTACGTGAAATAGAAGTAGGTTTTTTTTATAACCATACAACAGAGGAGAAAGTTAATGCACAGTAGCTAATTAAGTTGAATGAATTACATGTTTAACATGTGACAAAACTAAAACTAGATTTAAAGGTTCCTGACTCCTATTCCAGGGCCTTTTCTATTAAAAAAAATATAAAATAAGGGATTTATTTTTTACTGGAAATACTATGAAAATTAAGGTCTAGTGAAGAAAACTTCTATAATATCTAAAAATTCAGGATAAAAACCTTGCCTTTTGATATCCAAAAAACAAACTGAATAAATAATTAATCTCTCCAAAGCTATTTTCATTTTTACCCAGTATAAAGAGGGGCTCAGAAAATAGAACTTCTCCAGGAAGTTGCAAGTGATGCAAACAAAAATCAACTCTTTCCCTCCTGGGAAAGAATTAATAGTTTGTTATGCCACCTCCACTGAAGCTAATGTAAATCCTGAAATTGAATATTATTGACAAGATTCATAATCTAGGCTCACACATATGCATGACTACAAATACAAAATATGTAATTTTCAAATAGCTATTGTCCTTTGAAGCAAATACTAGCCTCTTTAACATATCTCCTTAATATAAAGCATACAAATATTCTGATTTAAAATAAAATTTAAAATAAAGAATTATGGTATATTGCAGTTTTACAAATTCTCAATAACTTTATTCATACTGTATCTCAATCTTGACAACTATCCTGTGAAGTGTCATCACCACCATCATATCATTATTATCACCATTATGAGCACCATTACAATTACCATCACCAACATCATCATCACCATCATCATCATCATCATTGTCATTTGACAGACAAACAGACTGAGGCTCAGTGCAATCACATAAGTAGCTCAAAGTCACTTTGCCAACAAGTGAGTTGTTTCCACCGTTTGGCTATTGTGAATAATGCTGCTAAAAAGACTAGTGTACAAGCACCTGTTTGAGTCCTTGCTTTCAATTATTTTGGGTGTATATCTAAAAGTGGAATTGCTGGATCATACAGTAGTTCTACGTTTGACTTTTTGAAGAATTGCCAAACTACTTTCTACAGGAGCTGCATCATTTACATTCCTACCAGCAATGCAAAAGGATTCCAATTTCCAGTTTATCCACATCCTCTCCAATACTTGTTCTTTATTTTTCTTTTTTTGGTAATAGCCATCCCAATAGTTATGAAGTAGTAGTATTCCACTGTGGCCATTGTCCATATTAATTGGATCATTTTTCTTTTTATTGTTGTCGTAAGAGTTCTTTACATATTCTAGATATCCCTTTTGATTAAACAACATCTGTTACATGTTGATAATGCCCAGCATCGATATATGAAAGAATCCCCTATAATGAGTTCCATTTAGAAATTGCCAAGAACTTGCATGTTTAAGGGGGAATTTACATGTGGAGTGAAGAGCATTTTTACTGAGTTTACTCAACAACCAGAGCAGCACAGTATTTAGTATTCAGAGCAAATGCAGTTGCAGTTCCCACCATGCCCTTTTGTGCATGTTGTACCTCCATGTGTATGAATTTCCATTTTTTAAGATATGTTAGCTTCCAAGCCATTGTCAAACCCCAGAAATTACTTTAAAATTCACAGTAACTTCCAGTGGATGGGATTAGAAGCTGTCATTTGGTTATTAATGAAGAGCTCTGAAATAGCAATTTTAGAAAAACCACAGGCTGGTGGGAAATGATGTTTTATTAACTGCTGCAAAACCTCCAAGCACAAAATGGGCAGGGGTGGGGAGAGAGGAACTGTTTCTGTGAGTAGCTAAATGATGCCTTTCCACTTCCTTATCACAGACTGTGTCAGGGCAGCGCTAAGGATTCCCATTCAAATCAAGCAGCCACGGACAGCCCAGATGGAATACAAATAGACACAGGAGAGTGGAGCAGGGTTAGCGAAGTGTGCAGTTGGTGAGATTGATGTTGATACCCTTCACTGCCAAGTGAAATGCCAATAATGCTTGTATAGCATTTTGTGAGGGCAATGGGAGTATTGATTCCTGAGCAATAATAAAGAATGAAGCTGCTCTCTCAGGTATAAAAATATTGGCAACTGTTACAAAGAATTGACTCATAGGGGCCTGAGTGCTGGCCTATCTTAATACAAATAATTCAGGCTTCACAAGGATTTCAAGAGCAGCCAGGCATGATTCTGAGGCACCGACTCTGCTATTAATTTAGTTGAGGCTTTCACAGGCCTCCCAGTCTATTAGCCAATTGGTCTTAGCAGAGCAGAAGCTAAATGGATTCCTGAGGTCTCATTGAGAGTTGAGAGAAGACAACAAAAATGAAGAAAGAAAGGAAAGGAAGAAAGAAGATACACTATAGAATTTTTATAAATACATTTTTAAAGTTACAGATTCTGTTTGTGTTTCTTCCTGAAAATGAGTAATACATGAGGCAACAACCTAAACAAAGAATATGTATATGCTTTTAAACACATTTATATTAAGGTGTGATTTCCAGGAATGTTTTATGTTATGGATGACAATAAGTCTTACATACGGAAACCAAAACGTAAAGACCTGTTATATTTAATGATATCATATACTTGGCAGGAAAGCTTACGAACATTATAAATTTACATAAAGCTAGAAAACTGGCCTGAGAAGAGATTCAATGTCCCACTCCCACAGTCACCCATTACTAAAATAGAGTAACCTCTTAGAGAAATAAAAATAAATCATCACCACTGGGACACCTAATATATATCGTAATTTTTGCAAATGGTAAAAAGCACTTGGTGTCATATGAACTCAATCCCTAGCCTAGGTACCATAACCCTATTTTAAATAATGGAAACTTTAAAATATACACACAGACATACTTGATGACATACACACATATACACAAAGCAAGATATATACTTGCTTTAAGCCTAATTATACCTTATAGGAGAAAGGTATTTTGAAAATTAAAAAAAAAAAAAAGATTAGGTCATTATAATAAAATTTATCTTCCACTTTTTAAAGATGTACTCATGGGTAATTTGTTTCATTTTGTTTCATTTTTTGCCTTTCTTTTTTCACTATGTAGCTCTTGATCATGCTTAAGGACACATATGCAACATAGGTAATAAAAAAAAAAAAAGAAGTAGCAGAATGAACATATACTGTATTAGGAAAACAATAGACCAACAGAAATTTAACATCAATAATATCAAAGAAGCACTGGGAGCCTAAGCCGGCTTGTGAAACAATTCACACTAGCTTAAGTAGGCTCTGCAGAAGCATTGATTTCCTTAATACAGTTTTTAAAAATCCTGGCAAAAATATTCTTTTTATAATACCCAATTCTGTTAAAGGTAAAAGAAACAGTCATTCTCATATGCTGCTGGTGGGAATAGTATGACTTTCCCATGAGCAATACTTCGATGTATATCGAAGTTTTAACATGTTGCAAAATTTGACCTTGAAATTGTACATATAAACATGGATGTCACAATGATTTAGCCATAAGATTGTTCTCAGCTGTGCTATGTGTAATATTGAAAAATTCAAAGAAAAAATATCTAAATTCCAAAACCAGGGAACTGAGTGATTTTAAATGCAATAGGCTTCAATTCTTATTTAAGAAGGAGGAAAATCTATAGTTACTGTGATTAACATTGCAGGTTGCCCAATGTCAATATCATCTCATCTCCTTTCCCTCTGAGATAAGTTCTTGATTTTCTTAATCTAGCTATCCTTTCCCCTGTCTGACTCAGAAAAGGTGACCCTCCATCCGTCAACTCTTATGGGGTGAAAGCCAACCATAGTCATCATTTGACCTTTATCAATAATGAGAGAAAATAGATTTTTTTTTACTGCTTAGGAGAGTTTGACTTGAAAGCTTGTGCTTGAAACACAATATTATATGTTTATACTATTATAAATATTATGTATTATAAATATATTATTTCTACTATAAAATGTATTATGGCTGAATGCATTCTCAATAAGTTTTTTAAATATTTATTACTTTTGAAAGCAAGAATACAAAAATATCCTCTGACTTCATTTAGTTATCAGACATTATATAAATATATCCCAAAATATTGATTACCTCACAGAGTGATAGTGATATTATACATGATTTTTTATTTGTGTGTCTATGTATTCTAAGTTTACTTTTGTGAATATGTATCATAAATGAAATAAGAAGATATAAAAAGCAATTTAAAAAATTTCTACCAATATTAGTTTAAAATGAATAATGTGCTGATTATATTTGCTTATCTGGTTCTATAGCAATTGAGAGCTAGGAATTTCTAGGTGCATTCTATGTAAGAGGATAACAAAGTTCAAAGAATCTAATTTTGCTTCCATAGCAGCAGGTATTATTTAGAATTAGGTCTCCCACTGAATTGTTGGTCTGTACAGCAGGTACTAAATGAACAGATATGTATTATCTAAAATTGAAAACATTTTTCTGTTGTTATTTTGACATAATACGATAGCTTCATTATTTCATTAATTTATTAAAAACACTTATTGAGCATGTGTTGTGTTCTAAGCAACATGCTAGGTAGGCAGAGAAATGATGAAGATGAATGAAAAAGGCTTCTATTCTGCAGGAGTTCACAGGCAAAAGGGAAAAACAGGCATGTAAAACTTTGTACTATAATAAGTTACTGCTCAAATGAAGGCATGCAAAAAGTGAGTGAAAAAGTAAAGAAGAAAGTAATTAGTTCTAATTATGTGACAGGGAAGACATATAGAGTCAATGCACTTGATCTGGGTCTTAAATAATAAGTAGAAATAATCCATAGACTGGAGGAGGTAATCCTGGCACAGAAAAAACAAAAAGATATAATTATGTATGGAGTATCCTGGGAAAATCCAATAGGATGGTTTGACTGTAGTATAAGAAATTTAGTGTACAATAGAAAAAGAAAAAGTTAGAAAAATAAAATGTGTATCCACTTCAATCTTTAGGCAATGAGGAACTGCCAAAGATTTTTATTTTTTGAAGTAAGCTAATGATATGATCATATCTCGGCCTTAAATAACATTGGAAGATAATCTGAGGAAAAATGTGAATGCAGAATGGTTACTTAGAAAGATATTACAATAACCCAGGTAAGAAATTATGCGGATGTAAACTGGGATGATGATAATGGAATTAGAGATAAGTGCAGGAATAAAGGAGCTCTTTAAAGATAGAAGTGATGGTATATCGTGGCAACAAAATTGATGATTCCAACTTGCTAATTCAAGGGCTAAGAAGACTGTAAGGATCTTAAATGGGGTAAGAAATACAGGAAGAGGAACTGATTTGAGGAGAAAAAATAATAAACCTGGTTTTCAAAAGTATGACTTTGAAATTCCTGAGGGATAGGTAGGTAAAGATATCTAAGAATTTGATAACATCTTTATTGCTTTAGTGTCTTTCTTTCTCAAATGAAGAGAGTCATGTCTACAAATTATATCCAGTCTTTAAGTATTATTTAAGAGGAGAGATACAAAAATTTCCCCTGACCATTAGCTTAAAGAGGCAGGAAAAAAACTGTCCACTTATTTTAGAAATGGAATAAAGGAAAATCATCTGAGATTAATCAAAACCCAAAGCCTATTCCCAGCTTGGTTATGGAGCCTGAATTTACAATTCTCATCTGCTCTATAAAACACAAGCTGTAATATTAACATAACATGTTGTCTAGGGCCATTGGAATGCCTGTAGTTCTGACAAAAGCAAAACTAGCTGTCTCTGGAGAAAACATTTTACATCTCAGAGCTCACAAGAGTCTTCCAGAGTAGTTACCCCATTTTCAGAATAGTAATCAATAAAAAATCACAAACTAACAAGTAAACAGCATGAGCAAACATTAGCCAAAACAGAAAGCAGAAAAATAAGTACCCTCAAGTACTTGAAATAAAAAATAATGTTAATGGAAAAGTGATTGTAAAGATATATAGGAAGATAAAAGAAATAAATGGAAATGGAAAAAAGAAAATATATGGGAAGATTAGAACAGTATGAGAAAGAAATAGACTTGAGAACCACTATGAAAAGATTATCATCGAAATAAAAACTTTCATGAATATGTGAGAATAAGCTATGTTGTGAATTATGAAACATATAGTACTTAATGACAACGAGAACAGTATCAAAGTTTGTGGAATAGAGCTAAAGTAATACTGAACAGAATATTTGTAGTCTCAAGATCACATATTAGTAAGCAATGAAAATAAAATATTATATTAGTTAATTTACCATCAAAGGAAGTTTGCGAAGAAAACAAAAAGTAAACCTAAAAAAAATAATAGAGAAGAATTAATAAAGATAAGACAAGAATTAATGAAATAGGATAAGAAACAGTAGAAAACAATCACAAAAATAATTTTTTAAGAAAACAACAAAAAAGATAACCACTGATTCAACAAAAGTAGTATCAAACTTATACTCTGAAAACTGAGAAAACATTGTTGAGAAAGATTCAAGAAGACCTAATAAATGGAAAGACATTTTATGTTCACAAATTGGAAGATTCAATGTTGTTAAGATGGCATTATTCCTCAAATTGATGTTATGGTCAACTGATTTCAACAAGTGTGCCAACACAAACAAATGGGGAAGAAAAATCTTTTCAAGGAAAGTGGTACCGAGACAACTGCATATCCACATGCAAAAGAAAAAAAGTAATATAGGAGCTAAAAGAATAAAATTCTAGGGGGAAAATAAAATCAGACATAAATCTTCATGACCTTGAATTAAGCAATGGTTTCTTAGATGTAACATCAAAAGCATAAGCAACAACAAATCACCACAAGCAATTTTAGAACATTTTCATCACTCCAGAAAGAAACCCTATGTATATTAGCAGTCACTTACCATTATCCTCTAACCTCCTCAACCCTAGTCAACCACCAATCTACTTACTATCTCTATGAGTTGATCTAATCTAGAAATTTCACATACATAGAATATACAATATGTGGTTCTTTGAGAAATTGCCAGTGACTGCAGCTATATTGCTCAGTGGCCAAGAGAGCTCACTAGTTCTGTATCTCTGTGCCCTAGATGACTAGGAAGGGACTAGAGAAGAAGCACTTGCTAGACTCATATTGTCATTGGCAGCCTGGGCCAGCATCATAGCTAAATCTGACATCCTTCCAAAGGTGGAACAGTTTGAGTTAACATCAAAGACAAATCGAAAGAAAGAGAAATAATAGCTGAAAGTAACGAAATGAAAAAAAAAATTGGTCATGTAATGACAAAATATAACATTACACTGCTCCCATGAGAGAAGCTTAGAGTAAGGGAATAATTTTGTCTCTTAATACAATTAGACCAAAAGAGTGAATATGTGTTTGCCAAGATTGTCTTCACTTTTGGAACCTGGTAATGTTGGATAGAAACCTGCAAACCTGAGTGGCATCACAATAGAATACATTCTCATCATACGTTATGATAATAAGCAGGACCAATTGTTGACAACTGAATGGGACTCTAATAATACATCAATAACTTTAGAATCTCATGTTTCAGTTTATATCTACTACATAAGATATTATTTAGGAAGAACTTTCCAGGAATTACTCTCTGCTAGGCCATCAAATTATGCAATGTATAATCCTGACATTACAATCTCTGCATAAATACAAACTTTGTTGACCAAATGCTTAATATATAAAATATAGTAGCTGAATACTGTAGTGTACTGTATACAAATAAATATCATCCTTGTTGCACCGTTTCCTCTGGACTTCACCCTATGTGCCTTTACACTTTGCAGGCTTTCCTCTATATCCTTTCACTACAATAAATCACAACTCTTCATATAATAACTTCTGAGTCCTATGAGTCCTTCTAGAAAATCACTGAATATGGTCGTGGTCTTGGTAACCCCTAATACAAATACTTCCTAAAATTCTCCAGTATCTCAAATGTAGTCACTCGTTTAAAATTTTCTAGATGAATGAATGAACTGTATATAACACTATACCCATCATGTCCACTAGCACTAAGCTATATTGTGGAGAACTCTCTCTCAGCAAGACATTTTAATTTTAGTCAATGGAACAACTTGCCAAGCTGCAAGTTAGCTTTACATGTAACCAGAAACAAACAAACAAAAAAATTCATGGTTTTTCCCTCAGAATATATCAAAAGAAAATTGGATAACATAAAAAAGTGGGAAAAAGAAGAAAGAAAATAATTTTTAACAATAATGTTGTGAAGTAAAGAGAAAAATCCTGTGAAATAGCAAATCAAAGCTATTGTAAGACTCTAGGGTAAAAAAAAAAAAAACAAAAACAACAAAAAAAAAACACCCTCTGGCCCTAAACTTAAATAAAAATCAAATATATAGAATTTAAAACAGAAGGACTAATGAAAAGTCTAATGGTGAAAGAAAAATGTCAAATACAACACAGAATTCCAAAAGACAGCAATAGGCTAGATGATTAAGCTAGACTAGAAGTGTAAGACAAGATTTAAATATGAGAATAGAATAAAGAAAAACATCAACTCCAAAGGTGAGTCAAATGTCTAAAGCTGGGAATGGCATTTGTCTATATTGATATAGTCACTCTATCTATCACTGGGACTATATTTGTAATCTTCTACCTTTATTAGATAATTCCATTCAATAATCATTAACATGGCTGAAATAACATGAAAATATTAAGATTGGGGGCAAGATCAATAGGCAACCAACAAAAGTGTCATTCAATCTGTACAACAAAGGAAATCTAGAGTAGATGATAAGGAAGTTGACCAGAACTGTTTATCATAATCAGGGTTCCATGAAATTCACCAAGACACAAAGTCAGGTGAGCCCAACAGTTTATCCATTGTAAGATGCAAGTGGTATATCTAGACTAGGGCATAAGCAGGGCCAAATGGCAAAAGTAAGCTGCACAAGCAAATGATCAGGTCTCCTGTCACCCATTACTATTAAAGTGGCACCTCTTGTCAGCTAAGGAAAGTAAAAAGTCCCAGCTTGGAACAAAGACTGGTTGGCTTAGCATGTGGACGCAAACTGAAAAGAGACACCTACATTATAGCCCCATTCATGGATGATGCTGAAAATCAGTTGTAATGAGTAATCTATTTAATGGGCAGGGCTTTGGACAGTGCAATCAGCCACCTAATTTGTGGGAAAAGAGAAGTGGCCCAAGGACAGAACATATATGTTCTGGACAGTGGTGAATGGCTGAGCTGGTTGATCAGGAACTTGGAAGGAGAAAAACTTGAAGATGGGGCACAAGGAAATCTGGAAAGAGGTATCTGCATGGGCCTAAGTGAGAAAATGAAACATGAAGGTTTTTGTATCACAAAAGAATTTTGTAGCCCTCCAAAGAGCATCTGCTAGAGAAAAGGCAAAAATAACTAAATAGATTGATTTGGCTAATCACATCAGCCAGTCCTTGCTATTTTCTTCCCTAGTGCCATGATGTCAGTTCAACAAAAATTATCTAGTTACCTCCTTTGCTGAAACCCCAATCTGCCAGTTACAAAAATCAAAAGTGAGTCCAATCGTGGAGTCCAATCGGTCCTTTGGCAGTAACTTGACTTCATTAAATCTTAACTCAAGAATATATAGTGATGTATCTATGACCAGAACTAACCCAAATTTGGCCTGAGTTCATGGCCAAATTTCTTTCCCTAGAGGATCTCAGTCAACACACCATTATGGACTCGCAGTGTTTGATCTGCTACATGAGATCCTGAATAATTTTACATGGGGTCAAGGAATCCATTTTACCAAAAAAGGGCGTGATAATGGATACAAGATCATAGGATTCATCCAGTTCATTCATACTCAGAAGTTTCTGCCTATAATAACCAGTGGAAGTCACATTAAAGAGTCAGCTTGATGATACCCTGCAAGGATGGCATACCATCCTCCAAGATACAGTATATACTATAAATCAACCTCAGCAAGATTGGTAGTTTTTACTACATAAGTCTTTGTTGCAGGGACTGCCCTTTGTTATTTGTAGGATGTTTAGTAGCATTCCTGTCTATACACACTAGATGCAGGCAGTATGAGCTATGGCAAGCAAAATGTCTCCAAACATAGCCATATGTCCTTTAAGGAGACAAAATAACCCTCAGTTGAAAACCACTGCTCTAAATCAACAATTGTTGCATGTCTCTAATAGTAAAACACCATTAATCCAAGTGACTAACTCAAGGAATTCGTGCATCCAGTGCCTGCAGTGCTGGGATCTGCATGTTTAGAAGTTTTGACTGCCAGAAGAGAAATATGTCCACCAGTGGACACAGCAAAAATTCCATTATATGTTAAAATATGGCTGTCATCTAGTTGCTTCAGGTTTCTTGCGCATAAGAAGGCAGATAAAGGAATAAGTATCACTCTGTCACAAGTAATTTACACAAATGATGATGAGGAGGTAGGGCTTCTATTGCACAATAGGGACAGGGAGAAATTTGGGGGAAATGTGATCTACATTTTTCTATTCCCTAACTTTGATGGAAAATGGGTAAGTTCTGCAGTCACAGCTTGAGAAGGTAGTTGCCAGGGACCCAGACCTATGAGAAAAGAGGGTTTGATTCACCCCACCAGGTCTGCCACCAAGACTGCTGAGGTCTGATGATCCTAGAATAGAGAGTAGAAAAGGGAGACAATGAATATTGGTGACAATGTAAAGGCTGTAGTTTATCACACTAACTGGGTTCTTGTTACATCAAGAAAAGAGCTCCACCAGATTCCTGGAAGAGCTTTGCCCAGAAGATTTAGCCAAAAAAAAAAAAAAAAAAAAAAGAAAAGAAAAAAAGTGGACCCAAGCAATGAAAAGTGTGGACAGCATGGGGTGCTGTGGAGTGCTGTCTAGTCCTCTCCACTTTGGGATTCAAGCATTTCTTTTCAGTTTCTGGAAAGGGCAGCAGCTGACAGCTCTCAGCTGAGTGTTCTCAGGGAGAGCCTGCAGCTGAAGAGAGTTGCCCATCCCAAGCCAAGACCTGGCTAGTGTCCAATGAATAATAGACTTGGAGCTTCCCAGGAATGCTAAACTGCATACATTCATGTGTTAATATTCACATCATTGTTTATGTAGTTCATAATAAAACTCTAAGGGTGGACACCTGATCCAATCGTTGTCCCTCAGTGACACCTCAAACATTCAAGCTCTTTGTCTTTATTTGGAAATTGTCCTTTCCAACCTTTAATATTTAACTTAAAGCCTGTCTCCTTCTAGCCTCCCAAGAATAATAATTTTAATCGGTTTGAAGGAATTTATTTGTTAAATGTTCCAGGCTCAATGGTGTTTGGGAAGAAATGTTGTTTTATAATTCTATCAGTTTTTTTCTTTTCATGGTTACTGACCTTTTTAGGTTTCCCCATTTTATAATTTGGTCATTTCTATTTTCCCAGAAAGTCATCCATTCCAGGATCCCAAATGTATCTTAATAGAGTTATATAATTTATTTTTTTCTGCATCTCTGGTTATTTCTCCAATTTCCTTTTGATTTAGTATAATGTGCTCGCTGTGGTTTTCTTTATTGAGCTAGCTAATGGATTATCTATTTTATTGACTTTTCCCCTAAAGAGTTTTTTCATGGATTATCAATTTTGATATTGAGTTTTTCCTCTTTTTAAATTATTTTCTGCTTTTATCTTGATTATTTCCTTTCTTCTGCTTTTCCTTGGTTTAATTTGTTGGTCATTTTCTAGTTTCTCATGTGGAATGTAGTTCACTTATTTTATCATTCTTTTTGCTCAGCAAGATGAATATTAAAAGCTTTGCATTTTTCTCTAATCAAAGCTTTGCCCACATGCCATAGGTCTTGAAAGTTATATTTATCATTATTTCCTTATTAGATTGTAATTTTTTTATTTTACTCTTTTACTTAACTTTTTTAATTACCCATAAGTAATTATACAGAGGGGAGTTTATAAATTACAAACTGGTGAGGATATTTGTGTTGCTTTTCATTTTGTAATTTCTATATATGTTGCTATATGATGAGAGACATGAGACAACAATCTTTCTAATTTGATATTTTCTCATGGCAAAATATTTGGTTGATAAAATAAAATATTCTTATCCCATTAATTATTGCAATGGCATGGTTGGCTTAATTTGGCACTTTTATTTTTCTTGTTGGTAATCTACTATGTTATTTCTGTTTCTTATAACTTTATTATTTGATCTGTAATATATATATGTATATGTGTGTGTGTGTATATATATATATATATATTTTTTTTTTTTTTCCTCTTACTCCCTCTCCCTAAAATTTAGAAAAGATATCTCCTGGTTTTAGATTTCAGCTTTATACTTCCATTTCTTTTATTATTTTAAAAGTGGGCCAGAATCAACTGACTTACTTTTTCAAAGATAAGAAAATTATCACAATGGGACTTTTGTGTAAATATATTTATACTAATATTGTATTTTACATGATGTACATTTCTTTCAATGTTTGTAATAGTTAAATTCCATTGCATACCAATAATTCCAAACTCATTTGGCTTCAGTTTTACATTTAAATAGGTTCAATAATCACTATTAGTTTTTTCATATATCTTCCAAATTCCTGTGTTCCTGTTTTGATTACTCTCTCAGTTGGCTTGATTTTGTTAAAAAGTAATAAATTCAAGGCATTTCATGTATGCTGTAGTCCTTGAGTTCTTGTACATTTGAAGATCTCTCTCTGGTGCCTTGCTAGAAGATAACATCTTGGTTGAGTATAGTATTTTTTGTCCCACATTCCTTCCAAATTCTTTAGACATTGCCTCATTGTCTTCTGGCACTGAAAGATGCTGAGCCAGCTTTATTTTCTTCTCATAAAGATGACTTTTTAATATCTGCCTTGATAACCATAGGAATTTTTCTTGAATTTTATAAGTTTTACCAGCTTAAGTCTTTATGTTGATCATTGTTGATGAATTTTTTTCCTTTTAAAACACATCATGACCTCACATATACTTATGTCTCCCTTAATTTTAGTCTGGGAGATTATGGCTTTAGAATATTATTATTCATGGCTGTTGCTCTTTTTTTCTGTTACAAATCCAATATTGACATTCACTCTACCTTTTAGAGGTATATCTGCCCCAATTGGCATGAAATAATTTCCGTGATATAATGTTAAGCAAAAAAAAGTTAAAAAGACTATATTTAGTATGCAACCTTTTGAATAGAAATCACATATGTATTTGCTCATTTTTACAAATAGAAACACTTTAAGTCTGAATGAGAAACTAATAAATTTGATTACCTATGTAAGTGGGAGGGACATGTGGGAAGGATAAGGGAAGGAGTGTATACTTTTAATACTTGGAATTATATTAGTGTTCTATATATGCAAAAAAATAAATTTAAATCAACAAGAATAGGAGAAACAAACATCTGTATTTCAAATGAAGGGGATAAAATAATAAACCAAAGTATTTTTGAACAATGTAATTTGGATATATACTCTTAGTCTAAAGAAAATAAAAACTGCACATATATAGTGAACTATTATTAGTAGGTTTTTTTCAGTAGAATAGATATAAAAATCCTGAAACAATTTTAGGTAAATTATAGGATTGAACAAATAAATATATTGATATTGCTGAGAATTCTGGTTCTCATAAGAGAGATATCAATATGGAATGAAAGAAGGCAATGAAGAAGCATGTAGAACTGCAGTTGAAGTATAAGTATAAAACTCATGACTTCTTACATATGCATGCATGTGTGTGTACATGCACATTCAAATGCATGCGCACATTTTTTTTTTCTAGCTCTGTCCAGTAAAAGAATCCAGGAGCAATAACTAGTGTTCTAAATACCTTTCCCCAGTAAAAGGAAGGTATCAAATGTAACATGTCAAATGGTACATACCAAATCTACATAGTTCAATGTAATTCCTTCTCCTACCAATTGTGACTCTTGTGGACTAATGTGAGATCTTCAACTCTCCCAACCTTTCCCCCAGACATTATAAAAGATGAAATACTACTGGGTATCCTCTTCACCACACTTCCTGCTATGGCACTTGCTGACTACCCATCCCAGGATGTGATTCTACATTAGGAGTCACTCTTTCCTTCCTCCCTCCTGTTAAATTGTTTGTTTGGATGTTTTCAGAGTGTGGTCCCTAAATTTGTATAGGAGAAAGGTTTGAGATAGGAAGTGAGGAAAAAAGGATAATAAAACTCTAGTTACTTAAAACAACAGCAACCCTAAAGTAGTAAGTTGCATTTATTTGGTTGGTGAAAACACCACATTTCTGAACCTAGACTAGTCAAAGATAGATGAAAGAATATCTCAGAGGGTTGGGCTTTTGAAATGTTCACCAAAGGACACCAAGATGGTGAAGAAGGAGACCCCGAGCCTCCATACTCCCCCCACCCCCCAAAATCAACAATTAAGATAGCTATCTATGAACAAAAAAGCTCAGAGAGAGCTCAGGAGTCCACTTAAGAAATTTCAGCAACACAGTGGAACAAAAAACCTAAAGATAATCAAACAAAAAGAGAAGAAAGACAGTTTCATATTTCCTACTCATCCCATCCCTCTGGCCAGCTCTGCTCAGTACCAAGAAGGAACCCACAGTTAGGAAAAGTTTTTCACCAGGAAAGGGACAGCAGGGTAAGTGACCAGATTCCCAAGCCTTTCAAGCCGCTGCAGGAAGGACTCACTTCCATTTCTACCCCATGAGAGGCTCGCAAAGCTGAGATGTATAGAGACAGGTAGGAACAAACTGGAAAGAAGAACAGGAACTGCCAATATTAGCTACATAGCAACAGGAGCTACTTGGGTTTCCAGTGACCTGCTCTGCAGACAACCTCAGCAGCTTTCACCACCAAAAAAGCCAATGGCCAGCATAGCAGTTATCTCTTGTCTTTTTGATAAAAGATACCTAGAAGTGGGATTGCTGGACCATATGGTAGTTCTGTTTTCAATTTCTTGAGTAATATCCATACTGTTTTTCATAGGGGCTGTACCAGTTTACATTCCCACCAACACTGCACAAAGATACTAATAAAGTAAGTCTAAATGTTCTCACAATAACCAAAAAAAAAAAAAAAAAAAAAAAAAAAAAAGGAAACAATTTGCAGTGATGAATGTATTAAATAGCCTTATTATGGTGATCATTTCACAATGTACATGTATCAAATCATCACAGTATATACCTTCGACTTACACAATGTTATATATGTCAATTATACCTCAAAAAAGCTGGAAAAAGAAATTTACGAAATTTATTAAGTTCACTTTTAAATACACCTCCACCTCTAACAATCACAGCTACCAAGATTATGGAAATAGGTTGAAATTTTCAGTTTTGTTGGTGTCATGAGTTTTTGTCTTTTTGTCTTCATTGGCAGTTCAATAGAAAGTTAAAAGAGACTATATAAAGGCCTGTTAGCTGCTTTAATCCTTTTCAAAGAAACCATTAATCTTCATTCGCTATTTAATTGTATTCTCTGCCTACTCTTAAAACCTGGAGGTGTTTAGTTTGGCTTGCAAATTTTCCTGGCCTTACTAATGCTCCTTGTAAATTACCTAAGATGTTCTTAATGTTTAGGCATATCTATTATTTCCCTAGGAAAATGCAAAGTAGAAAAGTATGCTCTGCTATTCTCCTAACATGACTTGTTCAGCCATTCCACTTCTGAACATGTAAGGCAAGCTTGAATATCTCTTTTCTTCCTAGGTTAGACAACTATGATTTCTAGTCCTTTCTTTACTTTGCGCTATTTTCCCAGGCTCTAAATGATTCTGCTAGTTGAATTATTCTCAAGGCAACAGGAGAAAGCTGCTGAAAAGCAGTTGCTGTCACTCTCTCAATTCTCTAATCTCATAATTTCTTCATGGTCTTCTGCACATGGGGTCACTGAACAGCCTTCCCCACCTGCAGATGTTATTTTTGCTACTCTTCCCCAGAGCCCTCAACACCGAAGTTAGGCCTTTTCTTGACTTCCTACTGCTAAAAGCCAAATAAAGGGAAGTAAGAGAACATCATTTATAAAAGCCTCTTCAGAGAGTGTCAGGATGGGAGTGTCCACAAGACATTTATCTCTGGGGAAAAACTATCTTTCAAAGCATGTACATTCACCTCCAACATGGGTGTGTTTACAAATAAACACAGTTTAACCATAACCTTTAGCCACCACAGTTCCAGGCAGACTTTCATTTCCCATTCTTCAGTTATAAGCATTGATTCCTGCTCTGTGGCCAGTACGTTTTTCTCAGACGGGAAGTGAGGGCTGGGCACACAGTCATTTGAGTTGATGGATAAGGAGCAGCGGAAAATCAGAGCCTATAACTGCTATCCATCCATATTACTGCCCTTCGGTCACACTACACCTTTGATAGATTTCTTTATCTCATTTCCTATAATTCCTTCTTTGATTCTCCCTACTCTTCTGCTATCATAGGAATAGAGAGATGACACAGAATACAAAATTACGTTGCTCTGCATGACCAGTACCTATCTTTCCCTTTTAGTCAAAATAGTAACAGTGTCCTCATTACATCCCACCCTCCTCTTTCCAGGGCTGAGAAAGACTTGCAGTTACCACAAACATCTTTGATTCCTATAAGATATTGCTGATGTTACTGGTGGAGCCAAGTCCTTGGTGAATTTTTCCATAACTCATGATTGATTTTTTTTCTCCCTACTACCAGCACCACAACTTTTATATATCTTCCCTCACTGGTGACAGTAAAAAAGAGGTCAAATGTTCCAAGTATTTTTCAAAATAAAAATCACTTCAAAACCATAAGGGGAAGATAATGGCATAAAAACATCTTATTTTTAAAAATATCACCCTGTATCCTTTTAAGGGAAAAGAACCAAAATTTTAAAAGGAATACACATATACATTGCCACGAACACAATAATTAGCCTTACTTTATACAGAAAACTCTAAAAAAGAATGCGAACAACAAATTCTAAAACTCAAAAGCAGAATGCATTATGGTGAATTTAGTTATGGGAATAAAATATTCTTTGGCCTAGAATGTCCTCCCATCAATCCACCAACTACCTGCAAAAAATTCTTCTATTTTCAACTGTGCTGAAACAATACCATCTTGGTAAAGCCAAGTCTGTCATCCAGAAGTGTTTAGCCAGCAATTACATCACTCTTACCTGTGTGTTTTTATGTCTATTTTAGTTAGCATGTATCACTTTGCTATGTAACTATCTGTTCCTTCAATTAAGTTATAAAGATTTTATAATGAGTAAATGGCATATAGTAGATACTTTTTTTTTTTATGCCTACAGCACCCAGTCTCCTATCCAAGTACTAGATAGGCCCGACCCTGCTTAGCTTCCAAGATCACACAGTATCGGGCTTGTTCAAGGTGCCATGGCCGTAGACCTAGTAGATATTTTATAATTGTCTGATGGATTGTTTGATGCACAGCCTTACTCAAGATAGAAAAAGTCTACTTAATTGTTCAACCTATGTTAGAAGGCTGAGTAGTTAGAGGTACAAAATTAGTAAAGTGCATAGCCACCTTTGATATAATATTTGACATAAAACAGCACTAACGAATTTCACTTGAGAGAGCACCTAATATTGATATCAGGGCCCTGAAAATTATATAGTCAGGGCCCAGTTTAAAATAAAAATGAAGGATCCCTGTTCAAAAAGCGGAAAAAAAGTATCACTAAAGGTACTGATATACAAAGTTTTTTCTTTTGTTCTACAGTCTCTTTATCCATCACAGTATTTTTTTCTTTGTTATTTATGATAATTATAAGAAAAGAAAAATTAAAATTTTTAGTTATTAGAGTAAGTTTTACCACTTGGCTTTATATCATTCACTGTTAGTTTTAAATGCAAATATAAGAGCATTTATAATCGCATGCAAAATCACCAAAATTATATAATTTGTATTTTGTAACTCATACTCATTCTTACAAAAACAGTGGAAATAATGAACAAAACTAACTCAACTGTTTTCATTTCACTATTTGAAATGCACAGATTCTAAAAATTTGCTCTATCTTCAGTTTAATGATGAATAATGAATGATTAAAAGAAAAAAAGGATTAAGCTTTATCTTTCCTTTTTCCTTCTAAATCATCATTTTCAGCAGAAATGGTTGTGAAAACAAGGTATTATCACAATTAAAAAAGCATGATAAGATTTCTTAGTTATTACTAAAGAATGCCATTACCTACTTGCTACATTTGAAGCGAATTCTGGTTCAAATAGAAAATACGGCCTCTCAAACTCTCAAGACTGTCCATGGACTCACCTAGTCTTAGACATAACATGTTTGCTTACATTGTATTCACTTTGTCTCGCTGAATTCCCATGCATTGAGGGTCCACTGGAATTCTGTACTCAGGGGGCATTGTGTAGATTATATATGAATGAGTTGGAAAGGAATGGCAGATACACATATTGCACATGTCACATGTGCTCCACTGTCCTATCGGGTTTCACTTATCAAACAGAAGTTCACAGATAAAACTACCAATAATTTCAAGATGGTAACAGCAGAGCATTAAACTAAATATGTGCCTTTCTGAGCCACACACCCATGAACCTGATTGGTCCATGTTTTACAGAATACGAGCTCATGACTTCTAGGTGAAATCCCCTGAATAATCCCCATTACCAACTGATAGGACCATGCTGATTTCTCACTTTTCTATTAAAATGAACTTTCAATCTATCTCTTCATACTCACTTTCTGGTGAAAATGTCATTACGTACTGACACTGGACTTCTAGCAGATTGTCACAAATAGGCACTGAGAAGTGTTCGGGCTATGCCAACAGTATTTTCTGCTTCCAAAGTTCTTGCTTCCTTCAGCAGCTTGACTTGCTAAGCAGAACATTCCACAGGAGAGTGCAGTGAGAAGTACCCGCCACAAGGAGCCCATGCTGGGTTTCTGCCTTCCTAAGCCCTGTTGAATTCTCATATTGAGCAGGAGATTGCAAGCCCCACATTGTTAAGCACAGTTATGAAGGTGGAAATCTGGAGGTGGAAACCTTGTCAATCACCGACAATGCAGTTTGCTCAGCTGATAATAGAACCACTGCTACTGCCTAAGAAAGATTACTGTTAGCATTTTGAAAAAGGCAGCAGTGACCTTTCTTTCTGAGAGCCAAAGACCCAACATGTCTGACAGCTTTGCTGTGGATTTTTTTTTCCTGCTTCTTCTTTCTTTCCACACCTGGGATTCAAGAGGCATTAAAGCACTTTTAACCAAAGGAGCTATCCTCATCTCCATGGAGCTTTTCATATTGCATTCTACCACTTAGCAATTAATTAGATTATGACTGATTATTATTTACTTTTCCTGTCACTTCATTCTACCAAAGGAATCTTATACCATCCTCCCAAAGAGTGTTTCTGTTTATTAATGTGCACCTCTTCACTTTTAGTGAATGTTAGATTTCAACAAACATGATGAGTATGATGTAACACCAGCGTTAATGTCAGTGAAAAGTAAAAAAGGCTAAATAACTAAGAGATTATTTTTTGCTTCCTGAAAAATTTATTCCACTATAGGTGGCTGATTTTTTTTATCAGTTTTTTGAAGCATAATTTGTTAACAGTATAACTCACCAATTTGAAATATACATTTCAATGAGGTTTGGCAAAAGTATACCACCACCACTATCATGATAGATTATTTCTTTCACTCTACTCACACTTGACTCTTTTGTAGTAAATAGGTCCAATTTGTACCACTAGTTTTGCCTTTTTGAAACATTCATATAAATAAATTTATACAGTATGTGCTCCTTTATGACTGACCTCTTTCATTTGGCAAAATGCTTTTGAACTTCATCCACGTTGTATGTGTTAGTTTATTCTATTTTATTAATGAGTAGCATTAATTCTATGGTTATATCACAATTTGCTTATCCATTTGTCTATTGATGGAAATATGATTTATTCCCAGTTTAAAACTATTATGAATAAAGTTGCTATAAATATTTCAGTCCAGTGTTTTGAAGGGATGTATGTTTATCTTTCTTTGGGGTAAAAAATCTAGGAGTAGAATTGCTGGGTCATATGGTAAGTGTATGTTTAACTTTATAAGAAACCACTACACTATTTCCCAAAGTAGCTGTATAATTTTTCATTCCCCTCAACAGTGAATGAGGTTGCTACACTTCCTGATCAACACTTGCCATTATCTGTATTTTGGGTTAAAGCCATTCTGGTAGGTATGCAGAGGTATCTAGTTTTGGCTTTTTATTTGCATTTTCTTAATGTTTCATCAAATTGAGCAACCTTTTATATGCTTATTGGACATCTATGAATGCACATATTTTGGTCTCATTGTCTTTTAATGAAATCTTTTTTATTTTGGAGTTGTAAGAGTTCTTTGTATATTCTGAACATAAACCTTTATCAGATATGTTTTAAAAATATTTTCTCCCAACTCATGCCCTGACACTTTTTCATAAGTCTTTTACTTTGAATAGCCAAAGTATATAATTTTGATAAATCTCAATTTATCTAGTGTTTTTTTATAATTCCTACTTTTTATGTTCAATTTAAGAAATCTTTGCCTAATTCAAGGTCACAAATTTTTTATGCTATTTTTAACAAGTTTTATATTTTTAATTCTTACATTTAGATTCTTGATCAATTTTGAATTAATTTTTATATACGAAATTATATATAGTTTGAAGGTCCATATTCTTTATTTTTTGCTGTTGTTGTTGCTGCATATGGTAAACTAATTATTTCAGCATCATCTAGATTATGGTTTGGGATCTTTTTGTTTTATAATATAATCAATAAATGCTATAAATTTTTCTTTCTAAGCACTGCTTAGCCACAGATCACTAATTTTGAAGTTGTGTTTTTTTATTTTTACTGTTTAAATATTTTCTAATTTCTCCAGCAAGTCCATCTTTGATCCAGGAGTTATTTAGAAGAGCATTATTTAATTTTATTGTATTTGGGATTTTTTAGATATCTGTAATTTATTTCTAATTTATTTATTTTAATAAGAAAACATATTTTATATCATTTTAATTCTTGCCTCTTTTGGTAAATATTACATATGCACTTGAAAAAAACATGTCTTCTGTTCTTTCTGAGGAGAGTGTTATGTAAATGTCGATTAGGTCAAGTTAATTGAAGGTGTCATTCAATTTTTCTATCTTTACAGATTTTCTTTATACTTGTTAACTTAACTACTGAAAGAGAAATGTTGAAATCTTTAATAATAAATGTACATATGTCCATTTCTCCTTTCAGTTCTGTCAGTTTTTGTTTTATGTGTTTTTAAACTTTGTGATTCGGTACTTATACAATTTCTCTCTGTAGCTTTTGGTAATACTCTGCTCCGAAATATGATATAAATGTAGTAAGTATAACTTTCATTTGATTAGTGTTTTGTAGTATATCTTTTACCATTTTTTTTGCTTTGATCTTATACGAATCTATATATTTCAAATGGGGTACCACTTAGACAACATATAGAAGAATCATACTTTTAAATGGCAATCCCTGCTTTTTCATCGGTATGTTTAGATCATTTATATGTAATGTGATTATCAATATAATTGAGTTTAAAATCATGTTGCTCTTATTTTGTCTTCATCCTATATGTTCTTTGTTCTATTTTTTCTTTTTTCTGCCTTCTTTGGGATTGGGGATTTCTTTATTTTTCTTTTTTATTTCCATTGCTTTCTTATTAGTTATTTAGATTTTTTTAATGGTTTGCTAGGGTTATTTGTTAGGGTTTACAAATGAGTTCTGAACTTATTAGAGTCTATCTTTAAATATTATAGTACATCATACCCAGTGTAAAAACTTTAGAACAATATACTTACATTATCCCACTTCCTTCCTTTGCGGTGCTGCAGTCATACATTTTATCTCTACACGTGTTATAACCCCATTATTATTACTTTTGCTTTAAAGTCAATTATCTTCTAACAAGCTTTAAAGCAATGAGGGAAAAAGCTATTGTATTTACCCTCATATTAAGTATTTCAAGTGCCCGTCATTCTTTGATATGGATCCAAATTTCCATATAGCATCATTTTCCTCTGTCTAAAAAACTTTTCTCAAAGTTTCTACTGTGCGTATCTGCTGGCAATTGATCCTTTCAGCTATTGTTCATCTAGGAAAGTATTTTACTTCATTTTTCAAAGTTATTTTTGCTGGGCGTAGAATTTTATGTCCACGTTTTTTCTTTCAGTACTTTAAAGATGATGCCTCATTATCTTTTGTCATGTTTGGTTACTTAAAAAAAAATCTGATGTCATTTTTATTATTGCTGATCTATATGTAATGTACCTTTCTCTGACTACTTTAAAATTTTTCTCTTTAGCATTGGTTTACAAAAATTAGAGCATTATTTACCTCGGTATGGTTTAATTCATGTTTCTTTCTATTTGGGTCTCAGTGATAACACTTGATTTGTGGGTGTAGAGTTTTCAACACATTTGAATAAATTTTTGTCATTATTTTTTCAAACGTTTTTTCTGTCTATTCTCTTTCCATGCTTTCTGATAATCTAATTAAATATTCAATAGGATCCTCTATATTGTCTCACAACTTACTAATGCTCTTGTACTTCTTTTTCCATCTCTTTTCTCTCACTATGCTTTATTTTGTTTGTTTGAGGGGTTGTTTTTGTTGTTCTTTTTTTTTCTGTTGTTATTTTCTTTTGTTTTGTTTTGGCTGTTTTCAAGTTTACTACTCTTCTGCAATGTCTAGTATGCTGTTAATCTCCGTCAGTGCTTTGTTTTTTGTTTCAAATGTTATATATTTTTTATCACTGGAAGTTTCATTTGGACCTTTTATATATCTTCAATTTTTCTCCTCAGCATTACAAGGTTTTTCTCTATCCCTTGAACATATGGGTGATATTTATGATTTTTTTTTAAAGTTTTTATCTATTACTCTATCATCTCTGTCAATTATGGGACTTTTTAATCTCTTGGTCATCCAGAATATTTTCTTGTTTCTTTGAAAGTCTGATAATTTGTGGTTGAGTGTTTGCCACTGTGAATTTTATGTTGATTGGTACTAGATTTCACTGTATTTAAATATTGTTGGCCTTTGTTCTGGGATTCATTTAAGCTACTTAAAATCACTTTGATCATTTTTAGATTTACTTTCAAGTTTTGTTAAAATGAATCCAGAGCAGTTTTTGTGGCTCCACTACTGAGGAAATACCCTGAGGACTATACATGACAAACTATGTATTATAAGATTTTTCTATTCTGGCTATTTAGAATAAAAACTATTCCCACTTCTGTGTGAGTTCTGACTTTTATCTACCAACTTCTTTCCATTGTTTTTCTCCTAAATTTAAGTGGTTTCCTCAAATGAGTGTACAGATCAGTACTCGGCCAAAAACTAATGAAAGTCTCTTTTCTCTGCATCTCCTTTCTGGCCCTCAAATTCTAGTCACCTTGTCTTCTACAAACTCCGAACTCTGACTCTTCAAGTCAGCGAAGCTGCTAGATCCTGTTGGGATTATACTTTCCAACACTTTGAACTGAAAATTCTCTTTAGTAAATTGGGGCAATCACGGGGCTCACCTCATTTGTTTTATTTCCTTCCAGTATCCTGATCTATGTTGCTTGTTTTCCAAAATGTGAAAATTGTTTTTCATTTATCTTCCTGTTTTCTAGTTATTTAAGGTAGGGTGGTAAATACTATTCCTAGTATTCCTTCAGGCCAGAAGCAGAAGTCTTTGAGTATCTGCTTTTAATGTAGGAACAATTGTAATAGTAACTATCAACCATGCCTAATGGAAAAACTATATGTCTTCAGTCAGGTACATTTAGTAGACACTCAAGAGTATTAACTCAAGATCCAGTTTACATTGTTGAGTTTATAGTTTGATACAAATACAGAGGATTGATATGTCTCAAGCCAAAGTTGCCTAAGAGACCTTGAAAGTAGGAAAAATTGAAATTTTTCTAATTGTTCCTTTGCTCCTTTTTTGCTGAGATTATGACGCCAAGCTAATTGTAGCAACTTAGTTAAAATCAACATGTTATCCAAGATGTCATCTCCAATTTTTATTTACTATTTCTTTTTTTAAAAAGCTTTCATTAAATATCACCTATGTGCAAAGCATTATGTTAGCTACTGGAAGAACACAAGGGAATAAATTACACATAATCTCAACCACAAGGAATTTGTGACATAACATCACTCTAACATAAAGCAGAATAAAATAAACCCATGACAAAAACAGAAGAAAATCATATGAGTATGCAGAGAAAACAATTATTGCTTCGAAGTGGAGAGTGAATAGCTGTTAATGAGTGTTTTCTTGTCTAGGCATTGGAAGTGCCTTATCTGTATTATCACATTTAATTCTTAAATATATTCTAGGAGATAGATGCTATAAACACCTTCATTTACTCACAACAAAACTGAGACCAACAGAGAGTAACTTGCCCAAAGTCACAAATAAAATAAATGGCAAATTCAGGATTGGAACTCAGACAATTAGATTCCATTGCCCATGTTCTCAAACATTAATTACAGTAGGAAAGATTCCATAAACAGTGCCATTCAGGCTTGAAAGATGAGTTTGGTTTGTGTAGGTGGAAAAGTAAGAGGAAAATATTTCAGGCTAAGGGAACAGCATGAGCAAAAAAAAAAAAAAAAAAGTAGATATAGTAAATGTGTAATAGCATGACCAAAGTTCAAGGAACAGGAACATTGTGGGAGCAACGTTAGGAAAATATCATAGTGACTTTGAAGACCATGAAAAATGAGAATTCATTTTCTTGGCAGTTTATAATTATATATCTACCTACGTATTAGTTTCTATGTTAAAACTTATGACTTTATAAGCTTCAAAATCTCTAACCACAACTAGATACTCAAACAGCAATATGTTGTGTGGCAAATGTATTATATTATTGCTTGTTCAGGATGTGCTAGAATACAAAACTAAGAATCCTGACATTTTTCCAACTTTGGGCAACATCAGTAAGTATACAAAAAATACAGGGATAATAAAGTTATCTTAATCCACTTAAGAGAAATGACATGTAAACAGCAGGAGAATTATAGATAGAAAACCTCTTACTGAAACAGTTGAAAAAGAAATTAGAAATGATTTATTATATTGGGAATTGGAGTGGTGCTTTTCACTATTAAATAAGTTTGTAGTTTTTATCTATGATTTAGCTTTTTTTTCTTTATCTTCCAGTTAGGAAAGCATGTTACTCTGTGTTTATATACTATTATTAAATAAGAAGTATATACAAATAATTCTGACAATTAAATTTAAAAAATAATTTTATTTCGGTGATTTTTATTTTTCCCATAAAGACAACTCATAATAATAATGACAATTAATTATATTTGAACAGGCTTCGCAAGTTAGATTTAACATTGCTTATCTCATATTTAATTCTTAGAAATAATCTGTAAATTTGATTTTATAGAATAAACAGAACTAAAGTGACTTACTTGGTTTTTAGCAAGGATGGAGTACAAGTATAAAAATTTTGAATCCATATTCTGCCCTTTCTAAACAATATCAATCTTTCTTTACACCACCCCCCCAAAAAAGATAACTCAGAAATTTCTGATATAAAACTTTTGAGATAACAAAATCTAGTCAAAGCAGAGAACGGAGAGTTTTGCTTTCTGCCAGTTGCCATGCAACGAGAAGACGGTCAGGCAGGTAGTCATATTGAGGCATGAAATGTGATGGAGAGTGTCTTTCAGGCTAGATATCACATGAAAATCACAAACACAATCGAGATAGTCATTGGGACTGCTGGGGTGCTAATGGATAATGGTTTCCTGGCCACCCTAGATGAAAATGATGTGAAAAGTCAATGTAGCCTCAAATAAACTTTACACATAACTAAAGGTGTATTACTGGCTTGGCTATAATTGAATTCTGTCATCCAAGTAACACATTACTTACTTATATAATTTGTTTAGAAAATATTTTTAATACCTATCATGGGCAAATCCTAGGATAGGCACTGATTTAAAAAATTACAAAAAAAACCCCACATTTTTTCCATAAGAAAGTTATAAACTAAAAGAGTTTAGATACATACACAAAAAATTGCCATGCCAAATGATATGTCACTCACATGATAAGAATGACACAAAATAAATACAGAGGGAGGGCTAATCTTTCCTGGCTGACATAATTAGGCAAGGTATAATGAAATTGGCAGCTCTTTACTGTGCCTTGAGATGTGGATATAATTCTAACAGAAATGGCAAGAGTGAATGGACAAGTCTGTCCTAGAACAAAGATAAAATACAAAATGTGGTCCAGGGAGAACATGGCGCCCCCTCAACTAAGGAAACAGAAGTCAGAGCTCAATTTTGGTAAAATTCCTGGAACCTGTAGAATTTAAGTACCAGAGAGGAAGAAGTTGCACAAGGACAGGCTTCATTTATCCATGAGTTCTTGGGCCAAGGTGCGTGCTATATATGTGCAAAGCCAGTTTCTGTGAGGCCTAAAATAGTTCCTACATGAGAAAAGAGCAGAAATACTAGAATACTAGAATAGAATACTAGAATAGAAATACTCTGTGCTTGGTGACAATGGTATTCTGACACAGCATCGTGTAAAGACACCAAAAAGTCCATGTCTTTGGGATAAAAGCTGTGGTCCAGAATAAAGGCAACTCTAGATTCATGTTTATAAAACTTAAACCTAAATAGAATCAGAGAGAACTGCAGTATATTAAGTTCTTTTAAGAACAAAATTTAATATACTTTAAAGGGAAAAAGCCATAATTAGGCTCCAACTGCTTCCTTTTCCTCTCTCTTAGTTCTGCCAAACCTTTTACCTTTCACCTCACTACACTTTGCACAAAGTTCTCCTGGTTGTTCGTAAGAAAGTAGTTTATTCAAATAATGAAAAATGTTTTCAGGAATTTGGCCCTCCTTTATGTAACAAAGATTCAATGTTGGCTTTTCAGGAGTGTAGGAGTTTACGTGTAGGCCCCAGAGCACCTCCTGAAGGCTTGGAAATATAAGAAAAGGCTGTCTCAGTCCATCTGTTAAGACATAAAATTATGCGCAAGATAGACTGTTCAAGGTAAACTGAATTATTTATTACTGCACAGGCAAAATGTATAAAAGGCCAAAGAAAACCAAGTCACATCTCAGCCTTGCTCTTGAGAGCTTCTGGGCCTTCATGTACATTTCTTGATGAGCAAAAACGTTAATGCAGAGATATCATTCGCACAGTACAGGTAAGAGCTGAGCAAAGTAAAAGTTTCAGTTTCAATTCCTACTCTTTCTGATGCACTTAGGTTTGTTTCCTAATGGATCTGGATTGAAAACAGAGTGGGTATTGAACTTTGTTATTGGTTCTTCAACACACTTTGCATTCTGGGATCAGCACGGGCAAACACAAATTATTTAACAAAGTCAATTAATGAAAAGAAGGGAAAGTTCAGGAGAGAAAAGAAAATTAAAACAAGTTTCATAATGCTTTATAGTACTTTGAATCTACATTCACTTCTGATCACAAGGTGAAATTATTTTAGCATGCTATGTCCTTTGAAAGTACACCATACTAAACTTAATGTTTAACTATGAATGAATTCACAGACTAATTTATACAACTGGCCAATAAAGTTGAAAAATGATACAACTATAAGATATATACAAAATAAAATAATGTGTCACATTTTATCTTTTAAATTTACAAAGAAATTTGTTTAATAATAATTATAAATTGTGATAAGAACACAGAAAAGCAGATATTCTCACACACAACTAGTGAAGAGGGAAATTTATACTCCTAATAATAGGGCAATTGGTAGTAGATAAAAAGAACTTTAGAGATTCTCCATTTATTGACCCAATAAACATACTTCTAAAAATTTAGCCTAAAGGATTAATCTGTAATATGCCCAATGATTGATTTAAATTAAAGAAAAGATGACAGCATACAGGGACTTTGAATAATAATAAACAGATGGGAGCCAGAGAAAAAATCAAATGCATCAAAATTTTTTAGTTGTACATAAGTAAAACTTTAAATACAAATTACTTTATGTCTCTATTAAGTTTCTGAGAGTTTAGTGCAATTTAATTTTTATTTTTAATGACAGTTCAGAAATGGAAGTTAAATAATCTGTTATAGTGGCTGCAACTTGCTCATCCAAATACTTCTGAGATGTGAACAGCTGAAATTTATTTATTTTGATCGTGATGTATTTGGGAAAAGGACATTGTAGGAAAAAAACCACACACACAAACTAAAATCAAATGGAAATATATCATAACTCTTATATTTGTTGTCATTTGGCAAAACAAACAAAACCTCAAAATATCCATCAATTGATTAGGTTGTTATAAAACGATACTCTGATAAAACAAGTTTACTTTAGCATTGTTATGGGCTAGATTTAATTGTCCAAAATCATGTGTTGGAGACTTACCTCCCAATATCTCAGTCCATGTCTGTATTTGGAGATAGGGCCTTTAAAGAGGTAATTAAGTTTTTTTTTTTTTTTTTTAAGACCATTATTTGAGATCTATCCAAATCTGACTAGTGTCCTTATCGCAAGAGGAGATTAGGAATCAAAGGGAGACCAGAGGGATATATACGCACAAAGGAAAGACCAGGTAAGGATACAGCAAGAAGGCGGCCATCTGCAATCCATGGAAAGAGGCCTCAGGAGAAACTAAACCTGCCAACACCTAAATCTTGGACTTTCAGCCTCCAGAACTGTGAGAAAATAAATTCCCATATTTAAGCCACCCCATTTGTGGTATTTTGTTATGGCAGCTCTAACAAGTAAATCCAAGGATGATTTAGACTTAGCCATAGCACAGAGAAGTCTGAATCACTGAAAATATGTAAGCATAGCTTTTAAATTTGCTGCAGACCAATACTTTGTAAAATATAAAATATATGCTTTGATGTTATAGCAATATTGGATTGCTATAAAAGTACCTAAACATTCTCAAATTCTCTACATAGTTTGTCACAGAATGGTAACAAATAGTACACAGACCTACTGCTCCCTGGGCCATGGATTGAGTAAAACTCCAGTAATTGTCCAACCTATCAATTTACACGTTAAAAAAAATGATATCCTGAGAAGTTCAACAACTTAATCAATATCATGAAGCTTGTTAGATTTTCCTATAGCAATCATGCTTTACTCAACATTAAATAAGTCACCAAAATTCTCAATCCATTTCTTTTCCAGCTATGTTAATATCAGCCTGATTTCTCTCATTTTTTCCTTCTAGAGATATATGTCCACTCCTGTTATACTCAGGAAAACTGAGTCATTTAATTATCTTGTTCAGAAATCCTACCTCTTCTCAATAAATTACCTTTGCCACCTGTGAGAGACTCTTGCCTTCTGTACAAACATCTTGTTTTCATGTACTTGAAACACATCTTATTATCAATCCTCTTGTGCAACCTTCCCTTCATTTTCCACCTTTGATTTGCCTGAGCTTTTATGCACTCTGTAAATTTATTCTGTAATCTTTTCCAGCCTCTTCTGTCCCGAATGTTTTATATCTTGCATATGCTTCTTGCTCACCCTTGATTACTCTCAGCTCTGCTCCTTCATTTACATAGTCTCTGTAAAGCCTGTATTGTGTTTATCATTCAGTGGTTTGAATAGCTCCTGGGCATACATTAATTTTTGTTCAAATGCTTGCCATTTCCCTCTGCATCCTTCACTTCTATTACATGTCTTATTTGTTCTTAATCATCACAGCCTGTATTCTTCAAAAGGTTGATTTTGTAGGCAGTGTTTTCTTGAATATTATTCTTTAAAGTTTTAGTAATATTCTTAATGAGTACTCATTCATAACCTGAAAATTATCTCCATTTCTTGCTTATGAATAATTATGGTAGCTATCACCTTTTTTTCAGTAGCTTTGCAGATGACCAATAGTATGATATTGAGCTAGTTGTTCATATTCTATTGGCCTCTTTCCTTATCTGCAATATCAAATGGTTGAATTAAATATTTTACAGGTTCTATCTGGCACTAACATCCTAAATTCTAAATGTTTACCATGTTATTCATCTATCTCTGAAAAAGATAGTTTAATCAATCATAACTTTTGGAATATTCTATTATTTCTCCAGCCATCCAATCCTACCCAACTTTCAAGGTCAATATCAGATCACATATCTCCATTAAGCCATCCCTATCTCTCTATATTATAACCAACACTATCTCTCTATATTACAATTCCTCATAGAGTCATGTCTTACAGTGATTATTTAGCCTTTAAGTGGCAGTTAAAGGATGTGTCTAAGTTTATTGTCTCTTCAATTAATACTCTTTGAGAAGAGTGACTAAGAAGTATTTATATAATGTATGTATCTTAAGTTTAATATATATACATGCATATATATATTAGGTTAAGCCATATGCAATTGCCTTTTTTGTAAGTCAAAAATTATTGAATATTTACAACTTCATGTTTTCAACTTAATATATAAATTTTAGTTAATTAAAACTCTAAAAACCTACAATTTGACCTTTTGCTAGCTAACATTATACACAGTCTTTCATTTAACAGTGAAAACAATCTAATGAATTCAAGATTGTTTTCTATGTTTTACAAGTAAGGGAACTGAGGCTAAAAGAGTTTAAATAATTTGCCAAGGTCATATATTTGATAATAGGTGGAATAAGGATTAACAATCAAGTCTGTCTGATTCCACAGTTATTACTTCTTCATCAAATTTTCTAGAATATAGCACGAACCAGGTAAATATTGATCCTCAGCTTAAATTAGAGAATCACAATTATAAAAAATAAAACAAAACATATTTGAAAATCATTTAGTGCTTTGCAATAGAAAGCAAATTTTATAAGTTGAGTTGGTGATTTAGCATTTATTGAGTCTCTCTAAAACTATAACTAAGATTTTAACTAAGTTAGCCAATAACCACTTCCAAATTATTAAATAATGCTACATTATTCCATAATACTATATACAGCCACTAAGAATATAAGTTGGCATCTCTATATGTATTAACATAGAATGATATAGATAACAAACTGTTGAGTGAAGATGCTGTTGAAGAAGAAAATTACAATATTATTTTACTTGGAGGTTTAGAAACTCTATAAATGTGCCTTTGTGGTAATATGAGACTATATACAGTTAATTATATATTTTCATGTACAAAAAAATAATATTTGGAAACATATACAAAGTGTACAGCAAATAATGTTTGTCTCTGGAAAATTAGAGTAGGAATAGAAAGCAATAGGCAAGGAAGTTTTCTAATTTTACTTTTCATTCTTCTAAATTGTTTGCATCTTTTTAAAATAACTCTGGGATTTTTTTCCCTAATGGGGGAAAAAGGAATATCCCTTCAATCCCTCAATCATCTATTTTAATGATAAATTACCTTCCTTATTAGAAATAATCTATGTGGTTTATCTAAATTTCTTGTGTTGTAAAAATTTATGTTCAAACACTGACCACAACATAGAAAACTAGGCAGTGTATGTGAAAACCGTTACTCAGTTGCCAGAACAACTTTTTCCTTTTGTCACATTTGTCATTCCCATTGTGATCACTGCTGTTTTCTGCTGAACAACCAACAGTAAGTACCTTTGCAATGCTCCACATGACTTACAAAAGGCACATTGCAAAGTATCCATAGAAAACCCCACCCAGCCTTCACCTAGATTACCTTTACTATATAGTAAGCATTAACTCACCCTAGGTTTTTAAAAGATAATTGCTCATATCTAAACTCTCTTGTGACTTTTAACAATTCTTTTCTTTTTTTTTAATTTTTATGATGCTGATATCTATGGCAGTAACTATTTTGTGTCCATAACAAAGCATATAACAGGTTGCTCTACAAAGAAAGATAAATAGGATCTGTAATAATTTCCATGAGAATTGTCTCTCACACTGTCTTAAAATATTTAATCTGCTATCATGCTAAATAAAATTTGATCAATTAGGGATGAATAGAAGCTGATAAGGGACTTCTTATAAAGTGGATATGACTTTGTAGACCTGTGAACTTATGGACATTTATGTAAAATAACTTTATTCAGATATTCTCATAAGATCCAACTGGTCCATGAGTTGCTGAGGTCAAGTTTCCTAGAAACAGGTGTGAGATTCAGGCACATGTGACTGAGTGAGGGCGTGGTCCTTAGCAAAACCCTACAAAGGAGTGAGGAAGTAGAATAAGCAAGAAAGACTGTGGTTTCAGGTAAAGTCTTGTTATGACCAGATCCAACATTTCCCCATCTTAAAGCAAGAAACAAGGCCTTGTACCCTTTATCAGTCAATCATCAGCATCAAGTACAGAGGGTATAAATACCAGGATTCTCTGGGTTAGGGAGCAGGCAGTTCCCCAGGCAAGACATCCAGGTATTATTTGTTCCAGGACTCTATCAGAGAGGACAGGCCTGAGATCTACTGTCTTCATATTTGTGGATGCACAATGACCACCCTCTGTCCCTGATTAATTTGACATCATAAAGCATTACTTCAAGCCACTAAAAGCTCCTATGAAATACTTTTTCTAGAAATACACTCATTCCTTGAAGACTGTGCTTTTCAGAACAATGTCAATTTAAAACAGCTTCTCGACATTAATTACTGTGCCACAATGTAAGTTTAGCTCTCTGAGAAGCAGCCTGAAGCTGTCAAGGAGGGTCACATATTTTAATATCCACTTACCTTGACACCAAAGCAATTCAAAAGGTACTCACTTTCAGCTCCTCATTCCTTTTCAAACATTAGGGACAAGTGACCCACTGTCCAATCCACAAATCTTGATTAATTCCTTCCACTTAGCATGTCCCAATTTCTGCCAAGGTATGTGGTCTGCAGATTGACAGCCTCATTAAGAGCTTATTCAAGTAATACAGCTTTTAGAAAGTTTCTTGAACTCTCAGAGTCTGAGGAGTAGAATCTCTCCCTCCCCCTGCTCACTACAGTACAATAGTCTGTCTAATACCAAGAGGCAAAGAGATTTCAGATTTAAGGACAGTCAGTTTTTAGTCCCTGCACAAGTTCTAGAAGCAGCAGTTTTGCCATTAAGTTTCCTTTTCATAACTGGTTGAGTTACATTTATCTTTTCTTTGATCATTGGCTTTGACTAATAGACATCTGTGGCATCTGGTGTCTGCACAGTGTTACCTTTACAAGGGATTCTGAGAGTTGGTAGAAAAGGAAAACTCCATGGATAGGCCCATGAAGGGACATGTGCTCAGAATCCTTGTCTGGAACCATTTCCCAGAGAAGCGTCTATTAGTCAAAGCCAATGATCAAAGAAAAGATAAATGTAACTCAACCAGTTATGAATTTCCAAATAAGGTAAAGGAGGACAGAGGCCTCTAAGAGAAGCACTATATTCCTATTTACAAAATATAACTTGTATTCCACTGACAAGCTTCCTCTTTAATAGGCACCAGAAAATAACAGCAATATTAAAGAAATAATGGCTTTAAATGCCACATTAGACCAGGTTGGCATAATAGTCATTTATAGTACATTTTATCCAAAAACTTTACACATTTTTCTCAAGTGCACATGGAACATTTTTCAGCATCAATCACATACTAGGTCACAAAATAAACCTCAATAAATTCAAGAAGATTAAATTATATCAAGTATATATTCAAATTACAATGGCATGAAACGAAATCAACTTTGGGAAGAAAACTGAAAAAAGAAATACAAATATGGAAAGATTAAGCAGCATGCTTCTAAATAACCAATGGATCAAAGAGGAACTCAAACAGGATATCAAAAACTAATTTGAGACAAATGAAAATGAAAACAAAACCTTACAAAATTTACAGGATGGGCATGAATGGACCTTGAAATAATCATACTAAGCAAAATAAGCCAGACAGAAAAAGGTGAAAATCACATGATATCACTTATATGTGGGATATATACCTAAAAGCAACAAATGAACAGGACAAACACACAGAGACCTATGCACATGAACAATGGACTAGTGGTTACCAGAGCGTGGAGAAGAGGGGAGGGGAGGGAGATAGATGGGGTAGAAAAAATCAAATCATTTCTTCAAATAAGAAATTAATTAATTTTTTAAAAGAAAGAAAAAGACAAAAAATAATAATAAAATTGATTAAATAAATAAATAAAATTTATAGGATGCAGCAAAGGCCATTATAAGAGGAAAGGAAAGAGGAGAGATTACAACTGACATCAAAGAAATACCAAGAATCATTAAAGAATGTGAACAATTATATGCTGACAAATTGGACAATGTAGAAAAAATAATAGAAAAGATCAACAAACCAAAAAGCTGATTCTTTTAAACGATAGGTAAAATTGACAAGCCTTTAGCTCATCAAGCAAAAAAGAGGGATAACAAATACATATAATCAGAAAGGAAAGAGGAGAGATTATAACTGACATCAAAGAAATACCAAGAATCATTAAAGAATAATTTGAACAACTACATGCCAACGAATTGGACAATCTTGAAGAAAAAGATAAATTTCTAGAAACATACAACCTTCCAAGACTAAACCAGGAAGAAACAGAGAATCTGAAAAAACCAATTACTAGCAATGAAATTGAAGCACTATCAAAAAACTCCAACAAACAAAAGCCCAGGACCAGATGCCTTCACAGGTGAATTCCACCAAACATTTAAAAAAATACCTGTTCTTCTCAAACTATTCCCAAAAACTAAAGAATAGTGAATGAACACTTCCAAACTCATTCTATTAGGCCAGCATTCCCCTGATACCAAAACCAGAAAAAGACACTCCCCCACAAAAAGAAAAAGACAATTGCAAGCCAATATTCCTAATGAACAGAGACGTCAAAATTTTCACCAAAGTAGTAGAAAACTAAATTCAATGATATACATTTAAAAAATTATACACCATGATCAAGTGAGATTTATACCAGGGATACAAGGGTGTTTCAGTATTTTCAAAACAATTAATGTAATTCATCACATCAACAAAACTAAAGATAAAAATCATATGATTATTTCAACAGATATGTAAAAAGCATTTGACAAAATTTAACTTCATTCATCATAGAAAACTTTTAACAAAATGGGTATAGAAGGAATTTACCTCAACATGATAAAGATGGAATATTACAAGCCCACAGCTTACATCAAACTCAATGGTAAAAAGCTGAAAGCTCTCCCTCTAAAATCAGGAACAAGACAAGGATGCCTACTTTCATCACTACTATTCAATATAGTATTGGAAGTCCTAGCCATAGCAATGAAACAAGAAAAAGAAATAAAAGACATTCAAATTAAAAAGGAAGAAGTAAAACTGTCACTATTTGCAAATAACATATACTATATATAAAAAACTCTGGAAAATTCACCAAAAAATAATAGAATTAATTTAAGAATTCACTAACGCAGCAGGATACAAAATTAATAAACAGAAATTGATTGTGTTCCTATACATTAATAATGAATAATCAGAAGGAGAAATTAAAAATATAATCTCATCTACAATTGCATCGAAAAGAACAAAATACCTACAGATAAATTTAACCAAAGAGGTGAAAGACTTGTACTCTGAAAACTAAGATGTTGAAGAAAGAAATTGAAGGGGACACAGATCAATGGAAGGATATACTGTGCTGTGGATTGGAAGAATTAAATTAAAATGGCCATACTACCCATAGAAATCTACAGATTCAAGGCAATCCCAATCAAAGTACCAAAGACATTCTTCCCAGAACTAGAACAAAAAATTCTAAAATTCATATGGAACCCCAAAAAATCACAAACAGCCAAAGCAATCTTGAAGAAAAACAAAGTTGGAGGTATCGAGCTCTCTTATTTCATACTATACTATGAAGGTAAAATAATTAAAACAGTATGTTACTGGCACAAAAACAGACATATAGATTAGTGGAATAGACTAGAGAGCCCAGAAATAAACCCTCATATATATGGTCAACTAATCTATGAAAAAGGAGGCAAGAATATACAAAAGAGAAACAATAGTTTCTTCAACAAGTGGTAGTGGGGAAAATAAACAGATACATTCAAAAAACTGAAACTAGACTACTTGCTTACACTATATACAAAAATAAACTCAAAATGTGTTAAATACTTAAATGAAAGCCCTGAAACCATAAAAATCCTAGAAGAAAACATAGGTAGTACCCCATATGACATCAGCCTGAATAATATATTTTTGGATATGTCCCCTTAAGCAAGGGAAAGAAAAGCAAAAGTAAACAACTGGGACTTCATAAAACTAAAAATCTTCTTCACAGTGAAGGAAACCATCAACAAAACAAAAAGACAACCTACTGAATAGGAGAATATGTTCACAAATGATATATCTGATAAGGAGTCAATATCTAAAATATATAAGGAACTCATAAACTCAATAATAAATAAACAACCCAATTCGGAAAAAAAAAAAAGGCAGAAGACATGAAAAGATATTTCTCCAAAGAAGACATACAGATGGCCAACAAACATATGAAATGGTGTTTGACATCACTCATCATCATTGAAATGCAAATCAAAACCACAATGAGATATCACCTCATTACAGTCAGAATGGCTATTTCCAAAATGGCTATTACCATCCTTAAGTACTCACTAGCATAACAAAAGGCACCTTTATCACTCTTAACACTTAGGAAATTCCAAGGATTTCCAGAGTTGTGAGCCAGAAATTGTGGACAAAGACCAAATATGTATGAGAAATATATTTTGGTTACCTGAATGAACATAAATGTGTATGTGTTTCTTAAAATCACAATATTGCAACTACTATGATGAACATTTTCTCATAAGAGTAAGAAAAAAGACCTTGAGTTGAAGAGGCAAAGATTGAAACTGGCCTTTGATTGGGGCATTGAAGGTTTATGAAAAAAACAACAAGTATCATGGAGAAATGAAATGCCTGGAGCTGCTTGACAAGAACAGCCACTTTAATAAAAGGCAAAGAAAAAAAATCATGCATGGCCCAATCTCATATAGCACTTTAGTGACTACGAAGGTTTTTTTTTTTAAGGGGTTGGGAGCAATAGCTGTTCTTTTTTACTGTGGTAAAGTAGAAATAACATAAAATTTACCATTTTGACCACTTTAAATGTATAACATAAAGGAATTCAGTATATTCACAATATTGTGCAATCATCACCACTATCAGGTTTCAGAAATTTTGGTCACCCCAAATGGAAACTGTGTCTCTATTAAGCAGTCACTGTCCACTTTCCTTCTGCCAGCCCCTGAAAACTCTCAATCTGTTCTCTATCCCTATGGATTTGCCTAGTCTGGATATTTTATTTTATATAAACAGAATCATACAATTGTGGCCTTTTATTTCTGGCTTCCTTCATTTAGAATGTCTTCAAGGTTCATCTATGTTGTGTCATGTATTAGTACTTCATTCCTTTTGTAACTGAAAAATATTCTATTATATGGCTATACCATTTTTATTTACCTATTTTTTATTTGATAAACATTTGTGTTGTTTCCACTTTTGACTATTATAAATAGTGATTCTATGAAAACATATGTACAAGTTTTTGTTTAAACACCTATTTTTAATTATTTGGGGTATATATCTGCAAGTGGAATTGCTTGGTCATACGGTAATTCCATATTTAACCTGTTGAGGAGTCTACAAAGCTTTTAACATAATTATATTTAATCTTCTCAGCATTCCTAAGCTATGTATTATTATTCTCATTTTACAGATAAAGCTTAAACTCATTAAATGAATTGCCGAACTGAGCTTGATTTAGCATTCTACAGTAAGCACTTTATAAGATCACAGTGAAAACCAAAGAGAGACAGGTTTATTTTTCAATATATTTTTCTTCTATCTTAAGATAAATCTTCAAAATATACTTATATACTCTATTTTGTTTTAAATTAACAGCAACCGAGAAGGATCAAGTCAAGGAAGTATTTATTATCACCATATTTCAGATGAGGAAACTAAAGATCAGAGAGGTTAAAGTGACATACTCAAAGTAAAAGAAAAAAAAAATCAATCTTAAGGCTGAACATTCCATGGTAGAATACCATAGACTTTACGATGAGGGAAACCCTTCCTAGCTTCTCCATTCTCTTGTATGCTTCATTTATTTAGTATTTAAGTCAGTGGTTTTATTAGCCTAAGAGAGACGTACTGTAAGAAAATGAAAAACACTCTAAATACAAACTAGACCCATTGCATGTTTACATACATGGAAGTGACTCTTTCTATCCCAAGACATAGCATAGTAGCGTTAGGTCTAGCTAAGTTGAGATGTACAAAATGCCACAAAGTGGCAAATGCAAAGTAATGAGTGATAGAAAAGTGGAGATATCAGAGCTATAGCCAAAACAACTTCAACTCTGGCCTTCTCACAGCACACAGTCTGTGGTTAAAAGACCTCGGTAACTTCCAAATCCTGTCATTTTAATATGTGCATAGTTTTGATGGCCCAGCTCAAAACCATCCACTTCTGAAAACTCATTTTCTTCTACAGGGTCACACAAGTGCGTGTGTGTGTGTGTGTGTGTGTGCGCGCGCGTGGGGGGCGGAGGTGGGGGGGTGGGTAGCAGGAGAGCATTTAGAGTCCAGTTTTGCACTTTGGGACCCTGACCATTGGTTTCAGTTGACTGGAACTGGGGCTACCTAGACCAAATTCTCTTGCATAAAACATTTGGAATTAGAATTCAGAAAGTAGTTCATCTCCACATGCCGTCAAGACCATACTGCGAAAACAGAGCTGTGGAACAGCTGTATTCTGCCTTGTAGATAAAGGACCAGCTTAAAAAAAAAATCCACACTAAGAGAAAGAGAGTGGAATGAAGCCACGGCACAAAAATAAAAAAGGAAATGAGAGAGAGCACTTTCTATTTCTGGGTTCAGTACCTCTCTGAAGACCTAGGCTTCGGTGACAACCTCCATACCTGTACTTTTGTCATAAATCCTATTTGGTTTAAGCTATATAGCAGACTGGCCAGCTATTTACCAAGCCATTCCCCTTCATTGTGGACACATAGACAAACTACATTCCCAGCCTCCTTTACAGTTAGTTTTGGCCATGTGACTAAGCCCTGACCAACAGAATATGAGGAAGCAATATTCCCTACTTTCAAGGTTGGCAATAAAACCCTTCCTCATGATTCTTCACTAGCTATCTTTGCTCATAAACCACCTAGGTATCAACACCAAGGGCAAAGGCAAAAGCCACATTTTGAAGATGTGAGAGAGAGCCTTCTTAGCCTAAGTTCCTGAAAGAATGCATGGAGCAGGTGTCCCACCCTTACCAAGTTCACTTTATAAGCTTAAGAAATGAATTTCTCTTGTGTTAAGGTTTCACAAGTATTTCAGGCTTTATGTGACACATCAAGCTTTATCTGAACTAATACAAGATAATTTGAGTAGTTTTTTTTTTTTAACCTACCATTGACAAGAATGAAAACATCATACCTCCAAAAGACTCTCTGATCATGACTATTGAAAAAGCTGAAGACCTTGAGCCAAATGCTTCATATGGCAAGCTCTGGAGCTGTCAGCAGAAGGCTGAGGTAAAGAATTCAATCTCCAGGATGCTAAACAACACTACCTCAGGAGACATCCCACACCAAACACATTGCCTTTGCTAACAGATATCCTTTAAATACTCAACCAGTTTTAAGAGCAATTGGTCACCTTCTCAGTCTCCAAATGGTTGTGCAAACTAAAACCAAAAGCCTTTCATGTAGAAACTTTGTGTTTCCATTGAAGTCAGTACTTAAATGTGTTTCCTTTACAAATGATTCAGGCAAATTTACAAGATGGTCCAATAACTTTGTTCAATTACTGGAGTTCTAGCAAGGAAGGGACTGACAGAAGAAAATGGCTTTATCAAAGAGCCATATTGACAGCTGCTATGCCTTTACATATTCAAGAAGACAGGCTTGAAAACAATAGTTCTATATGTGCAATATTCAAATTTCTACTTCTCATATAAGCAGTAACTCCTGTTTAATGGAGCTGTAAGGGCTATTAAGAGGACATATAAGGCAGAGCTTCTTGATGTTATTTAACAAACTTAATTGGGCTGTCTGGTCAATAAAATGTCTCTGGAAAAGATGCATTAAATGCAATGGAGCTCATTTCAAGCTCAAGTGCTTGCTTTAAACATCATGTAGTTTTTGTAATATTTAAGCTAATGGTCTTCGTTGCCCGTAACATGCACAAAATTGAAGGTATGAGTGCTTAAATTCAGGGGAAACAATAAAAACATCTACCTCAAGATAATTTTATCAGTCTTTCAAGAGCAGAAGAAGCCTCCAAAATGTAGAGAAATATTAGGACCTCACTTTGGGATCTGTTTTTTAGCAGCTGTGCCAAGGCCCTGGGAGTTTCTAAGCACATAAAAACTGACCACTGTCCTCCCAACTGCAGCCCCATTCCCAAACTTTCCTGATGTCCCTCTTTAGCCAAAACACACTTGCTATTGTCTTTAAAAAAACAATATGATAAGCTAAATATTTGAAAGGCCACAAAATTAAATAGAATGTTGCCCTCCCTATCAGTAGAATAGTTCATGTCCTTTGAGACGTGTGGTGGTGCAAGGTGGTTTAATTTAATTTAATTTAATTCCTCAGAATCTTTTCTTATATTTCAGTATTGTGGTCCACAAAAGGGGAGTGAATGAGGTAGCTGAAGCCCTCAGCAGGCTACACCCAATTTCTTCAGTTTCCTACTTTAATACAGCACCTTAAAAGACACAATTAACCTGATATAGTTATTTCATTCAATATTCACAAGAAGATGATGAAATAAGAACTGTAATTCTTGGTTTACAAATGTGGAGATTAGATTGGAGATGGACATAGAAAAGGCCAACCATCTAACAAATGGCAGAGACTTCTAAGTTTAAAAATAGATCTTATTCTGTTGCTTCACATACGTTTCCTGATGCCCAGACCTGTTGATCTAATATTATTTCTTCCCACAAGACTTGAGCACTGAGAGAATATCATTGGCATTGATTATAGGTTTATAAACAAAATAGAAAATTAACAAAAAATAAATATAATAATAGGGATACATATAGTATAATTTACAGCTGTTTCTACAGCCTCATCCAAAGATTATTGATTAAGAGTAATCAACTGCAATCAATCAGTACAAATAGGAGGGCCCACTCTCTGCCAAAGTTGATTCGTATTCATCAATTGCTTGTGATAAACACATAAAATGTATGCTTGTTGAATTTCTTGAATAACAAAACAGTGTTAATGATTAACAAGTTAAATAGCAAACTAGAGCAGATACAGTATTCAAATATATATATCCAAAGGTAACAAAAACACTAACTTGAAAAGATATTTGCAACTCCATGTTCACTGTGGCATTACTTATGAGTCAAGAAATGGAAATAACCTAAGTTCCTCTCAATGAATGGATAAGAAAAACATGATATGAGAGAGAGAGAGAGAGAGAGAGAGAGAGAGAGAGAGAGAGAGAGAGAGAGAGAGAAAATGAATATGAATGGGAATGAATGAGAATGGAATACTATTTGGCCATAAAAAAATATAAGGAAATCATGCCCTTTATGACAACATGGATGGACCCTGAGGGCATTATGTTAAATAAAATGTGAGACAGAAAAATTTAAGTACTATATGATTTCACTTACATGTGGAATCTAAAAATAACAAATTCATAGATACGAAGAATAGATTGGTAGTTCAGAGGCATGGGGATGAAAGAGTGGGTCTAATGTGTGAAGGTGGTAAAAAGGTACAAACTTCCATTCATAAAGTATGCTCTGGGAATGTAATGTACACTGTGGTGACTACAGTTAAAACTGTATTATATATTTGAAAGTTGTTAAGAGAGTAGATCTTAAAAGTTCTCATCACAAGAAAAATGTAACTGTGAGCTATGAGGTAATGGATGTTAACAAAACTTATTGTGGTGATTACACACACACACACACACACACACACACATATTATCACTATGCTGTATACCTTAAACTAATACAATATTATATATCAATTCTATCTTAATAAAACTGGGAGGAAAGAAATACAAAATAGCTAAAATTGCCTTTAACTAGTACTGAAATGATAAACATTGCACCACAAAGGTGTGAGTTAGACTAAATACAACGAAATGTCTAAGAGTTACAGCCATTCAAAAATGGAATAGGTACCTTAGGGTGATTTACTCTTTGTAATCAAATTTGCTCAGCCAGATGAGTGAGGTCTGTTACTGATGGGATGCGAAGTGGGGAGCTCATTTTCCAGGGCTTCCAAAGCTTTGAGATTCCTTTCTCTGAAATAGATCTTTTTTTGATATGTTTGATTGCAATGGCATGAAAATTTTTAGATATGAAGAGACAGAATTCACAGATATTTATCCTCTAAAATTCAATATCAAATATATCTCTATTTAGCCTGTCCTACTTTGGTCATCTGTGAGACTCTTCTGTGGTCTGAGCACTCCTGAGTCCTATAGTATGTATTATTCCTCCCCATGACTGGCAAATGGAAGAGTCATCATAACTTATTAGTCCAATTAGTTCCAGTATAAAGAAAAAAAATTGTTACATAGTTCTATGGGGACATAACAAGCCCTATTTAGGAATTTTCCCAAACTTTTCTCAGAATTGTTCTGCCTTCCTCTTAAGGAAGAAAGACAATAAGTAATATTTGTTGAATACTAAACAATGTGTTAACATACCTGTTTCATTTCATTTCATTCATTCATCTCATTCATAATAATACTTTGAGGTAACTTTGGTATATCCATTTGAGAAATGAAAAGTCTGAGACCCGGAGAGTTTTAAGTCAAATACACAAGGTCATACCATAAGTAACTACAAAAGTCAGAATTCACATCCTAGATTTTTTTTTAAAGAAGTAAATCTTTATTTCCCCATTTCACAAATAAAGCTGACTGCACTGGTTGTAAGACCTATATTTCTATGGCCTGAAAATTAAGACCATTTTCTCAATTCATAGTTTCTCTCTTCTGAAGATCTTTGCTCAACTTTAGACCAAATATTTTTAAATCACTCTACACAAACAGCTATCGTAGTATTAAATCACTCTAAGCAATAATGTTTTTAACCTTTCTTGAAAAACATCTTAAAACCTTTAGTTCTAGTACTTAATGTTTTCACTGAACTTCCAAATAAGCTGTAGTATGTAGCCGGCAAGTATATAAAATCAGGGCTAAATCCTGTCAGAGACTTTACTTCTATTTCATCCCTTGAGATGATGAAGTTCTATGACTTTGGAGACCCTTGTTTTCAAAATGTCCCCCATATCTGTCAAGAACTCTAGCACATAAAAGTGTGATCATAAACCAGGAAGCAAAAACTTATGCTTTAAATAAAAACCTGCATCTTTATTATAACCATGAAATCATTTTTTTCAATAGGCTTTTCAAGAAAGGAATCATTAGAGTGCAAAAATCTGAAAGAAAAATCTTATTCTCTTAAAAACTAAAGTGAAAAAAAATGAGGTAGAACAGGGCAGTGAATTGTTAGCGAGCATCTCTACTGCAGAAAACGTGTGCACATCAATCAGCTCTTAGAGCCAGTGCCCTAAGAGAGGACTGATGTGAAATTACACAAGAAGTTATGAGGCTCAAGACATCGACACTCTTCTTGGGAAGAAAATCATCTTTCATCTTTACCCGACCCCATGAAGAGAAAGAGTAGAATAAAACCTGGAAGATGACAATCTGATGAATTGAGGTAGGGTTTTGGTGCCATGGGAGTGAGAGCAAGATATATTTTAAAAATGGAACATCTGCATAGATTCTGCTGAAGTTAAAATGAATGCCTCTTGTGCGGCTAGTATTTCAGGAGCTCCTACATGCTCCTCGTGGGAGAGATGGTGCCCAGATCAATGATCTAGCATCAGAGCAGCTAGTGATAGAACAGACTTCAGCACAAGACACACCATCAGACCAGACTCACAGGTGGTTTTGAACATAAGACCTCTGTTCTTAAGCTGGCTGAAGACTCGTGAATTTAACAGAACTAGTGCTGGCAACTGAGGACCAGAAGAAAAAGGAACGTGGAATATGCAGCATTTGGTGATAACGTTTTGATGATATTCAGGGGAGAGTTTTTGATACTCTCAACTAAGGCATTGGGGGAAAAAAGTGTTGGCCTCTAGCTCACAACATACACAAAAGTTAATTTAAGAAACAACTATGTTTTTAGAATAAAACAGAATATTTTGTAAAAGAAATGAAAAATTTTCTTGGATAGAATACCAAAAGTGCAAAACATAATAGCAGAAGCCACAGACTCAAATGATATGTATTCTTCTCAGTGCAGTGTCTAATTGAAGCTCCCCTCTTCTCCATGAAGTCTTTTCTGTTTTTGTTTTTGTTTTTGGACACACACACACATACACACACACACGCACACGCACACATACACACACACACACACACACACACATCAATATTTCCATTCTCTCAATTCTCATTGCAATTATTGTCTGAATTAATTTAATTTAAAGTTATCACACAGTGCTATCATATTTATTGTGAACAGTTATCTGTTGGCAGCCAGCAGTGGTGGACTGGTAAATGTTTAGCAACCATCTCTCTAAGGGAAAAAAGCCCTGATATACAACATTTTCCAATTTCTGTGGTGTAAATACTCCAGCATGGTCTATTTCAAGCTATTGACATCAAGTTACTAGATGTAGAGTTGGGAGAGATTTCTTCGACTAGAGTCCACGTGAGCCAGCATAAGCCAGTTTTAGCACACCCTAGTTGCCTGTCTTTCCATTGAGTCTATAAGCCATTTCTGGTGGTATAACTGAATTTAAGATTCAGTTTCCTCATTTGGTAAAAGTAGGTAAACACATTAAAAAGAGTAACTTCCTTAGAGGAGAATTAATTCTAAAGCTCTAATTAATGTTTAAGAAATCAGAGCAGACAATTGCAGAGTATCTCTAACATCCGTTCTCCTCTTCTTCTAGAAATTGCCTGTTTTCTGTTTGGCATCTGTCCCTTCCTAATTTGCAGTTCAGAGTCCTCAGGTTAACCTCCTCACCCAGCTCAAGAGCAGATTGTGGGAGCAAAGCCAATCTACACATCACACTCTGTAGCCACAGTGATTGGTACACAGGATTGTCATGTGAGCCAATGACAACAATAAGAAGCAGTAAGACGTTTGCTGAAAATACTGAGGCAAAACTGGACATTTGTTTCCAGGGACTTGCGCCAAAGAGAACATAAGATCTAGAGCCACTGGCATCTCTATATTGGTATAGCATCGATCCTGTGAATGATGCAAATCCAATAGAGAGAGAGAAAAAAAAACTAAATACTGATGACAATGTTTGAGTCCTAAATTCAGAAATGCCAAAAGCATTTATTTATTTATGTAAGCCAATAACTTTTATTTTTCTTAAGCTAATTTGTATTGGGTTTTCACAGACATACAGCAAAAAAAAAAAAAAAAAAAAAAAATTCAAATTGATGTAGAAATATACCCTGAGTAAAAAGCTCTCTGTATTATTAACACATCAGAAAATATTAGCAAAAATTTATAGTATAATAATGCTTTTTTTGTAAAGCATCATTTTGGCAGTTTCTTATAATGTTAAATGTACACTTGTTATATGTCTCAGTTGTAGTAGCTAGAATGCCCTCCCCCATGAGTATGTTCCCTTATCTGGCAAAAGGGACTTCAAAGTTAATTATCTTGAGAGAGGTGGAGTATCCTGGGTTATCCAAGTTGGCCTAATATAATCATAAGGGTCCTTATAAGAGAGAGGCAAGGACAGAAACCCAAAAGGAGATGTGACCACAGAAGCAAATATCAGAATTATGTAGGGCCACTAGCCAAGGACAATGTATGGCCTCTAGAAGCTGGAGCAAGCAAGGAAGTGAATTCTTCCCCAAAGCCTCCAGAAGGAACACAGCCCTGCCAACCAACCAAGTTTAGACTTCTGACCTCTAAAACTTAAGAGACTACCTTTATGTTGTGTTGCTTTAGGTGACTAAATTTTTAGTACTTAGTTATTACAGCAATAGAAATCTAATAATCTAGCAATCCCACTTCTAGATACTTTACCCAAGAGAAATGAAAACTGACATTTACACAAAAACCCATATACAGATGTTTATGGCAGGTTTAGTTATAATTGCAAACACTGAAAACAACCTACATGGTCTTCAACTGGTGAACTGGTGAATGAATAAATAAACTGGGTTATATTCAATTCAATGGACTACTAATCATCAAAAAAAATGAATTATTGGATCTCAAATCTATTATGTTAAGAAAAAGAAGCTAGATTCAAAATGTTATATACTTTACAATTATATGTATGACATTTTGGAAAAGCCAAAACTATAGGGACACAGAACAGATCAGTGATTGCCAGTGGCAAGGGGTAGGGAAAGGGTTGATTATCAAGGGAGCAAAAGAAAATTTTAGGGGCAAAGGAACAGTTCTGTACTAGATCATGGGTATAGTTTCACAACTCTGCATTTGTCCAAACATAGATCTGTACACCAAAAAGAGTAAAGTTTATTGCACGTAAGTTAAAAAATAAATAACTTAGTTGAAGTCAACCTCTGCCTCCCCCCCCCCCCAAAAAAAAAGAGAAGCAGCTGTATATTTGAGAATAAGTTTGAAAGGCTAGCATGAAATCATCTCTACACCAGTTGTTTTCCAATATTAGTCTCAATTACATTCAGTCAGGCTTTCACATCAAACTCCCTTTCTTTTTCTTCAACCATCACTTATCAAATAACTAAGCAATGGTATAAAAAGAATGAGCTAAACTAAAATTCCAGAGTGTCAATAGGCAAGTCCCCAAAGGACCCAAGGTCTCTGGAAGCTCAGCCAACAACAGCTCACTACTCCTTTAAAAATACAGTGCTTAACTTAAACTCTGACCCTAAGTTGTTGCCTGGGTTTTCGTCCCCATTATTCCCTTATTAATTTTTAAAAAGCAAGCATTTCTACAGTTACACTAAGTTCTAAAGCCCCTAAAAAATACCACTTTTTGTTTTAAGATTTTACAACTTTGACCCTACGTACATCACCAGAGAAAAATACTGGCTCTTTCTTTATAAAGAGAAATAGAGAGAAAAGAAAGGCTGTCTCATAAAAATTGATAGAGTAAGAAGTGGACACATAGGGTGGCACATTTCTAGGAAAAGTAGATAGATGTGTGGAGTCTTAGTGGATGACCTCAGAAATGAGTAAGGTAGGCTCTTCCTTCCTCATGACCTGGCTTTACCTCATATTATTCTATAAGAGTACAGCGCCTCATTTCCTTCACAGTACAGGTCATAACCAGACAACAAAGAAAAGAAAAACAAGAGGGAAAAGAGCCACTTTTCCAGCATCTCAGAAATGGAACACAATATTTCTATAACATCTTAATGGGAATAGGAGACATGCAAGCCTAATGTTTTTTCATGAGTTTCCAATTTCTAGTACATGGAAAGTTTTTTGTATCACTCATGTCACAAGCCAAAAACATAAAAGTAATGTCTGTCTTTATTCTCATACCATGTGATTAAAGAATATGAAATCCAATATGCGTTAAGTATAATCCAGATTTGGGCCATCTCAAGGTAAGTGGGAGTTAAGGTTATGCCTCTACCATTTCACTAATTCTTGGCTTAATAGTTTGTAACAGGACTTGCTGCTCTAAATGAGTCGTCTTGAGGTCTTCAAAGAGAGCTCACTTCCCATTAATTTTATAAACAAGATTTTACTTCTTCCTCCCTAACCGATATGTCTCTGTCCTTTCCTTCTAGGAAAACAAAATAGCAAATAAACAAAAAGATCATCTCCTCCCAAGATTTCTTTGCTAATTCATATCTACTGTATGCAGTTAACACCTACACAGGTCTCTAGACAACAACTCATTTTTATGGTAATCTGGGAGACTGTATATCATGTAACTGAAATGTTTAAACTTACACTTTCATTAAACAATTAGTAAAATCGTATCTGTGCTGTACCATGGGAACAAAAAAACCTAAAGCAATGTGTACACTAGAGCAAATCTTATTCTTTTAAAAAGAAATAAATTTGAGTATTATTTTAACTTTTTGAGACGAATATGTCATGAGAGGAAAAGTTTTTGCAAGTCTCTTATGTACACTAACTGGATTCTTGTGAGTTAGACTAACAAAACACAGATTAAGAGGAGAAAAGGCCTACAATTTTCATTAACATCTTAGATGCATAAAAATTCACAGAAAATAAGGGACGTTTATACAGTTGATCCTTGAATAACACAGGTTCGAACTGTATGGGTCCACTTATATGTAGATTTTTTATCTTGTAAACAGATAACGTAAATTTATGGTATTGGTAATTACAGTACAGTACGGTAAACACTTTTTATGATTTTCTTAATAATATTTTCTTTTGTCTAACTTCATTGTAAGAATAAAGTATGTAATACAAGCAATACGCAACTATGTATTAATTGACTGTTCATGTTATTGGTAAGGCTTCTGGTCAACAGTAGGCCATTAGTAGTTAAGTTTGGGGAAAGTCAAAAGTTTTATACAGATTTTTGACTGTGCTGGGGTTCAGTACCTTTAACCTTTATGTTGTTCAAGGGTCAACTGTATGCCATTCTAAGATTTGGGGCTTCAAAGTATGACAAAGGGTAGAGAAGTAACTAGAAAATACATGAGTGAAACTGATGGAAGATAGGGTTATTTTAGTATGGTTTGATTATGCAGACTCACCTCAGTGTGACTGTCTAGCTCTGGTAATGACTCTTACTTCTTCCTGGTACCAGGGAGGAACACTTTCACAAAGAGAAATGTTTGCCCTAATTTTAGCAGAAAGGAGAAGGGAGAGAATTCTTCCTGTATCTGTTGATTCTCAATGGCCTTCAGCTCAAAATAATCATTATGACAAAGTGGCATATTTTGGGGTGGCATATCCTGATCCTCTTTAAAAAATCTTTCCAAAGTGTACTAAACCCATACAAAAAATAATTTAAATTTTTACAAAAAATCAGGTCATCAATAGAACACCAATTAATATACTACATGATAATATAGATTAGCTCTAATTTCTTATTCCTTCTTTTACACAGAAATCATTGTTGGAAAACAGGAAGAATACAGAATTCAAAGTCTTACAAATTTGAGTGGTATTCTGGAACTGCATAGAGCTGTGTGACCCTGACCATGTTTCTTATGTATTCTGAGGTTAGTGTTTTAATCTGAAAAGCGGAGCATATGTTTTCCTCTCAGGAATGTTAATTAAGACTATAAAGCTAATGCTTATATTATAAAAAATGATGAGTAAAGAATATGATATATTGATTGATTAGGTCTTAGTCACATGAGTCATTCCAGTGCTGGGCCTATCAAAAAAATCGAATAGGCTATCAATAAGAACAGAAAGCGTTATTGTAAGGTTTCAGATGCTTCTGAGGTATTTAGCTATTTATGTTTAAACCAAATGGTTCTAGAATTTTCACTTGGGTTGCTTCATATCTGTTTTTTAATAATTTCATATTTCCTCTTACACTGCCCAGGTATCAGCTGCTGTTTCGTGTGTTGCTTTGGAGGTGCCTGTGGTAGATTATATTCTTTGTCTCAGACTTTCACTAGAGGATATGTATACATGGCCTTATCATGGCCTCTGGTAGAAAAAGCCCTTCCCCACCACTTTTAGTGTCTTGCTCTGCTTTAGCCAATAGGATATTAGCAGATGTTTTGCAAGCAGAAATTTGAAATGTACTTGTGTAGCTCAACATGCTCACTTATACTCCAGGCCTTACCATCAAAAGAAAAAGAATCAGAGAGCCAATGTTGCACTGAGAATAAGAGAAACAAGGAGCAAACCTGCAGCTTAGAGCCAAACCCATGTAGGTCAGCTAAACACAAACTAAAATACAGATGTATGAGTGAAAAACAAATCCTTATTTTTAGAAGTCACCGGATTTGGGGTTGTTTTGCAACTTTATTGTGGTGGTAGCTAACTAACACAGTGCTCTCAAATCTTTAGGTTTTATTCTCATTTGATGATTATAAATTTCTCAAGAACAATAAATTTTACTACTATCAACATGGCAGCCTCTTCTAGCTTCCTTACACTATACCTATCCTAATACCATCTTGTTTAATGATTCTATTGCTGGGAGACCTTTAAATATATGCAATCATCTTAGATTTGTATGAAGAATAAAAATTAAACAGGTCCTAAGAGAGACTCTGAAGTAGTGCTGTCCAGTATAAGTATGATGTAAGCTAAATATGGAATTTAAAATTTTCTATTAGCCAATTAAAAATTTAAAAAGGAAACATGGTGAAGTGAGAGACATCCTCAGATCTCTCCCCTTGAAACAACAGTAAGCTGAACATCTAAAACTCAACAACAAACACCCAAACTACACACCAGTACATCTGAGCATGGGATCTGCAGGTAAGAGCTATCACAGGTCGGAACTCCGGGTATCCAATGGTGGACTGAGATAAATAAAGAACCTGCCTCTTGCAGCCTCTAGAGCTTCTTGCAAAAGGATGAGGAGGGGAGAAGGAGTGACAAGTTCCCTGAACATTACTGCCTGGGAAAGCTGTGAGCTCCCCATGGCCAGCTGATGGCAAGGCCCAGTCATTAGAGCAGAAGGTAGAGAAGCGGGATGGCAGAAAAACGACAGTTGATTTTTACCAGCCTTAGTTACAAAACCGAGGTAGAGCTGAGCCCCCAACCCCAAAATCAGAGGACCCCTCCCCTGCTACCCTCTGAGACCAAACACTGTGGAGCACCAGGGAAATCTGAGCAAATGCTACCAAACTGTTGTTAACACTGACAGGGACTGAAACTGAGGGTAGCGAGTGTGATTAAATATCTACAAGAAAATAAAGGCATTATATAAAGATATTATTAAGGCTTTATATAAAGCAGAAATCCAAGAGGCTTAGACACCACCTACTGGAAACCAAAAGAAACGTGCCTTCTTTGCAGAAGGCTAAAGAGAGAACTTTATATAATAAATCTTCTTTTTGGGAAAAAAAAAAAAAAGCAGAATACATTTCCATTAATGCCCAGGCAGAGAAATAGTCCCTTAAACACCATGAACAATGAAGGTGACAAGGCATCTCAGAAAGAAAGAGAAAAATCTCCAGAAAATAAGCTTACAGACATAGAAATATGTAAGTTAAATGACAGAGAATTCAAGATGGTTCTTCTGATAAAACTCAGTGAGTTCCAAAACGAGTCATATCAACAATTTTAGGAGTTGAAAAAACACCTAGATGAGCAGAACAAGTTGATTAAAACCCTCAAAACGAAGCAAATAGAACTTCCAGTGATTAAAAACAAAAACAAAAACAAAAACAAAAAAACACTGCAAGAGTTGAAAAATGAAAAAGCAAGCTTAGGAAATAGAGTCGACCAAATAGAGGAAAGGATCAGTGATATTGAAGACAGAGATCTAAAAATAAATCAGAAGGAAGAAGAGAAACAGAAGAATGAAAAATAATGAAAAAGAAATACAAGAATTAGCTGATGCCGACAGGAGAGCAAACATAAGAATAATGGGTATTATCAAAGGCGAGGAAAAAGTGCAAGGACTATAAAGCATTTTCAGACAAACAGTGGGCAAGCATTTTTCAAATCTAAGGAATTAGCTGGAGCTTGGAATTCAAGAAATCAACAGAACACCTCAATTATCTCAACTCAAAAAGACCTTCACCAAGACACATTGTATTAAAATGATCAAAAATCAACAACAAAGAGAATTCTCAAGTCAGCCTGGGAGAAGAAAACAGTATAAAGGAAAACCCATTAGATTATCCTTAGACTTCCCAATGCAAACCTTACAAGCCAGAAAGGAATAGAAACAAATATTTAAACTATTAAGTGAAAGGAGCTACCAGCCTAGAATAATGTACCTAGCTAAGGTTTCCTTCGGATATGAAGGAGAAATTAAGATTTTGCCAGACATACAAAAATTTAGGAAATTCTCCACTATAAGGCCTGCACTACAGGAAATACTGAAAGGGGTCAGCTCACCCAAAACAAAATGACAAAAAAAAAAATATTAGGAGCAAATAGAAGCAGAGGAGTACAACCCTTACTAAAAACAGAGCATTATAAGCTTAAATAATAAGAACAGAATTGCTATAGCAAGATAGTAATGAACAGCCAGCATACATAGGGACAAATTGAGACAACAATGAATGAAAAGGGGAGGATTCAAAGATCTATATTCACAAAGAGGAATGGAGATAAGGCACATGCAGAAGAAAATGGACAACTGTGTGTGTGTGTGTGTGTGTGTGTGTGTGTGTGTGTGTGTGTGTATATATATATATATATAACTATCCTTTACATATTTGTAATAGTAACCACACACAGAAGATTCAGAACTGAATTATATAACATAAAACAAGAACCAGAGGCAAAACCCACAAAAGCCAACCAAAATAAAGAAAATAGAAATACAAGGACAAAAAAGCAATGGAAACAACAAGCTTTCAGAAGACAAAAGATAGAATGTCTACAAGAAGACCTCATATTTCAAAATCACCCTAAATGTAAATGGACTGAACTCCCCCATTACAAGACACAGAGCTGCAGAATGGATCAAAAAACAAACCCCAAACATATGCTGCCACCAGGAAACACATCTCAGCTCCAAAGACAAATACAGACTCAGAGTGAAAGAGTGAAAAATGATATTTCAAGCAAATGGCATTCAAAGAAAAGTGAGAGTAGCAGTACTAATACCGGACGAAATAGACTTCAAAATAAAAAAGGTAAAGAAAGATACCAAGGGACACTTCATAATAATAAAGGAAATCACGCACCAAGAAGACATAACACTTATTAATATGTATGCTTTCAATCAGGGAGCCACAAAATATATAAAGCAATTACTAACAGAACTAGAGAGAGAAATAGACCAAAACACTATTGTCGTAGGGTACCTAAATACTCCACTGCTGGATATAGGCAGATCATCCAAACAGAAAATCAATGAGGAAATAACATCCTTAAATGACACAATAGACCAGCTGGACATAATTGACATTTACAGAGCCTCCAATCCCAAAACAGCTGCTTATACATTCTTCTCTAGTGCACGTGGAACATTATCAGAATCAACCACATACTGGGACACAGAGATAGCCTCAACAAATATAAGAGGGTTGAAATCATATCAACCATATTCTCTGATCATAATGCTTTGAAACTAGAGATCAACTACAAAAAGAAATCGGGAAGAACCACAAATATATGGAGATTAAACAATATGCTACTGAATAATAACTGGTTCAGAAAAGAAATAAAAAGAGAGATCAAGAGATACATATAAACAAGTGATAATGAAGGTAAAACATATTAAAACTTTTAGGACACAGCAAAAGCAGTCATAAGAGGAAAGTTCATATCATTGCAGGCCTACCTCCAAAAACAAGAACAAGCCCAAACAAACAACCTAATGCTTAATCTTAATAAACGAGAAAAGGAAGAACAAATGAAGCCTAAAGTCATCAGATGGAAAGAAATAATCAAAATTAGAGCAGAAATAAATGAAATTGAAAACAAAAGAAAAAAGAAAGAGACGAAATAAATGCAACAAAGAGCTAGGTCTTTGAGAAGATTAATAAAATTGACAAACCCCTGCCTACACTCACTAAAGAAAAAAGAGAAAGGACACAAATAAACAAAATCAGGGACGAAAAAGAAATTACGATAGACATCACAGAAATACAAAGGATCATATAAGAATACTATGAAAAAATATGCAACACCAAATTTAATAACCTAGAAGAAATGGACCAGTACTTAGAAAAATACAATCTTTCTAGACCAAATCAAGAAGAACTGGAAAATCTAAATAGACTGATCAGCAGTATGGAAATGGAAACAATCATCAAAAACCTACCAAAAAGTCAAAGTCCAGGACCAGATGGCTTCACTGGCGAATTCCACCAAGCATTCAAAGAAGATTTAATACCTACCTATTCTCCTCAAACTCTTCCAAAAAATCAAAGAGGAGGCGATACTTCCCAACTCATTTTAGGAGGCCAATATTACTCTGATACCAAAACCTGGTAAAGATAACACAAAAAAAAGAAAACTATAGACCAATATCCCTCATGAACGCAGATGCAAAAATCCTAAATAAGACACTAGTGAACCGAATACAGCAACATATTAAAAGATTATACACCACGATGAAGTGGGCTTCATCCCAGGAGCAAGGATGGTTTGACATATGCAAATCGATTAATGTGATACATCAATAAACAAATTAAAAAATAAGAATCATATGATCATATCAATAGATGCAGAAAAAGCCTTCAACAAGGTACAGCATCCATTTATGGTCAAAACACTTAACAAAATAGATATAGAAGGCCATACATGACAAGCCCTCAGCCAACATTATACTTAATGGTGAAAAACTTCTCTCTAAGATCAGGAACAAGGCAAAGCTGTCCGCTATCACTAAGGTTATTTAATGTAACATTGGAGGTCCGAGTAAGTACAACCAAACAAGAGAAAGATATAAAAGGCATCCAAATAAAAAATGAAGAAGTCATATTGTCACTACTTGCAGATGACATGATTCACTATATAGAAAACCCTAAAGAATCCACAAGAATACTACTAGAAACAACAAGCAAATACAGTAAAGTCCTCTGGATACGAAATCTCTAAAAATGAAGTGTCAGGGAAAAAAATGGAAAAAAATAATTCCTTTTGCAATCGCAACAAAAAGAATAAAATAACTAGGAATAAATTTAACAAAACATGTGAAGGACCTATATAATGAAAACTACAAGATCCTATTTAAAAAATCAAAGAAGATACAAAGAAATGGAAAGATATTCCATATTCTTGGATTGGAAGAATCAACATACTTAAAATGACCAACTTACCTGAAGCATTATACAGATTTAATGCAATCCCCATAAAAATCTCATCGGCTTTTTTTTTCAGAGAAATAGAACAGAAAATCATCAGATTTGTATGGAAGCACAAAAGACCCCGAATTGCCAAAGCCACCCCAAGAAAAAAGAATGGGGCTGGAGACATCACTCTGCCTGACTTCAAATTATACTACAGAGCTACAGTAATCAAAACGGCATGGTATTGGCAACAAAACAGACACACGGACCAGAGGAACAGAATCAAGAATCCAGAAGTAAACCCATATTTATATGAGCAAATAATTTTTTAGAAAAAAAAAAAAAAGCCAAAAACATGAAGTGGAGAAAAGAAATCCTCTTCAATAAATGGTGCTGGGAAAATTGGAAAGCCACCTGCAAAAGAATGAAACTAGACTGTTGTCTATCACCACATACCAAAATTAACTCAAAATGGATAAAGGACCAGAATATAAGACCTGAAATAATAAAATGCATAGAAAAAAAAACCATGAACTAAACTCAAGGACCTTGGACTTAAAGAGGATTTTATGAATTTGACCTCAAAGGCAAGGAAAGTAAAAGCTAAAATAAATGAATGAGATTACACCAAACTAAAAAGATTCTGCTCAGGAAAAGAAACCGTCAACAAGATAAAGAGACAATCATCCAAATGGGAAAATACATTTGCAAGCGACAATTCCAAAAATGGCCTGATATCCAGAATATACAAAGGACTCATATGACTCAATAACAAAAAAGCAAATGGTCCAGTCAAAAAATGGGCAGAGGACCTGAACAGACATTTCTCCCTAAAGGACATACAAAGTGCCAAAAAACATGAAAAGATGCTCAACATCGCTAGCTATTAGGGAAATGCAAATAAAAACCACAATGAGATACCATCTCACACCTGTTAGAATAGCTATAATCAACAGAATAAGTAATAACAAATGCTGGAGTGGATGAGGGGATAAAAGGAACTCTCATACTCTGCTGATGGGACTGCAAATTGGTGCAGCCACTATGGAAAACAGTATGGAAGGTCCTCAAAAAACCAAGAATTGATCTACTATATGATCCAGCAATCCTTCTGCTGAGTAATTACCCCAGAGACTTAAAAACCCATATCTGAAAAGATATTTGCACACTGATGTTCATAGCAGCATTATCCACAGTATCCAGGACACAGAAGCGACCAAAGTGTCCTACGATAGATGATTGACTGAAGATGCTGTGGTACATATATACAATGAAAAATTAGCCATAAGAAGAGATAAAATACTGCCATTTGTGACAACGTGAATGGACATCAAAATAATCATGCCAAGCAAAATAAGTCAGATAGAAAAAAGTTGAAAATCACATGATATCACTTATATGTGGGATATAAACCTAAAAGCAACAAATGAACAGGAGAAACACACAGAGATTCATGGACATGGACTACAGACTAGTGGTTAACAGAGGAGAGGGGGCAGAGGAGGAGGGGTGACTAGATGGCATAAAGGGGGTCAAATGTAGGGGGTTAAGGGGAGGATGAAGTGGATAACAGGGATCAAATATATGGTAACTGAAGGAAACTGGACTTTGGGTGGTAAACACACAATATAGAATATACAGATGTCGAATTAAAATGTACACCTGAAAATTATATAATTGAATTAACTAATGTTACTCCAATAAACTTAATTTTAAAAAAATAAAGAAAAATAAAGAAAAAACCTGAAAAAATTAAAAGAAAGTTGAAATTAATTTTATTAATGTATTTTAAGTCAGTATATCTAAAATGTTATCATTTCAACATGTAATCAATATAAAACTTTTAATAAGATATTTTACATTCATTTTTTCACTCTCAGTTTTTAAAGTGGTGTGTATTTTACACTACAGCACATTCAGACTAGCTTCATTTTAAGTACTCAGCAGCCGTTTGTGGCAAGTAGCTATCGTGTTCTGCAGCATGGGTCTGAAGATTTCATTAGAAGTGAAATGGAGAGACTTTTGTGCAGAGCTTTTCTGACAAGTACCACAACCATTCAAAGCTTTTTTTTTTTTTTTTTTTTTTTGGCTATTTTTGAATAGTTGGCTGATCGCCCTATGAATAGATGTTAGTTTGCACTTGGCAGCCTTCTGTATTCTAACCTCAAACTTGCTTTTATCTATTATTTTACCCATTTTAATTTCCACTAATTTCATAGTTGGTCCAAAAAACAATTTCCATATTATGGTTGTTTCCTGTGAGCTTTGCGAAATGATATGAGATATAAATAATACATAGTTACTACCTGCACTTTGCTACTACTATTCCTACAATATTTTCCCTTTCTTTTCCCACCTACTGCAATAGACTATTTCCTCTAGGCCTTCAGCTTAAATATCAACCCATCTCTAGGGTCTTTTTGGCTTTTCCTTATTTCACCACCCTCCTCAGATTTTTTCATTTGTTTCTATATCCTCAAGAAGATTGTAAGCTCCTCAAGGATCTAAGCATTTCAATTCTTTTTGTATTTAAACAGCCAGAAGTATTCTATCAAGCACTGGGTTCTTCAGGCAAATGGTGGCTCAATTATATTTATGCACTGACCAACTGATGATGAATGATCATTGCTATAAGGTTCTCAATGAGGAAGTTCAGGAGCATCATAATTGTTTTTCACACCAGGTGAATTCTGAATTCATCTCAAAACATTATAGTAAAAGATTACATAGCCTAAGAATTCTGTGGGTGACACCTTAATATTCACACTTCTAGCTATACACTGCATGCTGTCAGGGGAGTGAAAACGAAAGTCAAACTTTAAAAGTTGCACGATATAAATGATTTTTAATATTCTATGTTAGTTTAATTTTAGAAGGTTTAAAACCTCATTTATTTCAGATTATTTCTATTATTTTGGCTCAGAGATTAATATAATGTTTTTATCTCCCTTTTATTTACTTAATAGTGCTTCCTCTAACTAGCCTGCATTGGTTAAAACTCTGATTAGAGATAAAAACGTGACTAAATTATTTTCAATATGACTAAAACCAGACTATTTTCATAATAAAATTTCTTTTTTGTTAATAAATTTAAAATAATCTCGATAATTATTTTTCCATTGAAACTGATAACACCATTTGAATTGTAATTATTTCATATTTTTTCCCACAAAGGAGAAAATTAATTTTGATAATGATTTACACTTCCTCCAGATATAGTATAAAATTATAAATAATTTTTAACAAGCATATTCTCTGTAGAACATAATCCTATAGCAGAAAATATCTGTGCCATGATAAGGTTGTGAGATAAATATCCAGAGTGTTAACAGAACCCTTCCAAATGCTCAGATCCACAGAAAAACATCAGAGTGAATAAGAAAGTAAATGAGAATGGTAAGATTTTTTTAACTATTATTTTGGCCTAATTTGCATTTATATTTTCACTGAAATATTTTTTACTCCATTTCTTCCAAGATGACTTTCATATCTTATTTAGAGGTATAGTAGTAGGAAGGAAGAAATTTAGAGTCAACAGGAAATAAAGTGGTACCGAAAGGCCTACAAAATTTGGCCTATTTTCAAGATTCTGTTTTATTTTTTTAATATATGTCTTCATTCACTCCAGTTTTTTCATATACACACACACACACACAGTGTCCTCCCTTACCTGCAGGAGATACATTCCAAGACCTCTAGTGAAAGCCTAAAAGTAACAAACTGTATATATATTATGTTTTTTTCCTATACATACATACCTATGATAAAGTTTTAATTTAAATTAGGTTCAGTAATAAATTAATAACTAATAATAAAATAGAACAGTGATAACAATATAGTATAATAAAAGTTGGTGAATGGCTTTGGGGTCATTATTCAGTAAAATAAAGGTTACTTGAACACTAGCACTGTAATACCATGACAGTTGATCTGATAATGGAGATGGCTACTAAGTGACTAACAGGTGGGTAGCATATATAATATGCTAGGACAGACGGACAGAGTGGAACTGCAAGATTTCACAGAGAACAGTATACAATTTGAAACTTATGAATTTTTCATTTATGGAATTGTCCAGTTAATATTTCAGACCACGATTGATTGCGGATAACTGAAACCATGGGAAGCAATACTGCACATAACAGGAGACTATCATACACACAAATTTTTTTAAACATGGATATAAATGAAATTTTTTTGTAGCTTCAGAGAAGAAAAATATTATTTCCTGGGGTCAGAAGAAAAAGAGGGAAAATATTCTGGAATGAGGAAGCAGGATGGACTTCAAGGAGAAGGTAGCATTTACTAAAGTGATAAGCAGTTAGATGTCCGGAAACAGAGGTGATAGAAAGAGAAGGAAAATATTCCTAGTTTATAAAAAATATCTGTGACAGAGAAGAGATATTTAATATAAAGTTGTAACTTTACTTATTATTCATATGTCAACTCATTCTCTAAAACACTAGAGGCAATTTAAATAAATAAAGATGAAATTAATAATATAAGAATTATAAGATTCATTTATTTTTTTAAAAAAGTTTGTTGATCACTTCACATAAGCCAGCCTCGCAGAAAAATGTGCCTTCATAGAGTTTATAATCTAGTGTGTGAAACTCACAATAGACAGAAAAATAAATACATAAACAAATAGATCTATAATGCTCTGGAAAAAAAATAAAAAACACGAAGCGGGGCGGAGGGGGGGGGGGAAGGAGAGTAACTACTGAAGGGGATCAGAATATGCCACCTCAAAATGCCACTTTTGCATATAGATGATTTTGAGCTAAAGGTAATAGCTTATCTGACTGGAGACAGGCACTTCTGAGAAATAAAAACTGCCATAAATCCTCTCTCCTGGGAAAGTTTTACAGCTACAAAGAAGATAGGAAGTTGGCACTGGCACCAAGATGGACCTGCACAAACAAACCTTACTAAAATGACCCTTATATTCCATTAGTTTCCCCGGTATATTTATTTTCCCAACGTTTACTACCCATGGAAACCTAAAAACCTTTTCCTTTGTCTAGTCAAATCCCCACAATTTATTATTTTTATAAAAAATGGTATACTAGCAAAAAAAAAAAGTCAATATACAAGCTCTCGAGCCTTGGATCTTCATTTCTTTCTAAGAACACCCTCATGTCAAGTAAAAAATTAACATCAAATAAAATTTGCATAGCTTTTCTCCTGCGAATCTGTCTTTTCTCAGTCTAATTGGCATGGCCTAGCTGGATAACTGAGAAAAGAAAAGTTTATTTCTTCCCCTCCTGTCCCCTAGGGTAGGGAGAGACATGCTATTTTAGATAAACTAGTGAAAGAATGCCTTTCTAAGAGATTTGAACAAAGCAAGAAAATGAACCTTGATTATGTTATGGAGTCACAATGGTTCAGCTTCTTATGTAGTTGCTTGGGACTCACAGAATGTTCCCAGAAGCCCAAGAAGAAACTGCAAAGATTCTTTAGAACTAGCTTCAGAAGACACAAAATTTCACTTCCACCTCATTCTAGTGGACAAGTAGTTATTAAGTACACCCTAGATTGATTCAAGGAGAGCAGAACTAGTCTCCATCTCTCAATGGCAGAAGCAGCAAGAATTTGTAGCCATCCTCTTCTTTCCCTAAATAAATGGTTCATGTCAGGGCTCAGCAAACTATGCCTGAACAATATACAACTAGCTGGCCTACTCCATCCCACTGACTGTTTTATAAATAAAGTTATGTTGGAATACAGAAACACCCATTCATTTATATATTTTCTGCTATGGCTGCTTTTCCACTTTAAAGGCAGAATTAAATAGTTGCAAAAGATTTCATGGCCTGCAAAAATTAAAATGTTTACTATCTGACCCTTTGCCAAAAGGGTTTGCTAACCCTGGCTATGAGGAAAGCAATCATGCCATTTCTCCACCATTCCACATAGAGCTCTAGCAATTTTATTTTCAATCTTGGCTACAGATCTCTAGAAAAAAATTAACTATGCTTTGAGTAAATAGAAGTTCTGATATCCAAGCAGAAAGCATATGCCTCAAAAAGCACATGTTGGAGCGAATCACACCAAACCTGAAGTTAACGCAGAACTATTGCAGAATTGGGAGAAATAAGTTCTCTTCACACCACCCAGAGAACTGGGTAGCCAACCCACAACAAGTTCTTCAAGGTTTTTTGTTTGTTACTTAAAATTAAAGAAAGAAAAAAATACCTCGAATCTTTAAAAAAAAAAAAAAACAATGCATTTCTTCTGCACGGAGAACCTGACACCTGGATATTAAAGTCTCAGTTGTCTCAAGATTATAAATTATTATGTACTAAACTTGGGTAAATATCAAAATTACCCTATGAATAGTAACGGATCAGAGTTACACAGATCCAGTAAAAGTTGCAGTCAGGTAAGAGTTGTGCTGGAAACCTGTTGCTGTCACGTGAAATTCAACTGTTTTCAATGCTTTTTACTACTGCTAAGAACCACCAAATTAAGAGAAAGCCGTGAATATATGTGTGACTAGTGGTTTTTAAGTATCATAATATCACCAACATAAACAGTGAGGGTCCTTTGATATTCATATGTCTCAGGAGCAAATGTATGCACTTCGAGCCATGTCTATGTCCTGCAAGACACAGAAAGGATAAAAATTAAGATGATTCAGGGCTTCTCAACTTCTGTCGAGCACAGTGCCATCTATATATACATATATCACTGGTGCGCCTAGAAAATGATTGTGTTTATACAGCACACTAAATAAACTACAGGGGATTTGAAAACCTCTGCATGGACATGATGAAAAAATTTATTACATTTTTTTTTATATCAAACAATTTGAAAACAAAACTGCAGAGTTTCAAGAGTAGTATTTGTGGCGGGCGGGGAATGCACCATTCCAATCCTTCTTCATAGGAAGGCTTGCCCTAGCTGGAATAAGACAGCCCCAGCTGCTAGCTCCCTCAAGGATTGCTTCACCTTGCCCAAGGACACATCTGTCCCAGGGAAGACCACATCTAATGACCACTCAAAGCAAGAATATAAAGATCTAACCATATGTTGCAGAGACGGTTAGGAAGAAGAGTCGGAGTCTGGAAATGCATTTACTAACATGGATAAGAGAGAGGAGGATTGGCAATGCTAGCATCCCCCACCCCTGTCTCCATGGCTTTTTATTAAGTTTCACTACAATGCTGGCTTTGTAATTAAGCAATTGTTACTCTACGGTCAGCAGATATTAGCTGGATACAAACTACAGCTAGCTCCCAGATCTTCCCTCAAAGCCACCTCTGTGTTCTCAGCTATCTCCTCTTAAGTATCTTTTCTAGTTCTTGTCACTGTGTTATCCTTGTCCCTAGAGCAAGATGTCCCAGAATAGGTCAGGCATGTGCGCCTTCCCTGCAAAGAGTCCTTGTGTGCAAGTCCACATCTGTTAGGTCAGGCGTGTGTGTGCGCCCTCCCTGCAATGTGTCCTTGTGCAAGTCCACATTTGCTTCTGATGACCGTGTTGCTCCAAGCACTAGGCATCCCGCCAGAACTGCAGGCATTTCTCACAACAACCATATTGGCCCAACAGGGAACAACTCTGAGGGGCCTTGAATGCGCCAGAGCTGCCTAGGGATAAAGGGGAATATTGGCTCAGACTTTGAAGTCATCACAATAAAGTTTCCTTTGTCCAACCCTGCCCCCAAACTCTATTTCAATGTCTTTTTCTGAGGAATGAAACCTGTCACAGTATTCAATATCAATTTGTACAAAATTTCCAATCTTTTAAAAATATTTAATTGATATACTTGAGTTTGATTTCCCTATTTTGCCTTTTTGATTTCATCTTTTCTATCATGATCTTTGCTTGAAATGGCTATTCTTTAATCAGACTTTAATAATAAGACCTTCAAATACTTGTGGATCACCATCTAAGAGAAACTTTGTTCATACAAGTATATTTAAACCATATTTCATAACCATCCAAAAACCAAAAATGTGTAGTCACTGAAAATATTTTTTAAAGAGTATCTTTTCGTTTTCTTTCATTGGTATAAATAATGTTGAAGTAGCTTGTTAAATATTTTGTATCCAATCAAATAATTGTTTCTAAATAATTGAAATAATGATGAAGCTCATAATTTGTAGCCTGTACCACATCGTTAGAGCCGTTATTGTGTAGTTCAGGTTAACTATTGAAAATAAAAAGCAGTTGCACAAAGGACAAGAGTATCTAATATGAAATCAGAGGTTCAGGGCTGCCCCTGATAGCTTTGCTAGTCAGAAGACCTTACCCTTGACCTGTGGTACCTTCTTTCAGCTCATGAAACACAAACCCCTTTAGTAACTCTGAATGGGGTACTTGAAATAGATGCTTAACGATAAAGCCGCTTCCTGGAAGTGGTTATAATATCCCAATGGAATAGCAAATACCCAGTTGTGCCCATCACTCTAGCTACCTGGCTTGACTATTCAATTTGTGATCAGAGCTCCTTGCTCAGGAAGTGGTCCCCTGTAAGCCCAGGAAAAAGGCTGCTTCTGGCTACATTTGCCAGAAAAAAATATAGGACACAGGGCTAATTTTGGATTTCAGATGAAGAGCAAATAATTTTTTTAGAAAAAAATTTTTCAAAATATTGCACAAAACTTACTTGTATTAAAAATATGTATTTGTTTTTTATCTGAAACTCATATTTAACTGGGTGTCATGTATAATTATTATTTGCTAAACCTGGCAGTCCTACTTGGAAGTCCTGAAAGCTCTGGTCATCTCAAGCCTAACAGAACCTGGGGTGGGCTAAAGAGATTAATGTCTCTTTAAATACCTATAACTTATTTTCTCTGTGTATCTTTTGGGAAATGCTGTTACTGGATTTGGTATTGTTTATTTCTTCAGTTTTTTTTGAAACACTTCTTTGCCCTCTTTGACATGTAATCTTTTTTTTACTTCTGATATCTGACCAGTCTTTCTCTGGATTCTATTTCTTCCCCCACTGTCTAAGTCATAGGTTACTCGGTGTTTTCTACAAAGGGTAGATAGTAAATATTTAGGCTTTAAGGGTCACACAGTGTCTGTCACAACTACTGGACTCTGTCCTTATAGTGCAAATGCAGCCATTGACAATATAATGAGCTTGGCTGTGTTCTAATAAAATTTTATTTACACAAATAGGTGGCAGGCTGAAAGTGGCCCACATGCTGTAATTTGTCAATCCCTGGTCTAAACGTATGTGTTCCTGGATCTGTACTTGACTCTTATCTATGTTTGCTCATTTGTCAATCCTATCCAATTACATGACAGACTTTCCACTTGTATTTTAGCAACACCCAAATCTGCATTTCAAACTTTGACTTCTCTCTAGGTCTACAGTCTTCTAATCCAAAGCCTGAAACACAACTCTTCTTGAATGTCCTATAATTCATTAAGCCCAGCTTCCCTCGGAAAGCGTCTTCTGCTCCTCCTCAATGTTTTCTATCTCTGCCAATAGAGCTATTATTTATACAGCTAAAACAGCTCAAAAAGATTTCTCCTTCCCCCTGGCTACTCATATTCATTCAGTTGACAAGTTCTATAAATTCAATACATTAATGCCATACTTGTATCTCCTTTCCTTTTCTACCACCAATAGGAAACTTTCCATACCTCTCACCCAGCTCATTGCAATATCATCTAAATGGCTATAGACACCAGCGTCTGCCTTTTCCAACCAAATTTCTCCAATACTATTAGATTGCCTTTCCTTAGAATGGCTCTGATTTTCTCTTTCTTTAAACCTTTCAAAGCTCTCCTAATAGTTTTGCATTGAAGTCCAGGTTCTTTCACCTGACACCAAAGGCTCTCTGTCAGCCAGCCCCACACTAATAATCCCACTGTTCAATACTGTATGCCATTAATGGCAATTAAAAGGAACTATGTGCAGTTCCCTAGCTACCCAAACACTTCATCTTCTTAACTTTCCCATGCTTTCCCTTTCCCCTGCCCTTCCCAACTCATGGTCACATAACTCCTACCCCAATTGGAGGACCCATTTCAAACGGTATCTTCTCCACTAAGCCATCCCTAACTTTCCAGCTCGAAGAAATATTTCCATATTCAGAATACTTGTGGATCACCATTTAAGAGAAACTTTGTTCATACAAGTATATTTAAACCATATTTAGAATAACCCTCTCTTATAACTATTATAATTTCTGTCTTGTATCACACTTAGTTCCTGCCCTGTCTCCTTTTATACACTGTTAAAAACCTGGAAACAGATTCTCTGAATATTTTTTTATTTCCTCAAAGCATTCAGTTAAAAGCCTCCAACCTCCCTCATTTTAAGTGTTCAGTACATACTTAATAAATGAATAAGAAATGGAAGATTAGTATTCTGTATGAAAAAAAACTATGTGTATGTAAGCGTTGTGTTCAGAAGAAAGAAAGAGAGGGAGGGAGGGAGGGAGAGCAAAGGAGAGGGAGAAAGAGAGAAACTCCAGATCAGTGGTTATTTTTAACTCTTTTTTTTTTTTTTTTTTTTTTTTGCCATCTTCTCTTCCATTGTAGGGGAGGAGCAAAAAGTATATGATCAACAAACAGTACTTTAAATTTTAATCAGTAACCTAAAATCCATTTATAAAAAAGCACAACCTTATATTCTTCTGGTGCCAAGGATTGCTGTTGTTTTATTTTGTTTGTCTATATCTTTCCATTGGGTATGTTTGTCTTGTTTTATTTGCTTTGAAGAATATAGTCTTTTCAAGATTATACAGAAAAAGGATTAAAGTTGTTTTAAATAGGTATCATTTATTAATATTTCCCCTGTGCCAGGCACTGTGTTAAGTAGTTTATATGCTTTATCTCCTGAAATCCTTTCAACAATCCTTGGAGTTAGACAATCTCGCTCCTGTATAGATAAGAAAACTGAGGCTCAGAATGGTTCAAACAGTTATAAAGTGTAGGAATTCAATCCAGATCTAATTCAACAGCCTGTATCCTTGTCTAGTAAGACATACTGCCTCTTACATAAACAATAACTATTAACCTGAAACTAAAGGACTTAAGATTATTAATAAATATGTGGTTTTATTGTATATGTATTAAAAAAAAGATAGTGGAAGCAGAGCAACAGTCAGGACCAGATAAGAAACTAGAAACCATACCAGTTATTTTAATAGAGAGAATTTAATAGAAAAAATTTTAACTAAGTATATAAATAAAAGAAGAAGAAGAAAACCAACCCTAAGGTAGCAATGAGGTGGCGATTGAAGGAAACAGCTACTGTCCCTGAAGCCTGGGAGAAACAAAAGCAACAGGCTGAAAGTATCCAGACTTAGAAACTTAAAAAAAGGGCCTCGTGGAGCTGACAGTCAGACTCTGAAAAGAGGGCCTCTGTTTAGCTGAGATTGGAAAAAAAAATTGCAAATGGATTCAGCTGTGTCTATAGGAAATAACTGCTGCTGCCAGGGAGAAGCAGTATTGCTGGGGAGATGCTCATAGGAACAGGAAGCAGACAGGAAGGAGCCAATCATTTTCCTTCTCTAGCCCCTCTAGTGCCCCCTATTGACAGAGCCTGATATAGAATCATCTGGCAAAACAGTTGCAGAGTCTCCAGCCTTAGCAGCGCAAAGATATAGAGTATAGAAGGGCAGATTTGAAAATGAGAGACAATAACTTAAGAAATGGCACACAAAGGATAAATATGAAGAAAAATCTATTGAAATGTGACACTTGTGAGCTTGAGAATGAAATAAAATAGGCCAAGATAAACAATATGGGACAAATCTCTCGCCTATTAAAAATAAAATTGTAAAGACCTCTAGGTGGGTACCTGGAGGCAAGTGAAAGAAAAAAGATGCAGATAGATTTCTTGACTTTAAAAATCAAATAACAGCTCAAGAAAACACCACCAAGACAAATTACCTGTGATCTTAAGGATGAAAAAATAAAGCGAAATTGTCATAATTGGTAAAGTGCTGTTAATTCAAACCCCAAGGAATGCTAAAATGCCATCATTTCACACTAGAGGTCACCCCCGGTAAGAAAATATAATTGTGCCATCCTTTATTGTCCCCCTGTAGCTGTTACAATATTGGAGAGCTGCTCCTTATTGCAAAGAGATTGGATTTTTATGAGACTGACATGCTAAGCAGCTTTCTAGTCTAGTAAAAGACTGCATTAAACAGAATTCACTTTCTTACTTTAGTGAAAAGCAGATATATTGAATAGATAGTGCAGAAGACAGTATCCATTACATGTAATCGCTGGCCTATTTCTAAGGTATCAACTTTAATCAGAGGTAGGCCAACAGTGGTTATCAAGAAACAATACAGAGACTGATATTACGTATTTTTTAATTGGGAAAATACTGCCTCATGTCAATAGAAAGCAGGTATATTACATGAAATAACTATACTAAATATTTTAACAACCCTATTAATTTTGGAGTTTACTGTTAAAGACATTTACAGTTTAGAAAAATAGAATATCATTATCATTTTATGTCAAATTAGGATAATTTAAAGACGTAGAGTAACATTTGTTAAAACTCTTAGTGGTGGAAATCTTCTTTACAGATTTATAATTTTTAAAATCATTTGAATTCACTAAAAATAAGTTGATCATACTTTAACAAGATCATATATTGAGACAATACAGATCACTTTTGCTGTATCTCCATGTTAGTGCTCCTTTGATATTCATGCTCCCAGCCTTTACTACCCACTAAATCTCGTTGTTGTTGTTGTTGTTGTTGTTGTTGTTGCTGCTGCTGCTGCTGCTTGGCTGTTCATTTACTATTCCCTACCAATATTCTAGTCCTATTATATAATTTATTGAAAATGTTGGCCCTGATTTTTTTCTTTATACCTTACTCCAGTTGACATTCTTGGAGACATCGATAACCATGTTGCCTAAACTATCTAAGAGTCTAACCCCTCAATTCTTTGGCCCCCTCACTCACTGTGGCCTTTTCTTGTACCCCATTTCAACCACCAACTCACATAGTCACGTCTTTTTTCCTTTTCAAGAAATAAATGCACCAACTTCAAAACTTCTACTATGTCTGCTTATCCTTCCAGGGTTCTTTAATGAGAGGGAGAGAAAGAGAGAGAGAGAGAGAGAGAAAGAAAGAGAGAGAGAGAGAGAGAGAGAGAGAGAGAGAGAGAGAGAGAGAGAGAAGGAAATAATATTGTATTATATTATTATATAGTCTCATTCTCCTATTCTTTGGCCTCACTAATACACCCAATCCACTGACACTTCACTTTTTTATAATCTATCACTTCTCATGTTGGTGCTGCCCTCCATAGTCTGTTTAGAAATCCATGGTTTATCATTATAATAATTTACTTGGTACCCACTCAGCTCTCTTGCCTCACTTTTCCTTTATTATCATTCTCTAGATAAATCCCAATCTGGTTACAACCAATTATTTCCCCATTCTGCTTTTATCCATAAAGCTGAATGTCACTAGAGGAAAAACATAACCATACTGTCAGGTCTAAGTTTAAGAATCACAACCACTATTATGTGAAAATATCACCCAGAGAGTCGAAGAGTTTCTCAACAACCCAAATATACTTCCATGATGTTTGCTTACTCATTCACCAAAATGGAGTTTTAATATCTCTCTCACCTCAAATCTCCATACCACTATTCCACCAAGACACATATACACACATACTCATACCAAATGATGTCACCTCATATTTGACTTAAAAAAATGGAAGTAACTAAAAAGAAACTGCTTCATCTTATCACCACCAAGTTTGCCACCCTCCCTGGATCTGAGCTCACAGTCTTTGCTGTCCCTTCATTATAAGGGATGAAGTATGTCTTCTCCACTATCTACCCCAATCTTGTTCTCTGGATCCCATTCCCTTTCAGCTTCTTAGGATATCCATTCATTTCCTGGTAATCGATTTCTCCCTCTCTACTGAATCAGTTGCATCAACATATACACATTCTTCATTGTGAAAGGAAAGAAGGAAGGAAGGAAGGAAGGAAGGAAGGAAGGAAGGAAGGAAGGAAGGAAGGAAGGAAGGAAATAGATTAAGTTTAATGTTTTTTCTTATAAAGCTAATGATACAACTACTTGTATAATTTCTTTAACATCTATCTTTCTAACTCCCCCAACTAATTTTCATCTCTGCAACTGTATGCATAACAAAGTACAGAGTGTAGTTTAGCTCACAAGCATGGTTTTGTTAAATAAAACTAATCTGACAGGATTAGACCATTGGGGTTTGGTCATTCACATTCTGGATGGCTGGAAATGATAATGTGCCAAACCTCCTTGGGTACTCAGTGAACCACACTCTCCACCATCTCCCTACACACTCCAGGCAATTACCCATCTGGTTTGACTGGTTCAATGGGTTATATTTCAATGAGGTTTTTCAGCTGAAAGTGAATGGTGTGTGTCCAATCTGAAAGGCACCCTTAGGAAGTCATCACATCCCAGGCCTACTTTCATCTATAGCCACCCTCTCTAGACAGGAGTTAGAACCCTCCAAAAAAGCAGTGGTACAGTCAGAAACAGAAGAAGAAAAGCAGGGCCCAAGGTAAGAGACAGAGACCTGGTTTCTAACCCCTGTCTGTCTCAAACTCACTATGTGACATAATAAAATCCTTGCACGACTCCAGGTTTGTTTCCCCAGCTGCAAACTCCAGGGTTCATACTAGGTAGTCTCTAGGAATTTCTTCCAGCTCTAACATTCCAGACTTACAAACCACCAAATGGTAAGCATTTGCTGGATTACAAATTCTCCAACCCAACAAACCCAACCTGGGATGAGTAGTGATATTACTGCCATTTGTGTTTTTTGTTGTTGTTGTTTGGTTGGGGTTTTTTTTAACCCATAACCTCATAATTACAAGGTTACCCTCACCACACCCCTTCGACATAGATGGGTAACAGACGCTAATTACTCTGCTTTGCTGGAGGAGGAAGGCAGGCACAGGATGATTAAAGTGACTCACCCTCTGTTTACCAGTGGTCTGGCAGAGACTAGAAATCCATGAAATTTTAAGCAATGGACCTAAGCTCGGGACACTAGCCCACAGGTCTCTGTTGGAGCATACTGGCGTTTGCATGTTTTTTTTTTTTTTTAATCCTGAAATAGATGACAAACACTCATGATTGCATTCTCCTTTCTGAAAAATTCACTGCTGTTTGTGCTAATGCAATTGGATAAAAGAGAGAAAGTCTATTTATTTCAACAACCTAAGGAAATTCTGCATGGGTAGGCGGTGAGGTAGACAGGGAGAGTGTGGACTCTGAAGTAAGAGACAATCATCCTTGTTTTGTGAGCAAACATTTTTCCAGGTATTAGTAAAGTACAGAAATGATAAAGATGTATAAGACTGAACTCTCCTTATAGCTCTACAAGATACTTATCCTCTGAGCCTTGGTTGTTTCATCTATAAAAATGTGACTGATAGAACTTGCCCACAATATTCTTGCAAGGATGATATGTGATGAGAAAAGACAGTTAATTCCATTGTGGTTTCTCAGTTAATTAGCACCTTTTCCTCTTTCTGACCTTCCAGAAGAAAAGCAAAATAGGATGCTCCCTACCCATACACTGAACCATCCATACCCAAAGCTCCTGGCCACTATCATTAATGTAGAAAAACCACAGGCTACTAAAGTAAGTGGCCAATCATCCATGGAGTTAAGGGATCTCCAGTTACAGCCTCTCTAATGACATGCTGTATCATAAAAAATGAATAACTGACACTGTGTCTCCACCTCTAATGGTGGGGCTAACCAAATGGTACCAGGGACTATACTGAGCATAATTAAGAAAGGGTCTGTGAAAGGCTTATAAACTCTTGGACATAAAATGTAAACGAAGTGTCATGATTTTGTGTGAGCAGTCTTTATGTTATAACTAAATACTCCTCTGAATAGCCATTACAATCTCCTTGCCCAGCTCCTGGCCACTGTCATTTCAGCAGCAGGGGAATCTATAGAAGCCAGAAGCTAAGAACAAAGAGATACAAAGGAAGGAAGGAAGGAAGGAAGGAAGGAAGGAAGGAAGGAAGGAAGGAAGGAAGGAAGGAAGGAAGGAAGGAAGTTAGTTCACCAATATAACAAATTTCTTATCTCAGCTTGTTTTTTCCTTCCTCCAGGAGATTTAGAGAGTAAAATTTCCCATCCAAGGCTTCTCCCTACATGGTGGAAAAACAGGGGACTTAAAACCAAATTGAGGTGGTCTGTATCCTTGTGATATAGAAGCTCTGGATGCTCAACTGTGAAACCTGCTTTCAGGTCTGCCTCCACTACCAGTGGGCTGAGTGAATCAAGAAGAGTGAACTTTGTGAGCCTCAGTTTCCCACATCTATATAATAAGTACGGTCGGAATATATTGTTCTCAATATGTTTACTAGCACAAAAGTCCTATAACATATATGGAAGCTGATGCACAGAATCCACACATGCCTTATATTCACGGTGGCAGGGGTCCATATGTCCGAGGTTTTATTACTATTTTCATGGCCTCTGACATGGCACTGTTATTTTTTTTCTTTGAAATATTAAAAAAAAAAAAATTATCTCCAGGAGAGAAATACAAATGTATGTAAGAACTCTGTGTTTCAACATATCTGTATCATTAAGTTGCCTAAGTATTTTAGATTTTAAAAAGATCTAAAGACCACATTTTGAGAAACTCTGGTCTAGACATACATACCCTGAACTCTGAAACAGGGAGAAGACAAAAGATAGAAAAAGCCACTTTTAATATTTGCTCCATTTATTTGTGTTCCTAGATGTTTAACAACAAACGTGTATCTATTAATTTTGTAACATATAAAGACATCAATCATGCCACTTAAAAATGATTATTTTCAAACCATATAGAGAAATTTTTGAAAATACACATTCCTGGGCCCTACTCTTTACCTACTAAATTAGAACTCGGGGAAGGAAACATAAAACGGGCCAAACACAGTGTATTTGTGAAGCCCCTGAGGTGATGCTGGTGATTGCCCAGGTTTAGAAACCACTGTTAGGAAGCAAAGTCTTAGCGGCCAAGTCTGGCAGGTCTGTCAGTCCCTCTCCTCAGTGTCCAACAGAAGGAATCTCTCCTCTCACTTGTGAACATCTGTGATAATCATCATGAGGAACCAGCTTATCTGTTAATGGGGAGAAGAAAAGCTATTTACCTAGTTTGCAAGCTAAAGGAGAGCTTAATTAATGTCAAAGCTGACACAATGCCCTCCTCTCTCCTTGCCCTAGGAACTCACAGGGATGATGAGAGGATTTTTAATTAATGTTCGAAAAAGCATTCTGAGAACCCTGGACAAGCGGCACTGCAGGGGGGCACAACATGATTATTGTTGTTATTAATAGTAGTTGTATTAATAGAAATAATGAAGTTCTTTAAAGTGAATTTTTAAAAAAAAAAATCTATGACATCAATCGCCATTGTGTTTTTGTGGCAAGACTCTGAAAAGAAAGGAAAAAAGGAAGGAAGATATAAGAAAAATACAAAATCTTTTTTTCCTATTCTTTTTTTAACCATAGTAGTAGATAACATGTTGAGATTCTAGCCTAAAACACTAGGAAAAATTCTTCTTACACTTTGTCAAGGTAAATTAAAATACAGCTGTTAATTTCTATGTTACCAGTGAAAGATTATAGACATATTTATAAAAGAAAGAACAGGTCAGGAAACAGAATTTCTGAATTTGGAGCTTATCGTTTGCTGTTTATTGACTTGACAATTACTATTTAGTCTGGGGCAGGCCACATTATCTAAGTTTCTTTATTGATAAAACTTGGAGATATTGTAAAAAATGGGCAGAGGACCTGAACAAATACTTCTCCCTAAAGGACATACAAATGGCCAACAAACATATGAAAAGATACTTAACATCGCTAGCTATTAGGAAAATGCAAATAAAAACCACAATGAGATACCATCTCACACCTGTTAGAATAGCTATAATCAACAGAATAAGTAATAACAAATGCTGGAGAGGATGAGGGGAAAAAAGGAACTCTCATACTCTGCTGGTGGGACTGCAAATTGTGCAGCCACTATGGAAAACAGTATGGAGGTTCCTCAAAAAACTAAGAATTGATCTACCATATGATCCAGTAATCCCTCTGCTGGGTAATTACCCCAAAGACTTAAAAACCCATATCTGAAAAGATATTTGCACACCGGTGTTCATGGCAGCATTATTCACAGTGGCCAAGACATGAAAGCAACCAATGACTGGCTAAAGAAGCTGTGGTACATATATACAATAGAATATTACTCAGCCATAAGAAGAGATGAAATACTGCCATTTGCGACAACATGGATGGACCTCGAGATAATCATGCTAAGCGAAACAAGCCAGACAGAAAAATTTGAAAATCACATGATATCAGTTATATGTGGGATATTAACCTAAAAGCAACAAATGAGCAGGACAAACAAACAGAGACTCATGGACATGGACTATAGGCTACTGGTTACCAGAGGTCTATAGACTAGAGGTTACTAGAGGGGTGGAGGAGGTGGGGGGCAGGTGGACGGGGTAAAGGGGGTCAAACATAGGGTTTAGGGGGAGGATGAAGTGGGTAATGGGAATCAAATATATGATAGCTGAAAGAAACTGGTCTTTGGGTGGTAAACACACAATACAATATACAGATGTCAAATGATAATGTACACCTGAATATTATATAATTGTATTGACCATTATTACCCCACTAAACTTATTTAAAAAAAAAACTTGGAGATATTGAAAAATGTTCTACCCAACTCACATGTTAATGAAGATGAATAGAGAGAATGGAGAAAATTTTAATGTTTGTATGTTGTTGTATAGATATTATTTATGATGATGATGATGACTATAATTCCACTCGAAACTCAAATTGCAAGATGGCAGAAATGAATGTATATTATTTATGGGGGATTTTTTAAATATAAGTTTTTCTTTTATAAAGTGAAATTATTCTATAATGCTTACAAGAAAAAGCAGCTTTAGGAAGTTTAGAAAATTAAAGAGTTCTTGAAGGCTCACAATGAAAGCAGCTGGCTCCCACTCAACACTTCCATTCCATCCCTGTTCTTATTCCCAGATATGTTCCTTTAGATTCTTCAGCTGTTTCTTTTGATGTTTCTCTCTATATTGCCAATTAATATGATTGAACACATATATCTTGCTTCATGCAAATTTTAGGCATTATTTATTTCTTATAATAGATATATGAAATCTGTTGTACTGCCACCACTACTTACCTCCCTCTTTTCTAAAATATAGATTTCCTTTTGCTGAAATTAATATTTACTATTTACATTATTACTACTGCGTAAATATTATTGCTGAACCAACTAGTACATTGTATTTTCTTTCTTATACAACTCTTTGTTGTTCCTATGGTTATTAATTGCCTAACATTTATTAATAGCCTAACATAATTTACTTAGATTTCTACTTCACACTGGTTCTTCCATATATTCATGGAGAGCTATTAAATGTCTCTTAATACTATTGTATTTCCATACTGTCAAATGCACCGGATTATATAGCATATTTTCCCTAGATCCTTTCTTCCTGGAATCCCCTGTCTTCCTACTGTAATAGAACAATGCCATGTCAGAGGCTCTGAAAATAGTTATAAATTATTAGACCTATGGGCCCTCAATACAGTAAATATAAGAATGCATGGATTCAATGCATCAGCTTCTATGTATGTTGTTCAGGATTCATAGGACTCAAGACATACAAATAACCAACAGGAGCATGAAAAGGTGCTCAGCATCGATAACTGTCAGAGAAGTAAAAATCAAAAACAGGAGATACTACCTCACGCCTGTCGGAATGGCTATTATTAAAAAGACAAGAGATAACAAATACTGGAAGGATGCGGAAGAAAGGAAACCCTAGTGCACTGTTGGTGGGAATGCGAGTGGGTGCAGCCACTATGAAAAACAGTGTAATGGTTCCTCAAAAAATTAAAAACAGAAATACCATATCATCTGGCAATCCTACTTCAGGGTATATTTCCAAAGGAAACAAAATCACTATCTCAAAGAGACATCTGCATTCCCATGTTCATTGTAGTATTATTCACAATAGCCAAGACATGGAACCAACCTAAGTTTCTATCAATGAATAAATGAATTTTTAAATATGTGTGTGTGTATGTGTGTGTGTGTGTGTGTGTGTGTGTGTGTATTATTCAGCCATAAAATAGAAAAAAATTCTTTCATTTGCAACAATATGGATGGATCTCAAGGGCATTATCCTAAGTGAAATCAATCAGAGAACTACAAATACTATATGAATCTTAAAAAGCTGAACTCATAGAAACAAAGAATGGAATAGAGGTTGCTAGGGCTGGGGGTTGGGGAAAATGAGGTTTTGTCAAAGTGCATAAAGTTTTAGTTATAAGATAAATAAGTTCTGGGAAATCTAACGTAAAGGATGGTGATTATAATTAACAATTCTGTGCAATATACTTCAAATTGCAAAGAGAGTAGATCTGAAATATTCTCACAACAAAAGAAAATGGCAATTAAGTGAGGTAATGGATATTTTAATTAACCTATTGTAGAAATCATTTCACAGTGTATATACATGTATCAAATTATGTTGTATACCTTAAACTTACACAATTGCATATGTCAATTAAATCTCAATAAAACTGGGAGAAATTTTATTATGAAGCTGTAGTAATCAAGACAATGTGGTACTCACATGGGATAGACGTATATACATATACATCAGTGTAACAGAATTGAGAATCCATAAATAATTCCTTATATTGTGATCAGTGGATTTTTGTCAAGGATCTCAGGTCAATTCTATGATAGAGGTCAGAGGGAATAGTGCTGAAATAACTGAATATCCACATGCAAAGAATGAAGCTGGGCCCTACCTACAAATATTAACTTAAAATGGATTATAGACCTAAACTTAAGAGACCTAAATTCGTTGACCAAATCTTCAGAGTACATCTCGTTAAATTTGGATTTGGCAATGGTTTCTTGGATATGACACAAAAAGTATGAGCAATAACAGAAAAAATAAAAAGACAAATTGTATTTTACCAAACTTAAAACATTTTGTACATCAAAGTATACTATCAAGGGAGTTAAAAGACATTCCACAAAAAGGGAGAAAATATTTCCAAATCTTGTATCTGATATCTTGTATGCAGAATATATATAGAATTCTTACAAATTAACTATTAAAAGGCAACCAAAGCAAAGGATTTGAATAGACATTTCCCCAAGGAACATATTCACCCAAGGAATGCTCAATATCATTAGTCCTCATGGAAATGCAAATCAAAACAACAAGATACCATTTGATACCCACTAGAATTGCTGATATAAAAAGGACAAACAATAATAAGTGCCAGGAAGAATGCAGAGAAATTAGAAACTTCTTATATTGTTTCTGAAACTAAGATAACACAACCACTTTGGAAAAGAGTTTGGCAGTTCCTCAAAAAACTAAATATAGTGTTGCCATGTGACCCAGCAATTCTATCTCCACGTGCATACCTAAGAGCACTGAAAATATAGTACACAGATGTTCACAGTAGCATTATTCATAACCCAAAAATGAAAACCCTAATACCATCAACTGATTAATAGATAAAGAAAATAAATTATACTCATACTATATAACATTATTAAGCCATGAAAAAGAATGACATATTGATGTATGCCATTAGTATTTCAGTGATGAACACTGGACACATTATGTTAAGTGAAAGGAGTCAATACAAAAGGCCATACATTGCATGATTCCATTCTTATTAAAAGTCTAGAGTAAGTAAATTCGTAGACAGAGAAAGCAGATTAGTAGTTGCCAGGAAATGGGGGAAAAAGAAAATGATGAATTACTACTAATGGGGTTTCTTGTGGGGCTGATGAAAATGTTCTGGAATTAGATAGTGGTGATAGTAGCACAACTCTGTGAATACGCTAAAGATCAGTTACTGTACACTTAAAAAAAAAAGACTCTCACAAAGCTTATGATATGCTATGACATGTCAAAATATATTCAGCAATATCTATTCAGATAGCAATATGTTGTGTCATTAAAGATATAGAATACTCTGTAATAAAAATTAGTTTTTTAAAAACACATAAATTTTCTTTAGAGTATTATAATAAACATCTTTTTAACCTAAAGCGCTATTGATATTGAATAAATTTGCCTTATTGAATGATAATTTGTTTCAGTTCTAGATCTCTTTAGAGATCATTTTTAGAAAAAAAAAGGATTTCATCTTTACCTTAAGCTTGCTAATTGCCTAAGTACTTTTGTATCTATAAATGGATATACTGACATACAACAAAAAAAGGAGAGAGAAATTCACTTTTTAGTGTCATCTTTTTACCCTAAAACATATTTTTACTATAGTTCAGGTTTTTTCCTGAACTAACTAGTTTGTTTGGGAGTTGTCTGTAAATACCACTGAGTTTTAAAACAAAATGCAATCCTTAGACCCAAGGTTCCAGAATTTCCCTTCTCTAAAACAATTCATCCCAGAAGAATAATGCTGAGCGCACAGTCTATGTTTGGATAGTTTCCTGTAGGTATAATATATTCTAACTAACACTTTCATCAATAACTCCTTTCAATCCTGATTATTGTCTGAATTCCAAAACCAAATCTAAATATATCAACTCTCACTCAAAACCCTAGGTAATGAGTTTAGACTCAGTACATACTTTCAGAAAGATGAAAAGAAGAGAAAAAAGAATAGAAATTTAAAGCACTTTCACCACTGCAATCAGCATTTTTAAACTAAATTTACTATTGAAAATAATGAGGAGAAATATGACATGGTCATCGAGTGGTTATCATGCTCAAATGTTGACCCATTGATTGACATCTAATATACACTGAGAATCTTGAGAGTTTTTGGCTTCTCTAGCTCTTCAAAACAATGACATCATCTCATGAGAGGCAGAAAGGAAATGCCACCCATGGAATTATAGCCTTTATTTAATATCCTAAACCTAACTCAATATTACTGTGATCATTTTGTCGTAGCTACTAGTAATAGCTTGCATTTTGACCATGCTGTGTTCAAAGCACTTACACATTTATTTAATTTTATTATCACAGTCATCATCTAAAGTCAGAAGAGATTAAGTATTGGTATCATTTTCCAGATAAATAAACTGAATTACAGATTTAACAATAATTTTGCAACCTAGTTTTCAGAGACCCCTATACTTTCTTTTCTCAATTCATTTCTTTGTAAAATACCACAAAAACATTTGGAACATAAACCAGTGACTTAGCATACATAATCTAACCTAATCCTTAATAAGCATTGGTATATTTTTCAGACTAGTTCCTTAGAACAATTTATATCCCTCTTTATAATTAATGATTTTTTTATAACAAAGAAGGATGCAACAAAACTTTAAGCCCAATTATATGTTATAACACACGTTGCCGTGAAGACTCAAACCTGACCTCTTAAGGAAGTTCAAAAGAAAAAAGCCAGCCACCAACTACTAAAAGCATCTTCAAATTGTGTTTAAGCTTGTATCTTGGTAACACTCTTTGTGAAACATTCTGCTCCAAAGATTATTTGTACATTTCCTCATGAAAATGCATGTAAAGGGTGATAAAATGTGATTGATGTCATGATAAATTTATTTTAAAATTATTGTAAGAACTTTGGAAGATGAGAATGAAAGGATTCTATTTCAAGTTTTCTTTTAGGGTAAGTTTTAATAAAGGAACAAGTAAACAATATTATTTTAAAAATGTTTTTGCATTTATTATTATTCAGTAAATAATTACTATTGATCTCTGTGTCAGATTTATTCTTACCACTAGGAATATAGCATTAAACAAAATATAGAAGTTCTTTGCCCTCAAAGAGGTCACATTACAACAGGTGGAAACAGAAAATACATACAAAAATTAAAAGAATACTGTAGAGTGGAAGCTTACACAAACAGAAGTAAAACAAGGCAATACAAGAACAATCGAGTAGATATTTTTGATTGCATCATCAGGGAAGGCCTCATCTTCATTTAAGGTGATATTTAAATGACTCAGTGAAACAAACTGAGCAAAGATGTGAAAGAACATCACGGAATTTAGAGTGGAATGAGCTTGTAGCTTTCTAGAAAAAGTCTTTCAGTTTTTTTTTTTTGTTTTTTTTTTTTAGTTAATCCTCCCATATCATCTTTTTATTTGTACACTAAGCCTTTGTTGAAAATAATCTATGGAAAAGTTGTAAAATTTTCTTTGAAATGTAAAAGATGGATATGTATGTGAGCCTGATTTGGTGAAAAACAAAAATAATCCCATTGTAGCTGAATGATAGTAGTTATCCAGTGATGTTGAAAAGCTAAAAAGGAGCCAGATTACATGGGATTTTGGTAAACCAGAATAAGGGTTTATCTTTGTACTAATAGGAAAGATCTGGCACAGAGAGAGAAATTGATAATGATGGAGAGCAGAGCATCACAACCCAACAATATGATACTATCTTTCACTTACCACTCTTGTTTTATGTGTTGTTTTGGGGGTGACTTAATTGGGGTACAAGTATACTGATCACCCAATATAAACAATAATAGTAAAGACTTACAGTTAAGAGAGTTTCATCAGTTTTGACTCAGTACAACCCCTTCGCTCTAAACAATGAACAATAAAGCACATAAAGATAAAAATAGAAGTATAAAAAAAGCTATAGACATCTCAAAATCAAGATGAACATTACTTGAATGAGTAAGAACAAAAATCCAAAGTGGTCAGCCAGGATGAAGCAATAAGCTATAAACCTCTATGTCTAAAAAAATGATGGTGACGGCCTGCAGAGAAAAAGAGACAGAAACTAGGCTTATTACTTGAAACAAGAGGCTTTCTCCCTTTTTGGATAAAGGACTAAAATATATTCCCACCATTTGTTTAGAGCAGTGGTTCTCCACTGGAGGTGTTTTGCCCCCTACAGGATATTTGACAAAGTCAAGAAACATTTTGGTTGTCAGAACTAGGAATATAAAGATGTTACTCATATCTAGTGTATAGAGACTAGAGATTCTGTAAAATAGTCTACAATGTGTGCACATGCATGCATTCACACATACACACACAGCTCCCACAACAAAGAATGATCTGTATCTGGTATAAAATGTCAACAATGCCAATATGTAAATAGTGCACTATTAAGTACTAAGTCTCAATAGCGAAAAACCTTGGTTGAAAGATCTACTTTTATTCACTGAAAGCCTAAAAACATTAGAAACACAGGCAAGTTCTCTCAATCAAAAACTAAGCCAAACTGTACATTGGCTCGGTGATTCAATTTGTCAATTCCCCAATACCACTTAGAAGCAGAAGCCACAAAATGAATAATGAGACCTGCTTATGGAATGTAATCCTGAAAGGCAATTACTAAACCCACAGGAAGGGAAGAGTGGAAACATAGAAGTGTGAAGAAATGCCAATTTGAAATGAGCCTTTCAGAGATTTCCAGTCAAAATGGCTAAGTAGGTAAACACAGTGCTTGCTTCCTCTCTAAACTACAGAAAAACCATCATTGAGAATCGCCTGAAGTCTAGCTAAACAGAAGTCCTGCAACTAAGGACATACGGAAGAAGCCACTTTGGAACTGATAGGAAGGGTAGAGACATGGAACAGGCTGCTCCCATATCCGTATGTGGCAGTTAAAAATCAGGAGGGCTTTCTTGGCTGCAGAGATACCCTTGGAGGAGTGAGGAGTTTCGGCTTTACTCAGACTCTCCAGCCCAGGTTCCAATACTGGAAATAAAAGTCTCTACAATATCTGGCTATTGCTCTGAGCCCCGAGGCAGCAGCTTGAAAAGCACCAGGGACTTACAGGGAGAAACAAAATTGTCTGGCTTTAGGTGTGAGGGCTGGAGGAGCATATTTCTCCCAGACATACGTGCTGTCAGAGGACATTGTTCCTTTGTTGAGCTCCCCGCTGTCCCAGCATGCAGACACAGGCTTGCCATATCTGAGTCTACACCAACCTCATTAACACTGGTCACTTTGTCCTAGTGATTCCCTGAGGCCCCATCCCAACCAACTCGCAGTCCCACCCAAGCCACTTCCCATGGCTTTTCCATACAAATGGCCCCTCTTGGCCCATGCTATGGACTTTACTAAAATCTCTCAAAGGTTCACAAAACCCAAACAAGCAGCAGCTGGCCTCAGCTGAGCAGCACCAAGCCCAGCACTTGCAGCAGGTGGCCTCAGTCCATGGCTGAGTCTCTCCTGGCACTTGTAAGCCCAGTGCATGTGGCAGCCATCTGCAGATTGCTTGGTGGCTCATGCCAAGTTGCCCCAGGAAGGGCACAGGCCACAGCTGAACTTGGCCTGTGGCAGGGGCCCTCCCAAGAGGCTTCAGGGCTAGCATGCCTGGTGGCTGACTTCAGACTAAGCCAGAGTACCACCTGGGGCTATATTCGAGGACAACATACCCAAAGGGCAGAAAGGGCAGGTGCCAGAGTCCTGATAAAGCAAATCCTACTCCACAGAGTCAGACCTTCACCAGATAGTCCTCACAAACAATCAGCTCAAGGGTAAATCCATAACACTGGCATGCAAACAACCAATGCTCAACTACAACAGAAGGGCACACACAACCCATACAAGGGACATACCTGTAGCACCCAGCTCAGATGACTAGGGAATACTGTGCCAGTGGGTCCAACAGGACATCTATTATGTAAGATGACTCTACTAAGAACAAGAGACATAGCAGCCTTATTTAATACATAGAAACAAACAGAAAGGCAGCCAAAATGGGGAGACGAAGAAACATGTCCCAAATGAAAGAACAGAACAAAGCTCCAGAAAAAAAAAAAAAAAAAACTAAACAAAATAAAGACAAGCAATCTACCAGATGCAGAGTTCAAAACACTGGTTATAAGGATGCTCAACGAACTTAGGGGAAGAGTAAATGAACTCAGTGTGAACTTTCACAAAGAGACAGGGAACAAAAATGGAGATAGAAAACAGAAAAAATAACCAGTCAGAAATGAATAATGCAATAACCAAAATAAAGACATTAGAGGGAATAAACAGTAGAATGGATGAAATAGATGATCAAATTAGCAATTTGGAAGACAATGTAGCAGAAAACACCGAATCGGAACAGCAACAAGAAAAAAGAATTAAAAAAAAAAAAATAAGGATAGTTTAAGGGGGCTCTGGGACAAAAATATGCATACCAACACTCACATCATAGGGTAACCAGAAGGAGAAGAGAGAGCAAGGTATTGAAAACCTATTTGAAGAAGTAATATTGGAAAACTTTCCTAACCTGGTGAAGGAAATAGACATATAAGCCCAGGAAACCCAGAGCATTTCAAATAAGATGAGCCCAATGAGGCTCACACTGAGACACAACATAGCTAAGATGCCAAAGGTTAAAGACAAAGAGAGAATCTTAAAAGCAATAAGAGAAAAGCAATTAGTCACCTACAAGGGAGCTCCCATTAGACTGTCAGTTAATTTTTCAATAGAAACCTTGCAGGGTAGGTGGGATTGGCAGGAAATATTCAAAGTGATGAAAAGCAAGGACCTACAACCAAGTTATTCTACCCAGCAAAGTTATTTAGAATTGAAGGACACAAAAAGAGCTTCCCAGACAGTTAAAAGCTAAAAGAGTTCATTACCACCAAGCAAGTATTACAAAAAAATGTTAAAGGAATTTCTTTAAGAAGAAGAAAAAAATCGAAAATATGAATAATAAAATGGAAAAAATTACACATCTATCAACAATTACTCTAAATGTAAATGGACTAAACGCTCCAATCAAAAGATAGGATGGCTGAATGCATAAGAAAAAAATCCTTTAGATAGGCTGCCTACCAGGGAGTCACTTCAGATTGAAAGACACATATAAACTGAAAGTAAAGAGATGGAGAAAGATATTACATGAAAATATAAACAAACAAACAAAACCTGGGGTAGCACTATTCATACCAGACAAAATAGACTTTAAAAAAAGGCTTTAACAAGATACAAAGAAGGACCCAGTAATCTCACTTCTTGGTATTTATTCAAAGAAACTCAAAAAACTACTTCAAAAGGACATGTGAATCCATATGTTCATTACAGCAATATTTACAATAACCAAAATATGGAGGCAACCTAGGTGTCCATGGTACATTTATATAATGGAGTATTACTCTGCTATAAAAAAGAATAAAATTTTGCCATCTGAAACAACATGGATGGGCCTAGAGGGTATTATGCTCAGTGGAGTAAGTCAGGCAAAGACAAATGCCACATGATCTCACTTACATATGAAATCTAAAGAACAAAATAAATGAACCAATGAGACAGAAACAAACTGATAAATACGACAATTTAAGGGTTACCAGATGGGATGTGGGTTGAGGAGTTGTTGAAAAGTGAGGAAGGGATTAAGAAGTACAAGTTGGTAGTTACAAAATAGTCATGGAGATATAAAGTATAGCATAAGGAATTTTGTCAAAAATATTGTAATAATTATGTACAGTGTCAGAGGGGTACTATATTTATTGGGGTGATCACCTCATGAGTTATATAGATGTCTAATTACTTTGTTGTACACCTGAAAATAATATAATATTGTATGCCAACTATAATTGAAAAATTTAAAATATTTTTTTAAAAGATAAATAATAATCAGAAAGATACTATCACAGGATCAACCGAAAAATGCAAAAAATAAAATAATAAAAGCAAGAACAAAGAGAGGAAAAACAGATGAAAAACACTCACTGAAATATTATGATTATGTATTTTCTCAGGACTTTAAAATTTTTTAATTAGTTCTACTAATCTAGAGTAGAAAAGAGATCAATAGAGTTTGAAGAAACAATGGCAAAACAACAAAAAGTGAAAATTTGAACTTGTGAAGATCAAAAGAGAAGTGAATGAAGAAAATAAAATTACCACGCAGCAACTACAACAACAAGCCATTTGGAAGTAGCAATACTGGTAGTACATGAGTAGACAAATCACTCAAATAAAATTGAAAGTTCGGAATTGGACCTAAATGTAATCTAGTATATGACAAATTTAGATTTTATTTCAATGGAAAAATATTATTCAATAAACTGTTCTGAGATATCTTCATTAATTACCTGGATTCATTTCTACTTGCACTTATAAAAAAAAATTCAGATAAAGATTCAAATGTCAATTTTGTATAGAAGCCCTGAATAAAATTATGGGAAAACTTTTTTCTTTGTATTTTTGGAAGAACTTTCTAGGTAAGACATAAAGCTCAGAAGCCGTAGAAGTAGAGATTAGTAAATCTGACTGATGAAAGATTTGTTTTCATTGCAAAAAATATTATGAATTATGTCAAAAAGTAACTACAGATTGAGAGAAATATTTCATGCTGATTTCACAAAAGGTTAATTTCTAATTTCTTTAGACCTCGGTGCCTTTAATTCCATAACAATATGTTTAATAATGCAATGGGAAAGTATACAAATAATTTTTAAAAAATAAAAGTAGCATTTATATATGTGGAAATATTTTTAACCTCACTGAAAGGGATCAGAGTATGCCACCCCAAAATATGCCATTTTGGCATAGTGATGATTTGATGCTGAAGACAATTGAGAAACCGCAGACGCAGGAATATCTGTCTGCCCTCTCCCCACCTACCTAAATGCAGGGCATAAATTTCCTATGAAAAAGGTACCAGAAAAAAAGAGACCTGTCTTATCACCAGAGACCAGAAGTCAGCGGTAAGATGAGTCTGCACAAATAGATCTTACCAAAACAACTCTTATCTTTCAAATAGTTTCCCTCAGATATTTCCTAGTTTTCCTCATATATTTCTTAGCACTTTCCTACAATGTACTGGCCTTCAAAGCCCCAAACCTCTTTCTTTTGTCTAGTCACTTCCCCACAATTTATTGACCTTTGTTAAAATGGTCTATAAGCTCCCAAATCTGTTCCTTTGGGTTTTCGCTTTTCTTCTATGAAGACTTCATGCACATCAAAACATTAACAGCTATAAAAATTAAATGTCTTTCTCCTTGTTAATGTATCATTTGTCAGTTTAATTTGTAGGCCCCAGCTACTGAACCTGAGAGTAGAGGAAAAGATTTCTTTTCCCCCCTGCACCACTCATGAGAAATGAAAAAGAAAAAAAAAATGTAATTACAAAATTTTATTTTACTTACATTGACCAAATTTTCTTTTTAAATCTTTGACAGTACATTGAAATAGTGAAAAATTGAAAGCAGGTAGGCCTGTGTATTATTGGTGGGTATGAATAGCCTCAATTTAAAAAATTGGGCCATCTCTCTTGAAATTAAAAATGAATACACTCATTTTCCCAGCAATGCTGCTCTTAGAGTTTGCTCCTAGAAATGAACTTGTGCTTATTGAAATCATTTACAAGAATATTCATTGAATTATTGTTTGTAATAGGAAAATATTCACTAGGGAGAAAACTACATAAATAATGTGAAATTTCCTCACACAATGGAATAGGATAGTCATTTTTAAAACTTAATAAGCTCAAAACCTACTGATAAGGTGTGATTCTTAGGATACATTTTATGTAGAAAAAAAAAAGATAAGTTTCTAAGTAAGGAAAAAGAAACATATACACATGTGCTCCTATATGCATAGGCATAGCATATCCCTGGAAAAGTCCACTAGAACTAGTTAGTGTAAAAGTCACTGCCATTGAGGATGCTGAGTACCTGGTGAAAAGGGGGAGGGGAGATAATGGTGAATCATATTCATGAATTCCTTATTCCAAAAATAAAATTTAGAATATATCATATATGCTGATGTATATTTTAAATCTTTACATGCTGTTTTGAAATGTATTTTCTCACAGAGCCATGTTTTAGTGAATATATAGTGGGAAAAGTCACTCTTCTCAGTGTCTTCCCTAGTAAGAAATGATCTCTCCCTCTTTTTGCCTTTATCATATGGTATGTGCTTAGAAAATAGGACTTGTGTTATACTCACCTATATTCATGTCTGCTCCCCGCCACCCTTAATCTGCTCTTCCTTTAATCGTAAATTCTTTGAGGTCATTCCTAGGGCCTTACTCATGTCTGCATTGCCGGCATGCATTACAGTGCCAGCATAAAGGAATTTGTTGAAGTGACACATCCCTCATCTTACATTTTGCATTGGAAGGAATACTCCTGAGAGGGAACACAGGGGTGCCACAGACAGGAACATATGGCATAGCCCAGTTAGGCTGCCCATCCATCCAGAAGAGATCTGACTGCCTTGTCCCCTTGGTTACCCTGACTGGTCACTTGACTATTCAGCTGCCCTTATTATTGTAATCCCTCAGATGGCCATCTGCTCTGCTCACGTGGGAGAGCCAGTCCCTGGAAGAAGTACTCAGCAGCCCTGCATCCTCAAATCAGGTCGGTTACAACACTGCTCCTTGATTGCTCATGACGGCTTGGCTATTGTGTATGAACCATCAGTAATTTCCAGTTCATTGTAGCTAAAGATTCTGGGCTAAAGAAGGTTCCAACCAGTCCCCAGGGTCCCTGGTACCACTCAGTTTGTACCTGTTGCACAGCATGCTGGGTTCCATTTCTCATTCTATCAGCTGCTGAATTTCAAGCTAAGCTGTAAGTTAAATAAAACCATACAACGAAGGATAAGGCAAGAAAAAGTGTCACGTAAACACAGCGATTTGTTTTCCATGAAAAGGAGCAGAGAGAGCATTGTCCTGACAATAGCCCTAATCTGTTCTTTGAGTAGCAGCCTTCAGCCCTAAGCACTGGTTGTTCGTGATGTTGTTTCACCTGAGAAATGACCAGTCCTGCAGTTGACTGACCTGAATGACTTACTGAGCCAAATTTAGGGACTTATAAAATTTTTCAAAAAAGTTAAATTATCTTTCCAGAACTTTTCATTTGAGAAAATTTGGTGTTATTTTTCATCTCACCCTGGTATAAATGAATAATCTTCCTGAAAATTCACTACACTATGAACAGTTGGGTTCCTTTTCTCTAATGGTAAACAAAGAATAAGTTGATAGAAATATCCCATGTGTCACATTCAAAAAGGCTGGATTTGTAACAGAAAAGCAACCTCTTTCTAGCTCTGAGCGAAAATAAGAAATTTAAACCCTAAAACTTCCCAAGTTTGTTCTCTTTCTCTCTCCTCCCTTCCTTTTTCTCTCCTCGTATGATTATATGATATTCAAAATTAATTGCATATTAGAATATATCCTCAATGTCAAGGATTCACTGACACCATATTTGTAATCTTACTGTTATAGAATGGCTGTCCTGTCAACTTAACTTTCTCAGTTTTCAGGAAACTGTGCTTGGAGTTCAGATTCACATAGATGGTGCTTCTAACACAGTATCACACTAAGCCAAAAAGCCAGCCTTTTGCTGTCAACTAACAATGTTGTAGCTATTTTAACTTCGACATGCCTTCTTGGATTCAAGATATTTTCCAACTAAAAGGGAACTTCAAGGCCACCTTGCCAAAAACCTTCCCTTTAAAAATAAGTAATCCAAATAGGATGGATGTGTTTCCAAGTCACATGGCTAAATACTGGTGATCACAGGTCTAGCACCAAAGTTTCCTATATCCTGGAAAAGCACTGTGAGCCTCACAGAGCATCCACTTAAATAAGAGACCCTCTTTCCCTCTTCAGATACACAGACACACACACACACACACACACACACACACACACACACACACACACATACACACACACGGGGCAGGGAGGGAGGGGGGAGAGAGAGAGAGAGAGAGAGAGTTAGTTAGTTAGTTAGTTAGTTAGTTAGTTAGTTAGTTAGTTAGTTTTCTGATATTTCCATTACCAAATGAAATTGTGCCAGTTGAAATAAAAATAATCAAAATCAATTTCTTCTTTTCTTCTGAATGCCACTTGAAGATTATATTAGAATGTGATAACTTTGGAAAATATTTCATTCAAAGGAATTTTGAATTTTATTTAAAACCCACTTTCTTGGTCTTAACATGTAAAATGCAGTCCGAGGTTAAAACATGCTTTGCAGAAAATGCAGATCATGAGTATAGAATCATTGGCTTAGAAAATCTAAATGTCCCTGAGAGGTGAGATTGCATTTAAATTATCCTTGAAAAAGGAAGTTAGTATATCCTGATGGATATTCAAAGAAAAGAGCCCACAATTTTTCCTGGTGACCCATCTTTATAATACTGTGATGGAAAGAACTCTGAGCTAGAAATCAGAAGATTGAGTTTTAATCAAAGCAATGGTTACTCCTCATAGGAGGTATGACCCAGAGCAAAGATCTTCTCCAGCCCTCATTTGTAAATGAGGGCAGGTCTTTCCAACTCTATCTCACTGATTTCTATGGTCACATGGCCTTTACTCCTTATTTTTTTTATAACCCTTTTAGTACTTTTACACAGAGAATAGATTCATGTCCAAAAAGTAGATAAATAAAGGCTATCACTTATGACACTGAATGACTGGGTCATGTACTGTTTTACAGTTTTTTAAAAAATTCATCCCAGTAGTTACTTTCAAAACAAACTATCTCCTTTTAAGTGATTATCTTAAGAAGCTATATGACCTCAAGTCAGTTTATATGACACGCACAAAATTTTATTTCATTACCTTAGAATCTTCTTTCACTTTTTTAACAGTAAATGACTGTGCTTACGTTACTCATTTTATTTGCCAAATTGGCCACCATAACTTATGACTGTTCTTCCTAATCAGAATACAATTGAAGGATGAAGGTATATCATTACTGGAAATACATCAGATTGTAGCTCCAGGATTCACATGTAGTTATAAAACGACAGGGGATAATTGCTATAAGCAATAGTAGCAACAACTGAAGAAAAACGTAGCCTCCCAAAGAAAGGGTGTTGAAAGGAACCTGACTCACTTGAATGTTTGGATATGCTTCAAAAATCAGTTGCATGGAATAGAGAGCCCAGTAATAAACCCAGCCTATGAAGGGGTTCAGAACCACCACTCGAAAATATGCTGCTTTAACATATTGATTATTTTGAGCTGAAGGCACTTAAGAAACAGCAGCTGTAGAAAGGGCTCTCTGACTCCCTCCTTTCTACCTAAAGGCAAATCACATAATTTCCCACGAGAAATACAAATCAAAACCACAATGAGATACCATCTCACACCTATTAGAATAGCTATAATCAACAGGACAAGAAATTACAAATGTTGGAAAGGATGTGGGGGAAAAAAGGAATCCTCATACATTGCTGGTGGGACTGCAAATTGGTACAGCCACTATGGAAAACAGTATGGACGTTCCTCAGAAAAACTAAGAATTGATCTACCATATGATCCAGCAATCCCTCTACTGAGTATTTAACCCAAAGACTTGAAAACTCATATGTGAAAAGATATTTGTACGTCAATGTTCATAGCAGCATTATTCACAGTGGCCAGAACATGGAAGCAACCGAAGTGTCCTATGATATATGATTGGATAAAGTTGTGGTGAATATATACAATGGAATATTGCTCACCCTTAAGAAGAGATAAAATACTGCCATTTGTGACAACATGGATGGACCTTGAGATAATCATGCTAAGCAAAATACACCAGACAGAAAAAGTTGATATCACTTATACGTGGAATATAAACCTAAAAGCAATAAATGAACAGTACAGAGACTTATGGACATGGACCATAGACTAGTGGTTACCAGAGGGGAGTGGGGAGGAGGGAGGTGATAGGTGGATGGGGTAAAGGGGGTCAAATATGTGGTGACAGAAAGAAATCTAACTATGGGAAATGGACATACAGTGTAAATATATATATATGCCTTACTGTTAAAATGTACAGCTAAAACTTATTGGATTTTGTTAACCATTGTCACCATAAAAAATAATTAATTAAAGACCAAAAAAAAAAAATGGATTTCCCATAAGAAAGGTGCCCTCTCTGTACCAGGGTAAAGTCATCCTTATCACCTGAGACTCAGACTCAATACCAAAATGAACCCACACAACAGATATACTAAAATAACCTTTATCTTCCATTAGTTTCTCCCTTATATTTCCTAGTCACTGTGCCACAATTTACTGTCCCTAGTTCAAGCCTATTTGTCTTGTCATGTCCCAATTTACTGTTGTTGTTGTTGTTTTAATTTTTAAAAGTATATAAGCTTTTAAGCCAAACAGCTTCTTTGGATCTTCATTTTCATTTTGAAGACTCCTGTGTACCTATGAAAACATTAAGTAAAATTTGTATGATTTTCTCCAGTTTCTTATTTCAGTTTCTCAGGCACAGCCATAGAACCTAATAGGGTAGAATGAAGGTTTTCCTCCCCTATATACATGGTCATATGATTTTTAACAAAGATACCAAAATCATTCAATAGGGGAAAGGACAGTCTTTTCAACAAAGAGTACTGGGAAAACAGGATACCCACATGCAAAAGAATGAAATTTGCCCTTTCCTTACATAGTATACACAATTTAACTAAAAATAGATCACAGGCCTAAATGTAAGAGCAAAAACCATAAATCTCTTACAAGAAAAAATAGAGGAAACCTTCATGACATTGGATTGGCAATGATTTTTTGGATATGACATTAAAAACACAAGAGAGATAAATTAAACTTTGCAAAAATTAAAAACATCTGTGCATTAAAGCACACTATCAAGAGAGTTGAAAAGATAACCCACAGAATGGAAGAAAATATTTGCCAATCACATATTTGAAAAGGGATTATATCCAGGGTATACAAAGAACTTCTACAACACACATACATATACACATGCAAAGAACAACCTGATTTTTAGAAATTGGCAAAGGACTTGAATAGACATTTCTTTACAGAAGATATGCGAATAGCCAATAAATACATGAAAAGATGCTAAGCATCACTAATCATTAAGGAAATCCAAATCAAAGCCATGAAATACTACTCTATACCTATTAAAAATGGCTATTATCAAAAAACTAAAAAATAAGTGTTAGTAAGGATATAGATAAATTGGAATCTTTGTGCATTTCTAATGGGAATGTAAAAGATACAGTCACTATGGGGGGAAAAAGTATGGTAGTTCTTCAAAAAATTAAACATAGAATTCCCATATAATCCAACAATTTCACTTCTGAGTATATACTCAAAGGAATTGAAAGCAGGGGCTAGAACAGATACTTATACAGCGATATGCACAGCAACATTATTCACAATAACCAAAAAGTGGAAATAAGTTAGCTGTTCATCAACAAATAGATAAACAGAATATGGTCTATAATGTGAAATATTATTGAGCCTGGAAAAGGAATGAAATTCTGATACATGCTACAATATGGATGTACCTTGAAGACATTATGCTAAGTGAAATAGCCAGACATAAAAGGACAAATATTATATGATTCCACTTAGACAAGGTATACAGAATAGTCAAATTTGCAAAGACAGAAAGTAGAATGGTGGTTACTAGGGTCTGAGAGGAAAAGAGAATGTTTAATGGTTATAGAGTTTCAGCTTGGGATGATAAAAATATTTTGGAAATGGATAGTGGTAATGATTACACGAGGTGAAGGTACTTAATGCTACAGAATTGTACACTTAAAATGGTATATCTTATGTCTATTTCACTACACGAAAAGAAGTCTGTGGCATGACTTTGAGGTACGTGTCAACTATGGAGGTAGTTCAGATCACCCATCAAGAAAAGAACTTCCTACTCAGCTGCAAGGAGTGTAGGTGATTGAAAAGCCTCCAGCTATAGATACCTTGAAGATGCACCTCGGCTTTCAAACTGAGACCACACTCTTCCCAGTCAACCTCCAGTTAATGACTGAGCAAGCAGAGCTATCAAGCCTGGCAAATCCTGCCTGACACTGGACTCCTGATGGGTAATCTTAGCTCTAGAGCTCCCTGTTGCATTTGTTGAGATTCTGTCAGACCTGTACTCTGTTCTGTTGGCTTTACCTGTCTAATCCTGATTCTCTCCACTTTTCTATCTCAAAGGCATTAATCCCAATAAACCTCCTGCCGTCCTCACCCAGAAAGTAGGTAGTAATCTGAGGTTTGGGGAATGGATCACTCACTGCCCAGCTAACAATGAAGACACCATTCCTAGTGGTATATAGAGTACAAATAGTCCATTGCATAACGTGAAGGTGCAGTTGCTAAAACTTTCACTGGTGGTAACCTGAGAGCATGTTCTGATGGAAGGGAATGCCTGGCCTAGTGAAATGTTTCAGGCATTTTATAAATGGGGGGAAGGGAAAAATGCATATACAGTTGACCCTTAAATATAAATAATGTGGGAGTTAGGGGCGCCAACTCCCCTGCATGGTCAAAATTCCATGTGTAACTTTGGAGTCCAGAAAAACTTAACTACTAATCGTCTACTGTTACTAGATTCCTTACCAATAACATGAACAGTTGATTAACATATATTTTGTATGTTATATATATTGTACACTGTATCTTACAATAAAGTAAGCTAAAGAAAAAATATTATTAAGAAAATCATAAGGAAGAGAAAATAGATTTACAGTATTTATTGAAAAAAATCTGCATATAAGTGGGCTTGTGCAGTTCAAACCTATGTCATTCGAGGGTTCACTGTACATAGACAGTGGAATTAGCTGGTTATTCCTAAACTGACTAATGCCCTACAGAGGGACGATAGAAAGCTAAGGAAAATTAAACAACTGAAACTATTTATAAATCACAGAGAGACTCAAAGAGGTCCTGATCTCCTACAACTAGAAATGAGTTACGGCAAAAAAAGTTGAAAGCTTGGGACACAAAACACATAGCCATGGCAAATCTGTTTGACCAAGGAGAAGGCCACCTCTGCAGTTTCTATGTGTTCAAAGGAATCCAAGAAGCCAAAATCTTGGGTTGTATCTACCTAACGTCCCCATCTCATAAATCAGTTACACATTTTCCCAAGCAGGTCCCCGACCTTAACATAATAAACTTACCCATCAATGAGAAGTTAAGTTCACTGAGTTTAGTGACAACTACATTGAAATTCATTTCATTCCTTAAAATATGTGCCTTGACTCAAATTTTTAAAAGATATTTCCAGAATAGATATAAGTACTATTGAAATCAAATTTATCTAAAAGTATATTTGTTACAGCATTATGAATAACAGAAAAAAAAATTGAAAAAAAAATCCAAAAATAGGAGACTGGTTAAATCAACAATAATACCCATGCAAAGGGATACAAAACTATCATGAAAAATTGTTTTGAAGCACTAATGACACAGGAAGTTGTTTAATAAAAATTTCGGGTTACAAATTAGATTATCTGATTTTTATTTTTAAAATATATATATATACATATTCATAAAAGCCATGAAGATTTATACCTAAAAAATAATTGTTACATCTTTGAGTGATTATGAGTTAACTTTTTCATCTATAAATTTCATTACAGTAGTCACCCCTTATCTGCAGGGGATACATTCCAAGACCCCAGGGGATGCCTGAAACCACAGATAGTAAAGTTTAACTTATAAATTAAGCACAATAAGACAGCAGTCCCCAACCATTTTGTCACCAGGGACGAGTGCTCCTGTGAGAATCTAATGCCTGATAATCTGAGGTGGAGCTAAATTCATGATGCTAGTGCTGGGGAGCAGCTGCAAACACAGATGAAGTTTGGCTCACTAGCCCACCGCCCACTTCCTGCTGTACGGCCCAGTACCTAACAGGCCATGGACTAGTATCAGTCCGCAACCAGGTGTTGGGGAACCCTGTAGTGAGAGATTAACAACAATAACTAATAATAAAATAAAACAATTATAACAATATACTGTAATAAAAGTTATATGAACGTAGTTTCTCTCTCTCTCTCGATCGAAATATCTTATTGTACTGTACTCACCTTTTCACTTAAAGAAAGCACTTTACAGCTTCTCTTTGGAGTATCCAAATTGCCAGCATCACTACTCTTGCACTTTGGTACCATTATTCAGTAAAATAAGGATTAAACACAAGTACCGTGATACCGCCACAGTCAATTTAATTAACCAAGATGGCTACTAAGTAACTAGTGGGGAGTATATATATAGCGTGAAGATGCCGGACAAAGAGATGATTCACGTCTCACGCGAGATTTCATCATGCTACTCTAAACAGCATGCAATTTAAGCCTTATGAGTTGTTTATGTCTGGAATTTTCCATTTAATATTTCCAGACCAGACTGCAGTTGGCTGCTGGTAACTGAATTCACGGAAAGCAAAATCTTAGATAAGTGTGAGCGACAGTATTAGCAAAATAACAAAAACGCCTTTGGGTTTTTAAAAAGAAAAAAACTTCATGGTTCAAATCCAGGTGGTTACAGCGCTTTGGAGAATAGCAAAATATCCATTCCCACCAAACCTCTATCTTCAAAGAGATGTTTAAATGTAGTATCTTATCTTAGCAAAGTGAAGTTTTAATATTGAAAAAAAATGTAAGATGGCGAATTCTCAATTTATAAATTGGGTATCGAATGTTCAGAAACACTTTTTAGAACAAAGAGCCAGGCTTCTTCATTTAATAATTATGTTAGTTGTTTACATAGTGGTAACTATCAATATTTATTCTTGCTATTACTCCTATATGGAATAGAATAAAATGTCCTTAGCAGGCAATCTAAAAAATTCCGATCGTACTTTCATTTTAAAACGGCACCTATCGGATCTTGACATAGCTTCCTCTGAGTTAAATGCTAAACTATTTATGTGAAAAAAAGGGGACTATTTAAAACTAAATCTAATATTAAGGTGGATAAACTATTGCCAGCTTTTGGAAGAAAATTCAAAAAACATTGTTGCCAAGGAAATTTGAGGGAAATCCAACCAGGCTTCAAATAAGAAAACACAATCCACATTGATTAAAAACAAATAAGATAGTTTTTATTTCTCCATTATGTCCAATCTCTGATTTAAAAACAACAGAATGACTAAGCAGTTACCCATATATTTAAATTATTGATATTTTTATTATGAAAACTTTCACATTCCTTTTGGCTTGATGAAAAAGATCTGGAATTAATAGTAACTGTTGCACAAAATCATGACTACATTTAATGCTACTGAATCGTGCACTCTAAAATGGTTAAAATGTTGTTTCATGTTATTTTACCACAATAAATATAAATTAATTAATTAATAAACAATTTCACAGTAAAAGAAAAGAGTAAAATAAACCCTCATTAACCCATCACCCATCTTCAACAATTATTAACCCATAGCCAATCTTATTTCACTTATATCCTTTTCCCTCTATCCCACACTAAATTATTTTGAAACAAACAAATCCCAGGCAGTATATCATTTTATCCATAATTATTTCAGTATGTTTCTCTAAAGGACCATAATATTTTATTAAAACATACCTATTATCATATCTAAAATTAACAATAATAGTTGCTTAATATCATCAAATATTCAATCAGTGGCCAAATTTTCCCAGTTGTCTCACAATGTTTCTTGATTTGAAACAAGATTCATACAAGGTCACATTGCGTTTGTTTGCTATGTCTCTTCTCTCAGTTTCAATCTATAGGTTTCCCTCCTTTAATTCTTTTCACAATATAATCATTAAATGAGTTAAATTGTTTGTCTTTTAAAGCTCATTACATTCTGAATTTTGCTCATTACATCTTCATGGTGTTGTTTAACATGGTCCCATACAATCGGCATTTCCTGAAAGCTAGTAATTAGATCTAGAAATTTGAGTAGATTTTTTTTTAATATTTTTAGTAAGGATACTTCAAAGCTGTGTTGTAGAATACCATAATGAGGTACGTAATGTTTGGTTGTTTCTTTGTTCATTATACTAAAATTTATCACTGAGTTTAGATGTTATCAGTCATAGGCACCTTTAAAAAATTCTCCATAACCTCTTTACCTAATAATGTTAGCAGCCATTGAAAATATTGCTACTCTGAGTGAGGCCCAGGGTTATGCAATACCTCCATGGCCTTGTAGGTTAGAATAATACCTGGTTCTCCACCTTTAGTCCCCTGTTCTTAGACTACCATGTCCTAAATTTTCAATTTCACTGTACTTTTCTACACCTCATCTTATATAACCTATGTAGTATTCAACACTACATCTTCCTTCCTGCTCTGGCTTCTGTGATACCACTTTCTCTTGGCCTTCTTAACTTTCTTGTGACTGCCCCTTCTCAGCTTCTTTGCCTGACTCATAGGTCTCAGTGCCTGCCAATGGCAGAGTCAGTGTGCAGGCCTGTTTGTGTGATTTGGTTAGCAAGCCCATTTGGCTAGCAAACCTAAAGTCAGAACCTCTCTTTCTTGGCCTCTATTGATAGATAAGGTAATATTTAATAAGTCTCTCATCAGCCTTGCTTCACTATTTTATTTCTTCACTTGTTTAGGGAAGAAAGAGTTATATTTATTGGGTCTCTCAGAGATGAACCATCATTCAACTTCTTGTCAAAATATTCTATAGATATTTAGAACTCACTAGTACTAAGAAATTTGTCTAGATGGTAACATATGTATTTTATTTTTCCAAAAAAGTTTTTCTCCTTGAATTTTCCATCTCCGAAATTGTGTGACTTTACATTCATTAACCTAAATTGCAAACCTGGAGTCATCACAAACTCTTCTTTTATCTTTACCAACATCTCATTAACGATCAAAGTCTGTGGCTTCTCTCTCATATATCCCATCTTCTTCATCCTTCTACCACCAACACCACCCAGGTCTCCAGAATCTCTCCCAGGTCATGAAAAATAGCTTCCTCTGTTTCTTAAAGTGTCTCTTTGTTTCCAGTCTTATGCCTTCCAGCTCAGTTTTCCACCCTGCAGCTAGAATAATCTTTATAAAAATGCAAAACTGATTATATCGTGCCTGGTTAAAAAATTATTTTCTTTTCCCAATGCCTACAAGATAAAATTAAAACTCTTGGGATGACAACAGGACTTTGTGAGCTGGCCTCACCTCTGCTTCCAGCTTCACCTTCTAGCAGCCTGCCCCACCACGTACTCTTAGTTTTAGCTATTTTCTGCAATTTTAAGTTCTCTTAATCTATCTTACAAATTCATGCTTCTGACTCTTGGCACACAAATAACATTTCCTCTCTTGAATATCAGGTGAATACCTTGTCTTTTAAAACTTAACTCAGGTAGCACCTCCACTGTGCCCTGCATTTACACACTTTTAATCTATATGTGGAGGACAGAAATATAGTCTAGTTTAGACTAAATATACTTTAAACTAAATATAGTTTAGTTTAGAGTCACATAAAGCTTGGTATGAATATGAAATGGTGACAGTAATATCAATCGCTGATCATTGATCTTCAAAAGATCCCAGAAACTTATTGCTCAAGCACAGCGAAGCTTATAAGGTCTACTGAAGTAAGGGAGAGGACCAGTTTGACTTTTAGTAGTGTCACAAAATGAAGAAATGAGGGAAAGACATTTATGGTATTTTAAGGCCTGAGCTATGTGATTTTTAAGGTGGGACTTTCAAAGAAGAGAAATTGGTTGGGATTGGGCAGTATCTATGATAAAAATAACTTTGCTTGGTGGACGTGGCAAGGCGAAAATCTTGAAGCAAGCCCTAATGAGCAAGTTTAGTCTTGATAAGTAAACTACTTTAATTGGTTCATTGTCTTATCTTCTGGGAGCAAATAATTCATGGAATAAAAGTACTTTCTTTTACTTTGTCCTAGTATTTTTAGCACATAAGCAAATATATATATATATATATATATATATATATATATATATATAGTCCCAGAATTGTTTAGCACAGGGTCAGGAAAGTATGTTGGTTAAACTTCTCACTATGTCATAGGGATGGTTGTTGTAAGGACTGACTGATTTTAATGCATATGAGTACCCATATAACAAGTTCTCAATAAAAGGGGTTTATAATTGTTACTCTGAATATTTTATTTATTAGGACATATAATACTTCATTTCAACGATTTGTTTTAATACCTCTCTCTCCTACTATATCATAAGCTCCCAAGTATCAGCACAATGTTTTATTTATTTTGCATCTCCAGCTTCCAGCACAGAGCTTTGCCACTTAATGGGTTCTCAATAAATGTTTACAAAATGAATGAATGGCTGCACTGTGTTAAATAAATTTTCTGTGTATGTGGGTTGACACAGAGGAACTTGTTAGCTATGTTGGTGACTAGTATGAAGAAGGGAAATATCTTCCTAAAATGTAGGAGGTGAATAAATAAATGAAGAAATCTAATTTTTCTTTTTCTCTTGCATGTTAAGTAATAACTCTCTTGGAGTGAAGTTTAATACATTTCGCAGATAGCTATCCATCATTCCTTGTTTGCATACAAAAGCAAGTGATAGCTCCATTAACTCTGCCCATATTGCTTATGAAGCAAAACCTCCAAGGTTGGTTTGGATTGGAACCTGGTGCTAGCTGATGTGGAACAGGGTAGAAAGGCTGAGAAAGACAAGCATGGCTGGTGACCATTTCTCATGTTTAATGAGAAAATCTTGAACTATTGCAACCCTTTGCACTAAGAAGGTAGGGACAACAAGAAAAAACTAGAACCATACAGCAACAAATGGGATTGAGAGTTCTGTCTCAATGTACAGCAAATGACACTGTTCATATTAAATACTAACAACATTGCGACTTTTGCATTCTGTCTACACTTTCCTTTTGCTGGGGAATCTACAACTTCACAGATAGTTGTCCTTGAAAAACGTGTATTTACTCTAATCAGAATTTATACAAGCAAAAAAAGAGTTTGGGTTATGTAATAGCTGTCTGCTCTTACTTTACACTTTTATTAGAGTACTGAGTATAGGCATCACACTTAGTTTTAGATCTGTCTTTTCCACTAGAATGTGCTTCCCTAGGTGCGGGGTTAGCATCTTATTCAATATTGTATAATTACTGAGCCCTTTTCCCCATGAATCCCAGTACTGACAGTGCCTGGCACATAAGAGAAAATGTTTGTATAATCAGTGGTGATGAAATACAAGTACATAGATGGAAGAGCTGAGTGAATCAAACAAATTTCTTTTAAAATAATATTATTTTTTTTATTTTGAATTATAAAATACTGTTTCATTGGGAAACACACAAGTAAAAACAAATTGATAAAGAAAAAAATTCTTAAACTCATGACTGTTAGCACTCTAGTCATTTTCCCCCTCACACGCACACTGCACACATACACAATATATAAATATATTTACATATGTAGATGTTTATGCAAATATAAATGTGTGTATATATGTAAGTACGTATATAAATGAAATTAGATTTAGACTATAGAAATAATTTTGAACCTTATTTTTGCCTCTTTATTATATAGTGAAGGATTTTCATGTTTTAAAATGTTTTTGGAAACATTTTTATTAGCTACATAGTTTTTATCTCATAGCTGTACATCATTTATTTAAATCATTTCCAAGTTTTCTAACCCTAACAGGAGCAACCTTGTACACAAATCTTAATGTACATGTCTGCTTATCTTTAAACAAAATTCTAAGTTTATAGAAACAGATATTTTGGCTCAAAGAGTAAGAATATTGATAAGATTCTTTATCTAAAATACCAAGTTGTTTTTTAAAAATTATACTGATATATGCACCAGTTCCGATGGTAGTTTTTAACATTAGATAAAAAAACTGGTATTCATTTTAAAGGAAAAAAAATAATTTTATCATGCTTTAATTTGCATGCATATAATTTTAAATGACTTATGTATGTATTCTATTTTATTATTAATGTTCGCCTTTTGTTTATTGACTAGCCAATAAGAGCTTTTTATGTATTGAAGATACTGTTTATCATTTTTTTTCCAGGTTGTCATTTACCTTTTATGTCAGAGTTGACAAACCTCTTAAAACTTGTGTGAAATCAAATATGTCAAGTTGTCCCTATTGTAGTTTTTTCTTTTGTTGTCATGCTTAGAAATTTTACTGCAAAGTCAAATAAATATTAACCAAAATTCCATGCTATTTTAGTTTCACTTCTTACATTTAGCTCTTTAATTCACCTGGTATTTTTCATGTAGACTATGTGGACAGACAAAGGCAAGGGTCTTGGCTGATTTTTTACACCCTTCTCTTATATCTATTACATCCTTCTAAGACAGAAATTTGGAAGAAACCAAAACCAACTCTCCTTTCCTTGTTTAGTGGGGAAGACCAAATGATTTCAAAGATTTGGTGGCATGCTACCCCCAAAGCTCAAAGAATTTATGAGTATAATAGTGAATAAATAATACTAGAAAGTCCCCAGAAGTGCTTTTGAAAGAGACAGAACTATGGGACCTCCTTTGAGACAGATGCTATTTAGGGAAGGCACTAATCATGACATCCTCTAAGACATGTGCTTTTCATTCCTGCTTTGGAAAAATGTCTTTTAGCCTGACATGCAAGTACCACCCTAATGGAACTGTGGTCTATTTTTTCCTTGCATCCTTTCATCCATTCTATTTTCTAGCCCAAGACTCAGCAAACTACAGCTAGTGGGCCAAACTGAACTTCCACCTTTTTGTAAATAAAGTTTTATTCGGACTGAAGATATTGTCTATGATGTCTACAATACAGATCTTATGGCCCGCAGAGCCCAAATATTTGCTATTTGGCCCTTTATAGAAAAAGTTTGTCGACCCATGTCATCCAGCCTATTCTTCTCCATGCATAGCCTTTTATTTCCTCCTTCTTATCTTTGCTTATTCTATTCTCACTTTGTAGAATGCCTTTCAAATGCTACATATCCTTCAGGAGCTAGCCTCTCGTAATGCCGTTTCTTTCACAGGTCAAACAAGATGAGTTCCCTAATGCTCTTCCCCGGAAGACATTTCTGCTGTTTCTGAATCTCATAATATCTAAAGTGTCTGGCATGTGTTGGAGGATCAATCAGTAATTGTTGAAAGAATGGAGAAAAGGGTCTATTCTTTTGTTTTAGTTGTGTACGCATCTCTAGCACTTCTGTCTTGGGGTAAATCAGTCTGATATTTCTCAAAGCATTCAACATGGTACCTTGAACACTGTGTGACGTGATGGGCATTTATTGAATGAATGGTTAAGAAGCAGAAAACAGGTAAAGCAAGAAATGGTCAGTTAGTGGACAGAATTTTTTAGGACCTCCCACCATTGTAAATTTCAAATGCTTATCCAAATTAAACACAGATTCGGAAATCTTTGTAGGGCTCTCATATCATTAGCTTTTATATAGATTTCTGCATTGAAAACACTGTCCGCTCTTTATTTTGCTCCCTGGTATTTGAAATGGCTGAGCAGGAATCATGTGACAGAGAAATGAGAATTAGTACTTGGGAGCTTGAGACTCACAAGTGAGCTAAAGAGTCCAGGGAGATATGAAATATACCATATCCTCATGGGTCATGATTCTAAAAACAAAACAAAACTACCTTTGGTTTGGATTGAGCAAAGTCTAAAAAATAAAAACTAGGACCTGAATTATTTTTTAATTATAAAATATACAGAAGATAACATTTATCTTTTTAAATGTACAGTTCAGTGGCATTAAATACATTCACATTATCATACAACTGTCACCGCCATCCATCTCCAGAATTCTTTCTTTTTTCCCAAACTTAAAAATTTAAATTCAACACTTGTTTGTACATTTGGAATCTGGATTTTCTCAGATATTATCATAGGACAGTCTGTTGCCTCATCAGTTCATTAACTCAAGGCATTCGTTGACTCTTCCCAAAAACTCAAACTTATAGAAAACAATCTAGCCAATTATTTAGAACTAATTCATGAAAATGAAATTTTAGGAAAAATAATTATTCAGTGTGCTGACTCTAAGGAGATTCAAAGAGTTACATAGTTTCCACCATTTCTTAATGGGTAGAATTGGAGTTTTTTTTTCTTTTTTAAGTATTGAACAGAATTAACAGGAAATATATTTTATGCAAGCATATGTTCCTTTTTTATCCATAAAAATAAATAAATAAAAGGCAGCTACTCCCCAAACCAATCCCAGTACCCAGCTATACTCATTTCCTGTTAACGGATATTCCCACATGTTTGAAACGTAGTCCCAAGAGAGGATTCTGTATCTTCCTTCTGAGCATTTCCAGAAACACAATCTTCTCAGCTAACATGGCAATCGCTGCAGGGTATCCCACAAGGAGGCCACTCTTCACCTTGTAATGTCTAACCGCTGGAGTGTCTGTGTAGCGAAGATTGATTTACAAACCAAGGTGTCTGGTCCCTGAAGGCCACACACTTCACTCAAGCCTTCAAGAATCATATTTCACAGTCCAGGATAACCTGCTTGTGTAAACAATCAAATCGAGCACCAGAACTACCCAGATAGCCTATGGTTTGGTGGCCAGAAAGCTGGCATGGCAAGCTCTGAGGCTTTGAGGCAGGGTAGATGTCTATGGAGGGAGCACCAACTCTGAGCCAGGTTTCTTAATTGGCAAGTGCTTGGTTTCTGGCTCTTTGTCTACATCATTGGACAACTCTGTTGGTTAACCACTGCCTAGGCTCCACTCTTTAATCCAGAGAGACATCTTCTATTACACAGAAGGACAGATTCTGGAAGGAGCTCATTGGAGATATTCAGTGGTTTTCCAGGACTAGGGGTCTGTAGTCAGGGCTTGGGCAATTTGAACAGACCAAGGGGAGAGGACTGGCCTTCACAAAGCCCTTGTTTTCCTTGTCCCTGGGCTAGGGCCCAGTGCAGAGGCTGCTTCTGACTGAAGCATGGCACCTTTTAAAGTTTACCCAAACTTCACTAGCTGGTGGAAACCAAGCTGAGAAAGTGCCTCTGGGAGCTATAAAGGCTGCATGGGGAAGCGATGGGGAAGCCTGAGCTGCAACCAGGTCCTAAGCCTTCTTCAATCGAAACAGTGTTTTATATATGTTAAAATGATTAAAGAAAATTTAGGTGATACAAACAAACTTTATTTAACACTTCATGAAGTAGGCAGTCTGCATTTCCAAGGGTCCAGAGAACAGTAAAATGGGGTGGAAGATAGGAAGCTTTTATAGGATAAAGGATAAGGAATGAGGAAAAGACAAATAAAAATTGAATAATGAACAGGGAAGTAAGTATAGAGCCTAGAGTTGGCTTGAAGTTTGGAGACTGGCTGACTGGATATACTGAGCTTCTCATCAATCAGAGCATAGGGGCATAGAAGTTATCTGAGATTTGGTTTGCTGACACGGCACCCAGAGCAGGAGTGGCTCCATCTTGGGCCAAGAAAGTTATTTCAACATACATATTTATATTTATAGAAATATATATACTTCATGTATAAAACATACTTTTCACATTTGATGAATCTATATAAAATCTGTATAAGGTTTTCTCTTCTAGAAGATTCTACTGCAAAACAAGCGAACAAACGAACAAACCCTCTGATGAGAAAATTGAGACTTCTAAAGCAAAAAGACCTGGCAAGTTCTTACGTACCAACTGATGTCCAGAGATCAAAATTTGTGTCCTCTTCAGTTCCTACTTGGTGCTTTCTCTCCACCCCATGCCTGCTTCATAGTGTGCCCTTTTAAGTTCAAAACCCAGTATCACCAAGCCATTTACAATGTTCACCTCTCAATTTTCATTCAGTGTAAACAGCAGAAGAAAATGAAACCCTTGAAAGAAGCAAAAAGGATCCACCTGTGGACATCCTGAAACTCAGTGACTGACCCAGAACAATCATAAACGAGCTTGCCTTGGAACCCAGTGCTCTCCACACCAAACTCATTTTCACCTACTCATGAGCCCTACACGGTCTTTTATAGTTGTGGTTCCTGATTATTTGAATAGTTCTCAGGTCCTTTGCACTACATATTCTCACAAGTCTGAGTACTTTTTTAAAATAGCTATTTCAGTGGAGGTATTGATTTAACCAACCAGTAGGAAGCAAAATATGTCACCTAAAATACTTTTTATTTTATTGAAGTAAATGATAGAAGTATTAACACCAACACCCAAAGAAAAACTGAAGATCTAGTCCAATTATTTAATTTTTACAGTAAGGTCAGCTAAGAGTCACCCAGAGATTATAAGTAGCTCATGGTAGAACCCATTTCCTGATCCTGTGTCTTGCCACCACACCTCATGACAAGAGCAGGTCAACACTCTCTCCCAGTTTGTCTGGGACTATCTCGGATGATGTATGTTATCCCAGTATGTTTGCTAATAGTGCTTCTGTCATTCTGCAAAGTGTTCCAGTGAAGACGATAAATGATATGGCCAAATCTCCTAAGGACTCATGTCTGCCGGATTTATAACTAAGATAAAGCCTGCAGGGGGAAGTCAGAAGTGTACGGAGCATAGCCCTTGGACTGAACACTCAGAAAAAGCCATTGTGAGCCCAGCCTCATGTTGATGTGTGTATTCCTTAAACTCTCAGAGACATCCATGACCTAAAGTTGGGGAACAATCACTCTTCCAGTTTATGACCCCATTCCCTGGGCAAACATCCCTAGGGATAGTCAGTTGCACAGCCTCTCCTCTTCTCCCCTTCTCTCTGCACCAAACCGTTCCCATGAAACCCAAACCTTTCCAAATGAGTTTGGCTCTTGTTTTAGTTTTTGTACTAACTCCCTAGGGCCTCTCGCTTTGGCAAGATTCTGTTAGGTTTGTCATGTTTCAGAAGTGTAATGATTAAGAATCATAGAGAATAAGGGAGTGGGAGGATCAGAGAAAGCAGAGGCAGAGTGGGGAGGGGAGGCAGGAGGAGGAGAAGGAAGTATTGTTAACAACAGGACCACTGGGACAATCAGCCATGGGAATGATTACAGTTTAAGCAACAAAGACTATTTTGTTTCCTGAGCTCTCAACTGAGCAGCACTTGGATGCAGGAGAAGAAAAAGGTCCCTGGGGAAAGGCGGAAGCTGGGTATTCTACTGACTCCCTCCCCACCACAGGCTGTCATCTTGTCAGGAGCGCATAAACCAGACAAAGCTGGGTTCAGTCCACGCCAAGTAGGGGAGGAGGCCACTGAGGGAGACCTGAGACACTGCAGGTGTTTGGGGGTAATGCTGGCGTGGTCTCTCTCTTCCCTCTGAACCTCTCCCTCGGAGATTCACCCCCCTGGAGTTCTTGCCTCCTCTCTTGGAGACACAAAATAAGGTTCAGACCACTTGGGATATTAAAAACCCCCATAGCATCTCGCAGGGGTGAGAAAGGAGTAAGAAAAGATGGGTTTTTAACTACAGGACCCAGGAGCTCCCAGCTCCCTTTGCAGGTGAAGCCTGCTCATGTTCCTCTCTCACCCTGCCTTTCTTCAAAATGAAAAACCATGCTCACTTAGAAATGGGGACACAGTTTCCCACTGGGAGCATTGCTATTAGGACCAGGAACAATATAAACAGAGCGCTCTCACCATGTCTGACACTCTGGCACTAAATGGCAGCTCTCATTAGAGTTATTAAAGGGGCTCTCTATTTGATTCATAAAGAAGGGTCTGATTTTTTTTCAGAAAGAAATAAATGGCTTTCTAGAAAAGAGCATTACCATTCAGTCAGAGGAAACCCGTTTTAAAAATTACATGCATTCAGTTAGATGATTGAAGGAACAGTATGCCCCAGTTTGGCTGAAAGTGCTTTCTAGCACACCTTATTCCAAAAATTAGCATGTCTGAATTCACAAAATAATCTCTATGGAAGTTGGAAAATGGCCATGTAGCGCTGGCCTTTCACCCACAAACCAGCAGTAGTGTTGTAAGAAAAGGCACAAGATAAACAGCCCATTTACAGGCCTGGGGGTGGGAGTGGAATTGATGTCTGGTCAGTGTGAACAGAGAGATTCTCCCTAAAGAAACTCAGATGGTGATGTGACAGGTCTGCCTGCTTAACCTTGAGAAGACTGGGGCAGATGAGGCAGACAACCTCTGCTAGAAGTCAGGAGAAGCACTGACCACTTTCGCCGCCCCTCTCACGCTCCCTCCCTCTCCCTCACTCAGTTTTGAGACCAAGTGTATTCACACCCCAAAACTGAGAGCTGACACTGCACATGGCCTTTCTGAAACGCCCCTTTGCTTTTGGCTAGCAGAACAGATTCTGAGCTGCCCTCTCTGGAGTACCATTTGTTACTGCCCTGAACAGGTTGAGACTTGCCTTCAAAAGGCAGCTGGGCCTGGGGACCATGTTTCACTTCTTGACACCATTAATTGGGTTATGAGTCAGAGCCGTAATGAAGACAAGTTTTGGTGTCTCCTACAAATATCCTGGGAAATGCACACACACAGGCCCAAAAGCCACAGAGGGAAGGAGAGACCGACAGATTTGCTTTGTTTATCAGGGCTGCATGGTCACCAGATAAATGGTCAGTGCCATGGGACTCCTCTGTGGACAGACCTACAGTTTTTCTGCTGCTCCCAGAGGCACTTAGATGTCAGTCTCTCACCCAGAGTGGCTCATTAGTAACAGGAGGTAGTGGGAGGAGGTAGAAGTAGATTCAAAACAAGCTACAGTGGGAAGCTTAAAAGAGAGAATATTTTGAGAGCCTGTGATGGTGAATGTGAGACAAGAGCTGGTCTTGCATACAAACCAGGCCATCGCACGTTCAGGCACGAGACCAGCTTTCTCCATGGTGCAGCAAGGAAAGCAAGCACTCTCAGCAGTCTACATCAAGAAGCAAACCTCAGAAGGTTTGGTTCAAAATAAATGCCCTAGGCTTATCGATCTCACAGAGGGCCATCAAGCACACTGTCCTGAATCTGGCCAGTTAGGCTGCATAAAACATGTAGGCTGATGTGTCCATGGCCACGAATAATTCAAAATCCAATTGCATATATAGGATTGTTGCCTCTCTAATTCCTCCATGCAACTCTAGACTTCATTTCCTCTCCCTGCTTTTGGGTTATACATTTACGGTCCCTGCTGCAATCTCACTTGGATTGTAAGATCCTCTAGTCTATTGTATTGTTTACAACCAGCAGGAGACTCATGCATGGTCCTTCGGAGAGGATTCATTATGACATCATCCAGGGAAGTTACGATGCACACCATCTGTAGAATCTCCCTTAAGCACACCGTCTAGAGAGTCTCCTTTAAGTCTTCCACTCAAGAACAATTTCATAAATCTCAGTATTTTACAAACCAGACTACAGAGAGGCACAAGGTCAAATAAAAACTAACATTCTGAAACAAGGGCTTGGGTACCTCTTCTGGGGAGCATGAGGGAAGATTGGTGCAGTGCTGCTTGGTTATCTGCTCCCAGCCCAGGCAGTTAAGATAGCTGAGGTCAGAGTCAGGGGCAGGTGGGTGAACCAGGCCCGAATGCTGCTCTAGGGAGTTTAGGAAGCTCAGAGAGAGCAAGTATTTGTCTTTGAAGCCATATACTTCGTGGTGCATTCTGAGTGCTCTGGGGTCAGATTGCCTAGTTCTAATTCGGCTACATTATTTGTGTCCTTGAGCAAGCTTGTCAACCACTCCCTGTCTCCTCTTTCTCTAATGTTAAATAGAGTAAAAGTGCTTGCCTCATAGGATACTTGTCAGGGTTAAAGGCGGGTAATATATGTGACTTGCATAGAATGATGCCTGGTACAAAGTAATTGCTCAATATGTGTTAGCTCTTATCGCTAATATGAATTCTCCAAGTACCTGATCATGTTGACTTTGTTACCTCCAAAGACAGTCTCTGCCCCTAAACGGAATGGAACGTTTACTCACACAGTGTAGGAAACCCAAAATGTAGTGTCACCACAGTTGCCTGTTGCCTCCACTTTCTCACTCAAGACACCAAATAGAGGCTTTATTGTTGGAACTTTCCAAAGACAACAGTACAGATGAGCCACATCGAGGAGCTTTACATTCTGCTGCCAACCATGGAATCATGGTGCTGTGGACTGGGACCTGGGCCTTGACCATGGTGCCTCTTATAAGTACCAATTAGGCCCTTCCTCAATTTTAGCAAGCAGCAGGCTGCAAATTCTAAATGCATTTTCAGACAACAAAAAGCTAAGGATTTCCTGTTAACCTCAGATGCTTATTAAACCTCCCATCTTGAGCACTGCAATCTACCTAATAACATGGTTATTTCTCCTCAGCCTGTGTGCCCTTATTCATTAACTGGCATTTATTCCACATGAAGCTACCATCCTGGGAATTTCCAGTGCTGGGGCTGAACCCACAAGATTGCTCACTCAGGTAAAACTGGTCGGAGATCAGTGAATGGAGCCCCAACCCCATCACATCCCCACCTTATCCCAGGCGGAGTTGTGAATTAGAGACTATTGTCATCAAACGTCACATTCAAGTGTTAATAGTGTTTTCCTCTAACTTGGTCTAAACTGTGAATATTTCCGGGCTCACTTACCCTTAAAGACAACCGAGATTAACACTCTTCGACACAGCACACAGTGCCAGAGTGTAACATTTACAAGGGGAAAATAACTTGAAAGTGAAGGAGACCAAAAAGGCATAATTACCCAAGGCAAACTGTTTTGTTCATTCAGTGATTACAGTGGTTTTAAAGCCTTATAATTTATCATAGTTCGGAACAATTTAAATCTCAGTTGTGCTCCTTTGAGAAACCAAGACACTTCCCTTTCTTTATTCCTTCTGACAGGCTATTCTTTTAATATCATCTTAGTTCTAAGATGGCATAGACTAACCCTTCCCTACAGAAAAAAAAGAAAACTGACAGTGACAGCCTTTACCTTTGCATTAGGCTGCAATGCACAAAATAGCAGAGTATAGCAGTTCCAAATGGGTGTAATTTCTTTCAGGTTCAAGTATCAGTTTGCTTGTTTTGCTGCTGCTAATCACCTCTAAAATAAACAATTGCTTTATCTATGTACTGTGCCTCATTTCACTTTCAAATTATGTGTGTGTTTTGCTCCTAACAGCTTATTATGATCTATAATTAACAATTTTGCTGAAAGCAGAGCCATGTATTGAAGAGAGCCCACATGCTATCTGAGAAGTACTTGAAACAGGAGGCCTTTGTTTTCTTCACAAATTTGGCAAACAGAAGGTACCTCCCTTCTCTGCTGTGCGTTGTCTTCTCCAGAAATCCGGAAGTAACACAAGCAGAAAATTAAAGAAAAGATTTCACACTTTAGCAAAATTTCAATTTACTACCTTTGAATCTGAATAAATGAGACATTCTCAAATTTGGCCACAATTTTGAGTCACCTAGGGAGATATTAAAGGAATCTCCAGACTTCACTCCAGACCAGAATCTCTTGGGGGTGGACCCAGGATTAAATACTAGTTAAAGTTCTCAGATGGTTATAAAACACAGTCAAGATAGAGAACTACTGTGGCAAACTATCTAGTCTACCTTTCAGGAGCCCAGAGAAAAAGTCAATACCAGTAAGAATTAAATGGTTAAAAACTAAACTTACTAAAACTTAGATTATTTTCCAAGTGCATGGAACAGCTCCAATTTAAATGACTTGCAGAAGATTCTTTTGGCCCACCTCTCAGCTTATCCAAACTGACCAAGCAAGCAGAAAGTTGCTTAAAAATTTCCCCTATGGAAGCAGATCTTTGAGATAATGGAATGGAAAATCATTTGGGAACAGATTTCCTGGATGTATTCCAGAATAGGCAATCTACATTTCTCTTGCGACTCAACTACTTCAGAAATTCCTCTGTGAGGCTTGACAAAGTTATTAAAGACTCATCAAAAATCTGGGTTTGCAGGTCTGGGTATGGTTCTCCACTGTTAGACAGGAGGGAAACCCATTTTGAAAGAAGGTGGTGTGAGCTTTAATCTGAGTGAGCCATCAGAACTTTTAGGTACAGGTAGGTATCTGTTTTCCTTTGTGTTGCAACCTTGAAGCCCTACCAGGAGAGCTTCTCCTGAACCCATCTCTAAAGTGTGCCAAATTTGTTTCCTATTCTCCCCTCTACCCACAGTACAGACCTCTCTGGAAATTACTCTGTCCCCTATTTATTATCCTATCCTAGCTTCATCTCATTAGCCAATTCTAGTATACACCCATTAAAATTCAAAGTGCTAAGAAGAAATTCTAAAGGGATAAATTAAATATTGTACTTTCAGGGGTGCAACTTTCACCCTTTTACTTTTACCCAACTATTTCTTTATCCCACAAACACTCATACACACACATACACACACATACAATTTTGTTATATAATTCAGTGATTCCCAAACATGACTGATCATTGGACTTGACTAGGGAGATTTTTAAATTATAATTTCCTAGGCTCCACTCCCAGATTCTGCCTCAACCAGTCTGCATAAGGCCCAAGGATCTGTATTTTTGGATGTTCCCAAAGTGACGCTGATGATCATCCCTATTTGGAAACCACTGATCTGTTTCCTAAGAGAATGCCAGTTCAGGCCGAGGGAGAAGAGCTGCATGAGGAGAGACATTGGGAATCAGGCAAGGATTTTTGGCACCTTTTCAAGTCCGTGGCATAGCTCTGGCCCAAACAGCAGCTGTCCAAGCATGCATTGTAGATGTGACACTGCTCAGAGAGTGAATGACCCAGGGTTTGCAATCCATCACCATCATTGTCCAAATAGTTCCTGGAGGTGTCAAGGTGCAGGGCTACTGTTAGCCATAACCTATTTTCCATGTAACAAACGAGAAAGTGCATGCTGTATCAGAGGACCTACTCCTCAAACGAAAACCTGCAATTAGGAGGAGGAGGACAAGGAATTGGGAGTACAAGAGAGTTGGCAAAAAAGGTTTATGAGAGGGTTAAAATCCATAATGTACGGAGGAGGGGAGATCTTATATTTAAAAACCATTTTAACACAAAAACACTTTCTAAAATGATGGAGCAAGCAAGGGGTGGGAAGCTAAGAATTCTTCTCAGTATCTCTCATTGGCTGGTTTGCCTCTTAGATTCTCCTTGTGAAAAAACCATTCTGTAAGGCAAGAAATATTGTGACTTAAATTGCATTCATGAGATTCTCTGATAAAAAAAATCAATGTGTCAGATCAATTTTTCTTAAACAAGTTCATCATACTCTAGAGTGATCAATAGGGAATGTTTTTCAGCCGCTCCCCAGCCTTCCCACTTCAGTAATTGCTAGAATTTCATATCGACAGGCTATAGGATGCTTTGAAGGCTGAATTGATCCATTAGCCTGTGGTGCTACAAGGCTGAGCCACAACAATAACGCTGAATCCCCCCAGGGACAGGGCTGAAATCAAACAGGAGGTAAGCCATTACATTATGAGTTTGACCCTGGAGGAGACAGGCTCCAACTTCTATTTACAGCCAGGGAAGGAGGAAGAGGAAGAGGAAGAAGAATTAAGGAAGTAGGAAAAGAATGGGACTTAGAAGAGGGAGCAGCAGAAACTGGAAAGGAAGGTAATTCTGAGAGACCTACAACGTGATTGTAAATGGTCCCCATTGAAGAGGAAATGTGTGTGGCCGGGTGAACCACATATGCCGGGCAGCTGCAGTCAAGAGAAAAATAAACTTGAAAAGATTCCAAAAGGGAAGCTAAATGATGCTCATCAGTATCGTTTTGGTCCTGAACCTTAGCTCATAGTTCTTCTTTAACAGCGATGTGAATAATTACTGGCGCCTGCGGCGAAGGAGAAAAGAAGCCTCTGAGAGTGCAGCCAAGGAGAGAGTGGTAAAAGGGACAAGAAAAAAATGGAGAAAAATCTTCACTGTTGCCAAGAGGTAAAATTATTCATCTTGTAATCATTCCTGGACAGCTGTACTGTGCATTCATACAACCCACTAGCTCAGCAGGTTATCATAATAGGAATTATTACACAAAAAGCATCTCAGAAAAATCAAGGCTTGATTCACCGTAGAGAGGACTTTCCATAGGGGGCCAGGTCATACTACCTTTTGCAGTACAAAGTCTAACTTTGGTAACAAGGAAATAAAATCTGACAGTAAGAATGTTATCTGGTAAGAGGCACTGATTTGCCTGTTACAAAGACATGGTTAATCTATTAATCAAAGAATTGTTCATTAACTATCCTACGCACTACAGTTACACGGGCTTCTAAGAAACCTGTTGGAAAGCAATGTCTGTGGAAAGCAAATTTGCACATGAGATGGAAATTGGCCACCACATGCTAGCACAGTTAACCTTCAATTTTTATGTGGAAATTAGGTATGCCTTATTAAAACTCAAAATCCAGAATTTTACTGCTCTGAAATACAAGCATATGTAATACCAGTAGCATGAACACAGTTCTGAGTGACAGGCTGGCATATATTAGCTGCTGGGTTAGCCCTCACTGGAGAATAAACTGACGTGTTCCATGCTGTCACACATCCCTCTCTTTATGCATTAGACATCCCAGAGGATGTTGACCTCCTTGGAAACTCACATGTTTTTCAGTTTTCATGAAAACCTTACATAGTGAGTCTATGTGGGTATTTGCTCAGTGTATTTCATAATCAGAGTCTACCCTGGACCTCATGCAAATATTAATCTGTTCACTCTGAATAGACAGCTACAGTATTACCTGAGTGATTTTTTTTATATAAGTTAAATATGGAGAAACAAAAATTCAAAAATGATGACTGTTTCAATAATAGGTTTGTTGAGTACATTAATAGATAAACTTATTGACAGAGTTAGATAATATATTTGAGCAAATCTATAGTGAATTACACTTCTAAAAACAACCACAGGGGCCCACAATGGGCAAATTACAGTGACAATATCAACCTAGCTTCTCACTTAGAGTGACATGGACAAGCTTGCCACCCAAATGTCTGCTCTCAGGACATGGGGCTAATTCTGACACAGGGCAAGAGAGACAGGCCACACTCCAGGCAGGCTTCTGTGCTACTCCTATCAAAATTGCCACTAGAATGAATGATAGATAATAGTGTCTCAGGAAATGAACCTTGTGTATGAACCAACTTCATCCAAACAACTGTGGATGTTTTATAAAATTCGTTTCTCCAAGCTCCACCTCCAGAACTCATGATTCACTAGATCTGAGGTGGATTCCTAGAATCTGTATTTTTAAAAGCTCTGTAGGTGACTTCAGTGGATAGCCTGGGGTGGGAACCAGTAAGTTACATCTGGTTCCTTAGGAACTCAAAGTCCTTTCTGTGCCAAGCAGATATGAACCAGCAGCATGTTCAAAATGCAGACTCTCAGGACTCGTCTCAGATCTACTGAGTCAGAACCTGCATTTAAAGAAGACCTCCAGGTATTTTGTGTGGATGTTAAAGTTTAAAAAGCACTGCTCTAATTTATTTAAATGTCTATGAAATTACTTAAAGTTACCTACCTAACGTTCAGTGGATTGCCTGACCTTGATTCTCATGCAAAGAAATGCCTTCACTGAGGTGTGCCATCAATTTTGATGTCTCATGAAGACTAGTTCTGTTTTTTTGTTTTTTCGTAAAACCGTTGTTAAGCCATCATACATTATTTAAAGCTATCGAATGTCACCTATTAAAGACCTATGGAGAAAATTATTTTTAATGAAAAAAATAATAAAAAGTAATACACGTTTGCATGAGAAAATACGAATGATCAAAAAAAAAATAATGAGTGAATAAAAACGATCTATGATTCCAGCATCCAAATAAAGATACTGTTGATATTTTGTTATAGAGTATGTATACATATTCTGTGTATCATAATAAACATTTTCACAGAATGAAAAATAGTCATTTTCAACATGGTATTCATGCTACAATAAGATTCTATTAGATGAACACGTATCACTGTATGTAACAGTGGTATAGAATATTACTATACCAGCATTCTTCAGTGTTTCCTCCGAGTTACATTTTTACTAATATAAACAATTCTATAATGAACATCCTGAACACCAGCATTTTGATTTGTATATCCCTGAAAATGCTTTTAAAATATATAACTATAAAATTGACTGCCTCTTCTGAAGAAATGCCAAGGTCGCATTTTTCAAATGAGAATTAGGAGATAAAAGAAGAAACAGAGATGGCCATGGGGAGGCTTTGTCCAGATAAGAGCATTTACTTCAGCAGATTCTTATAGAGTGGGTGATAATACAATGACTCTAAGGAAAATCAAGCTTTAATTTACTGTAAATACAGATTACCACAAATATACCAGTTTCCACTGCAAAGGGAAAGTCTAGATTAGCTCAGATTTAAAAGCAAATAAGTGATGAGATTAAGGGAGGGAAAGAAAAAAAAGGGAGAAGTATTTTATCCATTCCTAGGATCCAAGATATGAATGCGAGATACTGTCAGACAAATTTATCTACTCAGATTCAAAAATGATAAAGTTGGAAGAAGCCAGGAAATGTAGAGAACCCAGCAGTTCCCATAGCAACTCCCAGTGGTTCTTAAGAGATTTGACCCAAAGCCTTGTCTCACTAATAACTGACTTAAGCCCAGAGGATAGAAATTAAAGCCTTTGCAACATTTTCTCCCTTCTAGGAGCCTTCTTTCTCTCAGCTAGTCAGTGCTAGGAAAAGTTCTAACTCTTCAAGAATGTTGAAAGTAGATAACCTGAAACCACAAATAAACTTGAGACAGACAATTTGATGTAAACCTTAAGAACACAGACCTTCCAAGCCTCAGACCTCATGTTACTTCATAACTAAGCTAGAACCAACCTCGTGGACAGGAAACACCTCAGATAGAGTCCTGTAGAGGCTCTGTTCTTGATGTAGAAGAGGAAATAAATGGCTTTCATTTGGAGAGCAATTTAACTCCAGAGCAAATTATTTTTGTACTACAACTCAACCAGTGAAAAGAATATAAATAAAACAGATAAACAATTCTTACTTTACAAACAAGTAAGAATAATTCCACTTGGCAATCTCAGGATTGGAATTTTTTTGAGCTGGAAAAAAAAAAAGATAAAATAATTGCTCTAGTCCAGTGGTTCTTAGTAAGTGAAAAACCTGATGTGGTAGGTAGAATAATGGACCCCACAGATGTCCATGTCCTAATTTCTAGGCCATGTAAATATGTTCCATTGCAAGGAGATATTAAAATTGCAGATGAAATTAAGGTTGCTAAACAGCTGACCTTATAGAAAGATTATCTTTGATTATCTGGCTGGGCCCAATTTAACCACAATGGTCCTTTAATGTGAAAAAAGGGAGCAGTAGAGGAGGTCAGTCAGAGAGATTTGCAGATGCCACATTGTCACACTGTTCACTTCGAAGATGGAGGAAGGGGCTGTATGCCAGGAAATGCAGGGAGCCTCTGCATGCTAGAAAAGGGAAAGAAATGGATTCTCCTCTAGAGCTTCCAAAAGGAACATAGCTCTGCCAACACCTTAACTTTAGTCCAGTGAGACTCATTTTAAACTTATGACCTCCAGAACTGTAACATAATAAATTTGTGCTGTTTTAAGCCGCTAAGTTTGTAATGATTTGTTACAGCAGCAATAAGAAAAGAATATCCTTGGGAACTTATTAGAGATGTGAATTATCTGGCTCCTCCACCAAACCTACTAGATTAGAAACTCTAAATGTGAGGCTCAACAACGAGCATTTTAAGAAACTATTGAGATGATTCTGATGCATGTTAAAGAACGACTTATCTAGTCAGACTCTTCTGAGACCCAAAACAGTGAATCGATTTACTAATTTAAAGAGGTTTTTTAGTGGTGCAGTAGGAACTAGACCTAGATATTTTGTTTGTGTTTTTTTATATCAGTTATTTTTATGCCCTTTTATTCATATGCTACTATTCAGCCTAGACATTAGTTTTTTCATCAATGAAATAAAACTAATTCTATTTAAGTGACCCCTCATAACACCACTGTGAGCAAAAATTTAGGTAATATGTAAGTGCAAATGCTTTGAACAAAATAAACTGTTAGTGGTAATATAATGGAATTTATAGGGCACTTGGCTAACCATTATTAACCATTATTTTTGTGTGCCTAGCAAGCTATTTTTCCTCTTCTTATGGTAATGTAATTACTCTCTCCTCACGTTAAAATGTCACCTGCTGGTATGGCACATAATCCACACCTAGCCAAATACTACCTCATTCCCCTGTGTTGCTTTAGGGGAAGATCAAACAACCCAATGGGTCTGTGTTCCTCCCTTGGATTGCTGTATACATGACTGGGCATAAAGATCTTTTCACTGTGTTTGCCAAACCATCTCATTTAGAGAAAATCTATCTGTAGAACGAAAGTGGAGATAAGGATGGACAAATAGATGGATGGATAGATGGATAGATGGGTGGATGGATAGTTGAAAATGGTGGCAAGAGGCAGAGAAAGATTCCTGGAGTCAATGTTTGAGGCCCGGGTCCTATGCCATAACTTCAGTCCTACAAGCTATACCTATTTCCTTCCAAGCTATGTTAGCTACTAAGTGCCTCTTTTTGCTTAAACTGTCTGAGTTTCTATCGTTTACAGACCAAAGAGTTCTGAATAATATTGCAGTCTTCTTTAATATGATACTGTAATTTAACACCAAAATATTATCTTTCACACTGACAATTCTCTTCATTAGCAATTCATAGTAGTTTCATCCTATACTCCCACTATCCTCGGAAGGCAACAGTCTAAGGATCAACTTCCAGGCTTCCAGGCCTCATCTGGGAGCTCGCTTGCTTGCTACTCTACTCCCCATGCTCTCACTAGTCTTCCCTTCACTCCAACTGCATCAAGGTTTTCCCTAGTCAACAGCCCAATGGTATGGCACCACACATTGCAACAAGTTTTTTCTCTGTCTCATGACTTCCACATATGAACATTTCTATAATTCCCAGAGACATCTATAAGTGTACCTGTAATTACTCCTGGAAGACTCATTGAGCATCCTATCCTCATAAAATTCCTTTGGCCCTTCTAAGTTAAGGACTACTTCTAGGAGAAGTACTAATAAGAATCATGGTTTTCCTATGTCATTTAGTTCAAATTTGGCTCAAGCCAGATGCTACTTGAAACTGGAGCTATAATGATGTTTGGATGATTTTCTACTGCATGTATAAAGTGAGATTATGGTTTGGGGGCTATGCCTAATGGAAAGTTTTTAATGTAACAGAGGTCATTATGAAGCCTCTCAACTTGGGGAAAGGTCTGAGTTTAGAAATAATTTTCTATTGACTAAAAACTTTCCAATAGAAGGAAGGAAGGAAGGAAGGAAGGAAGGAAGGAAGGAAGGAAGGAAGGAAGGAAGGAAGGAGGCCTTCCACTAGTCAAACAAAGAAGGAAAGGAAGGAGGAAGCCTGGTTCGTTATTTTGGATACTAAAAAAAGAAAACGTTCTTATAAACAGAACATTTTCAAGGATAATAAGGAGTTTCACATTGTAAGGTGGACACTAGAGGAGAACAAATTCACCAAAAATATAAAAACAAATATGACATACAGAATGTTCTGATGAAATGCAACTACCTTTTTGATTGACACAAGCATTTGTCTTAACTAATTAGCCAAGGTCATAACACAAAGAAAGAACATCATATTGAGCTGTCTCCCCTTATAACCCATGTTCTAGAAGGCAACAATAGCTTTTCCAAGTCTAGGGCGAACATATGTCTTTTTTACGCAACATCCATTTCCCCAACATGCTTCTTGGACCTAATGAAAAACTGCATCTGCCACATGTCTGGGTTCACCTCGGCAGGCTGTATCGTCAAGAAAGCTTCTTCCATTACAAGTGTGTCTTTAAAATATGGTTTTTAAGTCCTGTGGGCTAATTAAGCACAGCTGGGTCTACATCAGCCCTACTCAAGTGTGACGATTAAGCTGGCAAGAAAAAAATCAATCATCATTAATCACTAAATCCATGTAGTGACTTTTAGAGGTGCTAAATGGACTGAGCAGGGCGACGGTGATGCTTTTCATTGAGCAACCAAATGGTTAACATGAGAGAGCATGCATTTCTCTTAGAATGAATAGCTTGGGTGAAAACATAGGAAGCTCACGAGTTTACAGAACAAAAATCTAGTTGAAGTGGGAATACAGTGCTAATAATTTCTCATACATTGCACTCCCTCCAATTTTGGCTCACAGTTAGGGCCAAGGGAAGATGTGCGTTAACTATTGCCACCATTCGTTATCACCTGACTGGTACCTTTGTTAGAGTTTAAGATATCTCTTTTAGAGCCTATATATATATATATATTTACTTGTAAGGATTTTTTACTGAGCAGACTTTTTTCCTTTTATTAAACTATTCCCTATAGCCCTTTGCCTTATGATGCATTGAGAGTTTATGCCTTTTCCAAAGATAGTTTTTACCAAAGTATTCACTAAAAAGCAGTCTGCTTTTCACCAGTCTCATATAATTTGCCAAAACCATTCTCCTTTTTTAAGGTGATGTAAAGCTTTCAGATCTCCTGAAATTGGCACTAACCTTATTCTTGTTTTGTATAATGTTTTGGTTTGGGTTTGTTTTCCTGTTTTTAATTCCATTCTATTTCACTGGCCAAGTAGGCTAACTTTGGAAGCTATGAAAATATTTTATTGTACTCACAATGAGAACAATTTATCAAAAAAAGGATCCCAATCTTTTGTTTCATCACTGGGCATTAGTTAGAAGCCATTTGTTCCGTGCCCTGTGGTAGAGAATATAAGCCAAGGTATGCCTGTTTCCTCAAAATAAAGCAAACTTGTGTTTATTCCAGTGCAAAATAAGTACAGGGATTAATCTAGGCAACAACACAACCCACACTGCCATTCTCACACTCCGGCCGAAGACAAGTAACAGCAGAGGGAACTCATTTGCAGATCAGTTTGAAAAGCAAGAGGTACAATAATGGGAAAACAGCTTTAAGCAGGTGAGGCCACTTTCACTTTGCCTCCTGAAACTTAAAGGTTTGGGTCCACTATAAGCTCACGAGGTGATTTGTCCTATTCTGGGGTTGCTCTTTAAGGATATTTGGCTGGAGTACTCACCTGGGAGATGGTAGGCTGTAAATCCTACCACTGTCATCCACTCCGCACCTTCTTTGTTTGAATTTCAGTGCATGATCACTCTTCTCAGTGAACTTTGGAGTTGCTTGGGAGGGAAAAAGTCTAAATCCAAGGTCAAATTTTTTTCTCTTCTTTTAAAGTCAGAATAGCATATGGAGAAAAAGTAAGATATGTTCCTTTAGGTCTCCATTCCCCTTTATTCTCATGGAAGCAATAACTTTAGAGAGAAGAAGCACAATAGGGAAAAGGTGGTAAGTGAGGTGGAGGAAGAGAAGCAACAATACCAAGAAAAGATGGAAAAGAGCAAGGGAGGAAAAAAAATGGGCAGGGGGTTCTGTAAAACAGACATAGAAGAAAAAGGTCTGGACAGAATTATGAAGGAAGCCAAGGTGGTCTACAGTTTCTCTATTCTCTGTGCACACCTCTCACCATTCTTTACAATGCTTAGGTACCCAGTAGTCTCCTGTCACCCAACCAACTCTAACATCTAGGACAACACCCATAGTTCTCAGACTCCATCCCTAACAAAACATTATCCACTTTGTTATCTGCTCACCAGACTGAATTTTTATGGTCTAACTGACCCTTTATATCCCCACAGCCTCTAGCATAGTGAGGACACAGCAAGTACTCAATATATACTTAAAGAAAATGTAACTAAATAATTAGGACTATGGATTACCACGTAATTTTAGAAGAATTTAATAAGGATTTTTACACCTTCATAACTCTGATTTTCCTGGAGGAAATCATAGTTAATTGGCAGGCCCTGGAGTAGACATCGTGGTTTCATGGTTGTTCTGGGTTTGGGAGGATCTTGAATTTTCACCAAGGCAATGACCTACTCACCAGCCCTAGGGTAAAAGAAGGCAACAAAAGCTCAATGACTTGCATAATAATAATAGGTGGTTAATTCAGATCAAGGCAATCTCTCTCTCTTTCTCTCTCTCTCTCTCTCTGTCTCTCTCTCTCTCTCTCCTCTCGCTCATGCATGTGCACACACACTCACACAGAGAGACCATCCAATTCTCCCCTATCACAATGGATTGATGTCAGAAATTTTAAAGCCATATTACTGAAGGATTTGAACAGTCTGGGACTGCTAATACCTGAAGCTGTCAGTCACATATACTCTAGTGTGAATGTGTGGTTCCTGGGCCTGTTTTGATAAAGAGTAGGAAAGAGAATGGCAGGTACAATCAATCTAATTGGGAGTCATAGAGTAATAGGTTAGGACTCAGATAGGAAAAGAAAAATGTTCAGATCCCCTTCAGGCAAGCTGTCCAGGTGTCATCTTCTAAACTAGGAATGCAGTGGCTGGTTAAAACACTCACCCAAAACCTGCAAGGCTGACACTCGCTCAATCACTCAGAATGACTGTTTTAAGTCTCATGAACAAGATGCCTCTGTGTTTCTGGCAATGCAGTTGACCCACATGAGGAGGGCCAGCTGTGTCAAAAAACCTCTTCACCATCTGAACTCATGTTTTCCATCAGCAGGTTTTGCCAAGAAGCTCATCTCCCAGGGCCCAGGCCTGGCACAAGCTAAGTAGACATTGAGAAGGAAGTATAGGCAGTGGGTGAGCAAAAGCAGGAGAGGGCGAGCATAGATGTTGGCCAGACTGGGTTTCCTGAATGAAACACCACCACGATTCCAACATTCAAAGGAGGGAAAACACGGATGAAAAAAAAAAGCCACACGTACACACACGTGCATGCAAAAAATAAGAACAAATCAGAATTAAAAATAACTTTTAAGTGAGCACAGGTGGCCAGTAGAAAAGTCAACTCAGCCTTGAGATAGAAATCAAAAGCCCTTCAGAGATGTGTGACAAACAAAAGGTTTCTGATCAATAGATCCAGTTTCTAGTAGGTAGAAGAAGCCACTGACTAAGCAAGTGGAGAGGCTACATGGCTGAGGCATCCACTCCAGATGCTTCTTTTTTTAAAATCCACCCCTTTGGTGCCTTTCTTGACAAGTGCTCCAGGGTGTTGGCCACCAATGTGGATGCTCAGATAGACAAGTATAACAGGATGTTAGCAGGTGACCCTGCCCACAGCATTTGTCAATAAAGGATTCATATACAAGATACCCAGAGCTAGTATGAGACACAGCCTCCCATAAGGAGAATTTACAATATCAGTGTAGGAGAACCTATTCCATCGCTCTTAACCCCAGCTGCCTACTTTGAGAAGATAAAAGGGAAAAGAGAGTAGAGAGAGATTGAGGATTGGTGAAGAGATTTTTTTTAGAAGAAAGCTATGTCCTACAGTAGATCCCCATCAGATGGGGATCCGCATTGCACAACCCAGGGGCACCATTCCAAGTGCATTCAGTGTGTTCTATGTGCTCTGGAGGGCCAGAAGAAGCTAGATATGTAGAATAAGATATGAATGCTGCACTCTACCCCCCACCATCACCCCTTCACCCTCCCCCCCCCCCCCCCACACACACACAGACATACAACCCAGAACTGTGAAAAGCCACAGCCTGGTGCAATCATAGTACACATCCCTTAGAGAAAGAGGTGAGGAATGCTCCTTTCTCTCCACATGTCTAGTGATGGAATCCACAAGGGTTCACTTCAGAGAGCTTTGGAATGGATTGCCTGACACTGGAACACAAAAAGTTGGTGCCTGCTTCAATCCCAAGGCAGAGAAAGCAGACCATGGACTAGGGACTGACTGGCCTACAGAATAAAAGAGTGAGGGATGAGGTGACTATATTGTGTACTTCTATATCCAGAAGTACACAATAGCATGGAATCCACCTGCAACCCCAACGTTTATCACAGCAAGTGGAGGAAGGCTGTGGCAGGATATGAGACTAAGCCGAGAGAGCTGTAGACAAGAGGACATCGAAGAATCTCCAAAATTCCTGCAAAATGTCCATAATAAAGCCAGCTTGGACCCCCTGCAGGCCCAGAGAGCAGAAGCCACCAGCCAAGTAAGAATTATCCTACTCCTTACATCTTCTTGCCCCATTCTAAGCTCCACCCCCCCCCCACACACACACACACCCAACACACACACCCAGGAAAACATAAGCTAGTTGGGGGAAGAAGGGGAGACTGGAGAGAAGAGCAGGAAAAGGCAAGAGGCTCCCCTTTCCCACTGAGGACCTAGATGAGGAAGGAGAGATTTAAAACTGTATTAGTTTGCTACTACTGCATAACAAATTACCACAATCTCACAACTTAAAACAACATCCTCTCATTACCTCACAGTTCTGTAAGTCAGAAGTTCAGCATAGCTCAGAAGGGCTCTCTGTTAGAGTCTTACGAGGCTGAAATCAAAGTATTGGCCAGCTAGATTCTAATCCTTAGGCTCTAGAAAAGACTCTACTTTCAAACTTATTATATTGTTGGCAGAATTTAACTTTGTTTGGCTATAGATCTGAGGTCCCCATTTCCTAGCTGTTGGCCAGGAGCTGCTCTCAGCTTCTATGACTCTCTGGTCCTTGTACATGGCCTTATCTATCCTCAAAGCCAACAAGAGCACCTGGAATGCCTCTTGGGCTAAGAATCTCTCTTACTTCCCCTTCTACTATCAGCAAGTGAAAACTCTCCTTTAAGGGGTCCATGTCATTAGATTTGGCCCACCAGGATAATCTCCCTTTTGACATACCAAGCGACATAATCGTAAGAGTGATATCTTACCATCTTTCAAGATTTCACTCATTCTCAAAGGGAAGATGACTACATAAGACTAAGAGTCACTAGATGTCATTCTTATCAATTTTCCTATCATAAATGAGCCAGGTTGGAAGTTTTAATTACTCCCCAGATCTGAACATTCAAATTACTACATCAAGGGTCTGTTCACAACACAAAGGAATTATGGAACTAATTATTAGTGAAGAATGAGGAGAAACATCTATGATTTGTGTAGTTTTCATGGGGAGAGAAAAGATAAAACAGGGAGATTATCACCGATGAATAACTGTTAAGGACAGTGGGATAAAGTATTAAGGGTTTTGTTTGCATCGTGTGTTGTACTTGTTGGACATACAGTTTACCCAGAGATCATAATCCTAAAGTAGGGATGAATCAAACCAAAATCATGTGTGCTGATGATGGTAATAACAGAAAGGATACTAAAAGCAAAAGTAAAGTGGAATTCCCTACTACAGAGAAGATCCCAATTACTAGAAAAAGGAATGTCAGGTGAATCAGTATGCACCTCAAGGGAAAAGAGTTATGTCAAGGGAGCCCTGGAGGATAAGACAAGAGGCTTAATCCTGGTCCCGGTCCTACCCTCTCACTTGTAGGATAAACCTGAGCAAGACCCTAACTTCCTAGACCTCAGGGTCCTACCAGGAAAATATAGCAAAAATGTATGGAATAGGGTGGCATAAACTCTGAAACAGAGTGTGCAAACTGGAGGCCCATATGCTCTGGCAGGCCCACAGATGTGTTTTGTTTGGCCCATGCAGTGTTTTAAAAAATATAATATCATGTCATTTAATGCCAACATTTTTTTAAAAAAAAGGATATCCTATTTTTTAAAAATTCCAGATTTCCAGTTTCTCTTGAAAAACCAAAGGATTTGGAAACACTGGGGCTGCCTGTGCATGGTGACAATTTTCTGTGGTTCTTCATCAGCTGCCCTCTTCAGACTCAGGCACAGACGTTCTCCACCAGCCAGGCTTCAGACTTCAGTCTTCTGGGAGGCCTCACTGGACCCCGCCAGCATCTGCCTGTTTGACCTTGCCCTAAAGCATTACACAAGTGTTGGCTGTTATTACCTGTAAAATGAGGTCACTGGAATGGATGATATACTTCCGCTCTGAGAGGCTATAATTCCAGTCTATAAGATGGGTTTTTTGGTCACTTTTCCCTAAAAGGTGTAAAACGATCATGCAAAACCCAGGGTGGTCCATGTCCCCTGTGTGTGGTATAAAGGCCATAACATGCTCTGAAAATCAGGCATTTGTACTGTGAGTTGCAGAAAGACTTCAATAAACTGCAAGTGTAGTTTTCCACTGGGCCACATTTAGGCACTGACTTCTCTAAAAGCAAATAGAAAGTGGAGATGAGGAAAGAACTAAGTCACCATCAACATTAAGAGAGAGGGGCAGGCCTCCAAGAGAGGAGGGGTTTTTTAAGGAAAATAAACATTCGCCAACAAAGAGTGAATCCCAAGTGGTTTGTCCAGAGAAAGGAGCCAAGAGTTTATAGTACTTTTGGGTTTGTTTTATTTATTTCCCACCCCCCCCCCACAAGATATAAATCAATCTATTTAGATAGGGATGGTCGAAAGAACACATTTTATTGCAATGGATAATTTCCCAAGGGAAGAAGGATCATTGTGTTTCATTTCTAACTTTTTATTCTCTTTGGGTTTTGTGAAAACCCACAAGTTTATGAAAAGTTGTCCAGATGAGGACATGAAACTTAGCAAACTATTCCCATCTTTAATTCTCATAAAAGTGGAAACACATACCCATGCTCATGCACATAGAGCACTCGAAACCCGGAAAACTAATTGAGTGCCAAGCACTTCTGGTACCCTAAGGATATATATATATTTTGGTAGCCTGAGGCTGCCAGAAACTTTGCCTGCTGAATGAATTATAGAACAGGAAGCAGATGGGCTGTGTATATGAAACAACCACTATCTGGCATGATGTGCTGTGCAATTTGGCTGCAAAGATTAAATTGAGCTATTGAATGTTTAATACACTATGCATAACAAATACAGCCAGAGCCACAGAACAGCATAAATTACAGAATTGGTATTCACAGGGCCTTTCCCAGGAATCAATACACTGCCACCGCTCATAAGAGTCTGTTGTTTAATACACATAAAGAAGAGAAGAATTCTTCTATTAAAATGAGTTATCTGGGCTATTTACCAAAGGCAGTGATTTAGCAGTGGTAGAGTCTATGTAGTGCTGTTGAATGCAGATGATAATAGTTCTTGTCCTTGTCTGCCTGTTTCATTGCGCCTATCAGTTGCTGGGGCTGCGAGTCCCTTGGGTACATTAGCAGTCAGCCCAGGAAGTGTGTTTAAGTAATGGACATAATGTTCACATTTGCTAGACCAGCCTTCTCCCTAATCATGAATTATTCTTCCCCAAGGCTCAATTGGAACATTACTTTAGAAGCAGAAGATTTAATCCTTTTCAGCTGATTGGAGGGAATGATTACAGTATTATTTTCTTGTACAGGCTGTCTCCAGTGAAGGTGCCTTTTTCTGTCCCCATCTTTAATAGGCAGCAATCTTTATTTCCCTGGAGGGAAATGGCAATGAATTCGAAATGGGATAAATCTTCAGTAATGCAAGGTGCTGAGGCTGTAGATCACTGCTGGTTAGTTAATTAGTTTAGCCCTCACTTGTTTCATCTCCAAGGTAGAACACCTTGTAACAAGGGGAAACAGTGGGTGGGTGGGTATGTGGGTGGAGTGAGAGACTGAAGGAACCAGTTGTAGGCAGATGAATAATCAGATGCCTTAAAGCAACAACGCCCCAGTGGATTTCCTTCTATGTAAATGTTCCGTTCTGGATCTTTGATTCCCACTTGCTACAATGACTAAAATAAGCAGTACTTGCCCATTCTGACTTTTAAAGACAATTCAAGGCACCAAAAAGGATTGCACCTTTATCTAGTAGAGGCCGGTTAGAGCAATGTAAGGTGGAACAGCGTAGGATATGAGACCAAAGAATATTGGAATTGTCACCCTATAATGACATTTATATACAGGGCTGGCTCCACACTCAGTCCTGGGAGGAAAAAAAAATTGCGTTTGAACATTCCTGGTGAGTGCTCTTTAAGCACCACTGCACAGAGAAGCAATAAATAACAATTGACTCAGGATTTTTTTTTTTTAATTTTCATGATTAATGTTTCTAGAGAGAGGAAAAATTGTGGCTTAGAAATTAATTACCTTGGGGTGGAAGGTCTAAGTTCTGGACATGTCATCTTCCTGCCCCCACCCTTCTAATAGAAAGGCCACACTGGGTAACCTTTCATTCCCCTGAAGTTTGATTTTATGGGGAGCCTCTACCACATTTCCTTCACCCACCACCCATTTTCTGGTGCGTGCGTGCGTGCGTGCGTGTGTGAAAACAAAGACAGAAAGAGATCAAACCTAAAGAGACCAAATGAATTAGAACAAAGTCCTTGACAGCTAACACTCTTGCATCTGATTTAAAGCAGGAAGCCCCCATGTCTAGCTGCCTATGATCTATTTAGAATAAAACAAGGTCATGCTGCCTTGGCCCTGATTATAAATATATTACATTTAAGTGATGAATACAGCATTCATGAGGAGCAGGAGATCAAGAGTGCCCGAGGCTGGCAGTTTTCAATCTCTCCTCAGTGCCCAGTCAGAGACTGAAAATAAACACACTGCTAAATGAGTGCTGCAAGACCCATGTGCAGAGGCACAGGGATGATTTTGTTTCCAAAGCAGAACATAATGAGAGAGGAGAGGAGAAGCCATGTTAGAGCTTCTTAGAGGATGGGAAGAAAACCACTTTCTGTTGGCTATATGGGGTTTGGTTGGCCCCCTCAGCCTATTATTCTAAGCCACCGAGAAAGACAGGAAAGGTCACAAGTCATTATATCAAAGGGAAAGATGGCATTGATGTGCCTGTTTTCTGTAGATGTGTTCAATCTTCGAATCTTCTATTTTCCATGAATAGTCACACCAGTTTCCCACCACCTCCACAGACCCTAGAACGATAGGACTGGTATAGAAACTTCAGCAATGGTCACTTTGGTCTGCCCTCCTTTCTAAAGAAAGCAAGAAGCTCTTTTAAGGACACACGGCTGGGAAACAGCAGATCTGGAACTGAGACCCAAAGATGCCTATGCCATGTCTATCTATAGGAGACGATCTGCCTGTCATCATGTCATCTTGTTTAAGTCATCCCTGTATCCTACCCCCAAGAACCCCAAACTCTTCTTAATTCAAATGGCCCCAAGACTTGGTAGAGGACCACCAGCACTTCCTCTCCTTGTTATCTCTTTCAATTGATCAATCAAATTAATGTTGATCAAGCATCTATTTACCTCTTTCAACAACTGAGTTTCAAGCAGAATTGTCCTTCCTACTCAAGATCTCTTTAGTTTGTCTGACCCACTTATATATTTTTTATTTTACTTGCATCAGCTTCTGACTCAGAAAATTAGTATTTCCCCCAAACTGACATTTACATACAATATCATATGTTTCTATTCTGCTATGGCAGGAAATAGGAGCAATTATCATGTGTTACATAATAACAGAAGGAGCTGATGCAGACAGCTTTTGGCTTTCCTACCTCTCCTTCCTGAAGGTAACAAAGTTCAGAGAAATGGCTGAAGAAGCAGAAAGGAAGAGGTGCAGGGAAACGTGGGCAGTAGGCGTGATAAAAAGGAATCAAATTGGAGCTGAGGCGTCTATAGAACTGAATCCTAATCCGACTTGCAGCCAAGATTACTTATCTGACCTTGGTTGAGCTGCTCAAACTCCTTAGAGCTTTGGGTTTTTTAATGTGAAATATTAGGGATTAGACTTATGTCCCTGACTGCTCTATATTTCCATAGTCCTGGTTGCCCCCAAAATATTAATTGGATTTTACATCATTTGGTCTCATTTCCGGACATCTATAATCCTCTGAGTAATGGGTAACATTCACAGCCCAATTACTTTCCCAAGCTCATCAAAATTTAATTTACTGCAAGCAGCCCGAGTTTGACTAGGAAGTAGGCAAATCCACACCAGTGATTTACGCAAGGCTCCCTGTCTACAGAATTTACCATCAAGGATGTCTAATGAATTTTTTTCTCATGTAAACATATAGCTTTCACATCTACTAGAGTTGAAGCAGATGAGCTTCCCAAGACAGAATATACTAGACAATACGCTCCTTCTCACATAATGAGCTCAGGAAATTCTGCTGTGAAATGAAGGGTCGTGGAGTCATTAAAATTCTTCATAAATGAGAACTCTATCTCTTTCAGGATTTCACAATGTTATTTGCATGTTTAAAGTGCCTGACCTCGGGAGGCTATGTTTATTCTACTACAAATTTAAAAATACTATGACCTCTACATTTACATTCAAATACTGATACTTGTGCATTTTTCACTCTCAATCTACTGCAAGATATTGGTGAAGAGGACATTTTGACATAAAATTAATGTAATTTTAGGAGGCTGGAAATATTATTAGAACTTATAAGTCACTAATATAACGATCATTAAATTGCTGGATCAAAAGCATTTTCTTTTTCCTGTCACTGTTTTTAAAACCATACTCTATATCTGCTCTGTCCAATGTGATAGCCACTAGTCGCATGTGATCAGTGAGCACTTGAAAGAAGCTAGTTCAAACTGAGATATGCCATAAATGTGAAATACACAATGGGTTGCAAATATTAATATGAAGAAAGAATGTAAAATATTAATTATTTTACATCGAATAATCATTGAAATAATTGTTCGAGTATCTTGAGTTAAATAAAATATATTATTAAATTTATTTGATGAAAGGAATTGGGAAATGAACACAGTTCTTATTTTTAAGGATTTAACATTTTAGAAGAGAAAGGATATGTGTAAAATAATAATTAGAATCTACATGATACTCACTAATTCCGAGTCAGGGCCTTGACTTTAGCCTAGAAGACATATCGAAGATGCACATTCAGTCTCCTTTGTAGCTCTGTCGCCTTTGTGATTAAATCTCAGGCCAGATTTTTATGTCCTGAGGTGGATCTAGGTTTTATAAAACCTGATGTCTATGGAAGCCAGATTTAGCAAAAAAAGAAAAAAGAAGAAAAGGTAAAGAAAAGCAAAGCAAAGAAAAAGAATGCAAAATGACAATGTAAATATTGTCATTGAAGTGTGAAATATTGAAGTCAAACAAAGGTGAGAATGATTAATCCTCTGAGTGATTCCAACATGTCTCCAGAAAATCCTTGACTTGGATCAAGTGGGATGAGTAGGAATTTAGTTAGGAGGTTGGAATAGTTTACCCTGCCAGAGGAAAAAACACGAGTAACGGTACAGAGGTGCTTTTCGCAGGAGAATAAAAGGAGCCAATAACAACAAGTGAGGCTGGACAAAAGGTAAACAAGGGACAGATTATGTGGGGCCTGCATACCAGGCAAGGGCATGATGATTTCATCGTGGAATACAGGAATTGGGAACCAATGAAAGATTTGGAGTCATATGATCAGAGTTATATTTTAGAAAGACTGCTGAGAGCAGTAGAGAAACTGGACAAGGCACACTTCTAAGTGTATACTTACCTCTATATGATTTGAGTAATCATATCAGAGTGTCTCAGCATGATTACATGTGTCTAGATTACAGAATTCCCCTAAAACTTTCAAGAAGTTTCTGGTGTTCATTGAGTCAGTCTTATCTCCCATCCCCTACCTGCCCCTCCATTAAATCCAGACTTCAGGCTCTGCCCTCCACTACCTGTCAAAAGCTGTTGCTTCTGAATGTGCTCCACATTGTCAACTAGAGACCTGGTGTGGCTGCTCACTCAGTATACGAGCTTCCACACACAACAAATAACTTGGCATCTGAAGAAACATGGTTGTCACAGGGGCCTGCATAATGAAGGAATGACAGTACTCCACTTGATGCTACCTCAGGCATTGGTGCCCCAGACTTATCCCGGTCTGGCTCCTAGGGATGTGACTCAGACTCCCTCAACAGCTAGTCTCCAAATCACAACCTTCTACCCAAGGAACCTGCTCAAATGAGCCCTGGGCCTGCCGCATCATAGACACAAAGTCACCATTTTCTCTTGATGATCTAACTTAGAACGGAAGCCATCCTATCAGGCTTGCCTCCTTATACACTCTGGGTGACTTTATCTAGGGTCTAATGGGCCTCAGTCTGAGTCATTTCAGTTTGCAACTAACTGGAAAACCATAATTTTGAACCTAGTTATGTATCTTGTGGACTCATGGGCTACTTAGGCTAATTGGCTTACCCATTTCCATGTCAGCTGCTAGCTTCACCTGCCAACAGGTAGGTATATTGGCAGAAGTAAGTAAATTTCCAACTTGCCAAATACACTAGAGTGGCTGTCAAAGAAAGGACCTGGAACTTAATGAATGTCCACTCAAGTGGCTTACTTTGTCTTATTCCTAAAGTGAACCCCACAGTAAAGTCCCATGACTCTTCCAGGCCCTGAATGGAGGTCTGATTACCCTCTGACGCTCAGCCTGGCACCATGATGGCACTGTCTATCTTTTACTTTATGACCAAGAAAGTAAAGCTCACTTTAACACAGGTGTATTCAGGAGCAGGTGTAGTGGGGGAGGGGAGATGACTGCACCAAGCCAAATCCCAACTTTCAGAGCACTGTATTTACCTTCATTGAGGGCAAAAGCTAACCTGTGAACATTTTCAAGAAGGTTAAAGTCCATGCTTGGTAACTGTGGCCAAAGTTTCACCTAAATACAAGCCTTAAAATGTCTTACAGAATGTATAGACTGAAAGGTACCTCCTAAAATTTGTATGTTGAAGACATCACCCCCAATGTGACTGTATTTGGAAAGAGGGCCTTTAAAGAATTAATTAAGCCTAAATGAGGTCATGAGGGTGGGGCCCTACTCCAGTAGCACTGGTGTACTTATAAGAAGAGGAAGAGACACCAGGGATGGGCATGCACAGAGAAAAGGTCACGTAAAGACACACCGAGAAGCTGATCATCTACAAGCCAAGGAGAGAGGCCTCAGAAAAAAAAAAAACCTGCCAACACCTCGATTTTGGAATTCCAGCCTCCAGAACTGTGAGAAAGTTAACTGCTGTTGTTTAAGCCACCCAGTATGTGGTATTTGGTTATGGCATCTCCTAGTAAACTAATATGTAGGTATTTGAAGAGAAGAAAAATAATCAAAGTTAACTCAGTCTGTCTTCTAGACTAAAGAAAAACACTAAGGTTCCTTCTTCCCCAGAGAAATTGTAATTTTATGAGAAGTTGATGGGATGAGGAGGTGGTAGAGGAAATTTTTAATGCTTTCCACCTGCCAGGGGATACTCTAAATTCCTTGTATATATTGACCCATTTGACCCTCAGCAGAGAGTAAGTAGATGTTATTACCCCATGTTCCAGATAAGGAGAAGGAGGCTACGATGACCAATACCAGTATGAGGTGTAGGAACATGAAATCGCTGATCTGTGAGATCTAGGGAGGAAGTACAAGATGGAAAACCAAAAAGAGAAGTGGAATTCACACATGAGGCCGTGCCTCTTCTTGGTTTTGGCTCTTCGTGGTAGTTAGCTCTGTCGCTATCATTATTTGGTTGGTGTTACTATTATCCATTATTTGCATTGTGTGAATATACCTCCAAGTCAATAGGAGTGAAAATTTGCCCTCTAGAAAGCCCCCAGCTGCAAAAGAGAGAGAGAGAGAGAGAGAGAGAGAGAGAGATCTTCTGAGCAAATCCAATGTAACCCATATTTCACTCTTACGAACTTGAATCACAACATTTTGTCTGACTTTTTATGTCCTCTAACCCCTACCTCTAGATCTGTTTGAACTTTGTATGTTAATTCAGACCTGAACATTAATTCTTTCGGTGGTAATCAACCCGAAGTACATGAAGAAGTCATAGGAAGTCAATATTTCAGTGTTCGTATTATGTGTTCCTTGGTTGTTTTTACATACAATTTTGTTTACAAAATAAATGTCACGTGATTCTGTTACTTTATTTTTCTACTCCATTATCAGTCAGCTCCAGTTGACTGGTGGTTGAGCAACAGAAAATCTATTATTTTCACACACATAAACCCAAATGTTAGATTCTAAATTTTTCTGACGCTAAGGATCCTAAAAGAGATACCTTCAAGGATCAAACTTTAAAGTAAATACACAACCCCTAGCACTCTGAAAGCAAAAGGAACCCAAATATACCACACAAGGATTAGAAATAAGTGCTGTCACACATACTTTAACTGTATGTTATATACATTAATCTTGTTGTTTTAGGTTGCCACATAAGTAAGGGTGTGTGTGTGTGTGTGTGTGTGTGTGTGTGTGTTGTTTCCACATCATACTCTTTTTTAGCTTATCCATAAATTTTGCTTCAGGAAATCTCCTCGCAAAAAAAAAAAAAAATCAGTAAGACTAAAAATAACGATTTCAATACTGGAGAAATGTGAAGACACACACACACAAAATGAAATAACAATACAACAGAAATGAGCCAGAGGAATTGTGTAGATTGAAGGATATGAGCTGATAATGGTTTAAACTGGCTATGGCATTCCAACCTCAAAATAGATCTTCAGTTTTAAGGGTTCAGAAATTGGACTCTGAATATTCTAGGTGAGATTAGTTTCTCAGAAATAAAAGAACATAATTCAAATTCATAAGAGACTAACGTAACAACAAGAATGTCTCTCAGTGTATTCTTCCCTACACTATGGTAAAATCTATATGAAAAGATAATTCTGATCAGGAGACTGCAAAAAGGGCCTGAAGTTGAACTGGGGGAGAGACTTGAACAACTCACAGGTGTCTGACATCAGAATGTGGCCTATGCATCTAGAAGGCCTTGAAGCCTTTCTCTTAGGTAGCAATGAATTCACATGGACAAACTTTTCTCTCAATTTCATACATTTCTCTCAACAGCAACTTAAGGAACATTAATATAGCTAAACAATTCAATCTATTTCTATACTGGTTAGAATCAAACATGAAGACACACTAGCAAAGATCATCTGCTAACCTCTAGCATTCATAAAGGCAGATGACACATAACACACCCCTCTTAAATAGAAAAAAGTTTCTTTTAGACATTAATAAGCTATTGCCTCTTTACGATTTTGTTTGCCATAATTCTTTTTCTTAAAATCACTTTAGTTCTATCTACTCTCTTAAAGAAAGAACTCACTAACCACCAACCATGCCCCTAACGAAAAAAATAAAATAATGTACCTATCAAATACTGGTTTAGAATGCCTTTTAAAATCCACTAATATTCTTGAAAGTAAAGATTTAGCCAACTATGGACAAGCCCTATTTTATATTCTTTTCATTCTACATGTTACATAGCATGTCAAACACTAAAGTGAAAACTACTATTAAAAAATGCAAAACTATGTATCCTGAGTGTACATTGATTTCTCCCTCAGTTTCAAAAGATCAAGATATATCAAACATTAGAACAAGATACTTATATGTGAGAATAGTATGTAAGATACAGCATAATGGAATAGAAAGGATGAAGTATAATCAAAGGTACCTGAGCTCAAATTCAGGGTGCCCATTAACAAGCTGTTACATTGTTCCATTTTTAAAAGGAGTTGATAGTATTTGAATTACAAGGTCATTTTTTGAGTTAAATACAGTTGTGCATCACTTAAAAATGTGGATGCACTCTCTCCAAGAATTGTGTCATTAGGCAATTTCAGCATGCAAACATCATAGAGGACATGTATGCAAACTTAGATAGTATAGTCTACTACACATTAGGCTATAGCCTATTGCTCCTAGCATGTTACTGTACTGAATACTGTAGGGAATTATAACATGATAGTAAATATCTGTGTTTCTAAAATTATCTAGCCATAGAAAAGGTACAGTAAAATTATGGTAGAAAGATAAAAATTGGTACACCTGTATTGGGTACTTACCCTGAATGGAGCTTGCAGGACCAGAAGTTGCTCTGGTTGAGTCAGTGAGTGAGCAGTGAATGAATGTAAAGACTTAGGACATTATTGTACACTGCTGTAGACTTTATAAACACTGTACACTTAGGCTACACTGAATTTAATTTTAAAATATTTTTCTTTAATGATGAATTCAGCTTCACTTACTGTCACTTTTTTACTTTATAAATTTTTTAATTTAACTTTCTGACTTTTTGTAATAATGTTTAGCTTAAAACACAAATACATTGTACAGCCATACAAAAATATTTTCTTTCTTTTTATCCTTATTCTATGAGCTTTTCCTATTTTAAAAATTTTTTACTTTTTAAACTTTTTTGTTAAAAACTAAAACCCAAACAAACATTAGCCTAGGCCTACACAGGGTCAGGATCACCAATATCACTGTCTTCCATCTCCACAAATTGTTCCGCTGGAAGGTCTTCAGGGCTAATAACACACATGGAACTGTCAACTTCTATGACAACAATGCCTTCTTCTGGAATACTTCCTGAAGGACCTGCCTCAGATTCTTCTTGAGGAGCTGTCACTCTTTTCAGAAATATGATCATGGTGGTTTGCTTGGCTAGTTTCTTTTTTTAATAGTTTTGCTTGTAAGTAGGTAAGGCACCATGAACATTACTCTCTATTAATGAGAACATTTCATGTTGGGGTCCATGTTATCAAACATTTTAATGAGTTTGTTTAAAAAGCTTCTGCACAACTCTTCAGTGTGAATTTTCTTGGAAGGTTCTTCTTTTTATTCTCCTACAGTTTTCTTTTCACTTGCCTCTTCAGCTATGCATTCCTGTTCTAGTTCCAACAATTCATTAGTCAGTTCCTTAGGAACCACCTCTAGGAGCTCCCCAGTGACACCCACCCAGGTTAAAGTTGATTGCCATCCCAACCATAGCACCGTTGATTTTCATGTTGGCAAATCCTTTGAAGTCATGGACAAACCTCTTGAGTATCTTTTTCCAAATGCCATTCATACACTCCTTGATGACATCACCCCAAGCCCAAACAAGGTTCTTGATGAAGTCTTAGGTGTTGCAATTCTTCCAGAATTTCATCAGTGTCTTTTTAGTGTCTTATTCAGATGTAGCAGTAGCCTGGGCAAAGGTCCCTGCAAGTAGTAGGCCTTGAAATCAGGCATTGACTTGGAATCCTTATGAATGAAAGAACTTTCAGTCATCTGTTTCCAGAATTGGGAGGTTTCATCCATATTGAATATTTGCTCTGGTAAGTAATTTTCTTCTACAATCGGCTTATCTAGTTTCCAAAAATCCTTCAGCGATCTTCACAACAGCACTCAGACTCACCACTCGCTTTCACATTATGTAATGAATAATGATTTTTGAATCATTTAAACCACCCAGAACTAACTAGCAGTACATTCAATTTCATAATCAGGTCCAGCTTTTTCTTCCAAAATCACAAACAAACATTTTGCTTTGGCCATGATCATTATAGTTCTGAAATGGATATGCTTCTGTGTCTGGTCTTCAATCCAGGTCATTAGAAGTTTCTCCATGTCTGATGCAGGCTCTTTTTGAATTTTCGTTAGTCTTATTATCTTCAATGAAGCAGATCCTTTAACATCTTCTGTCACTTTGTTCTTATTATTTAAGATTGTAGCTATGGTGGAATGGGACATGCCTGACTGGTGAGCAATAACCATCACTGATTTTCCACCTTCATAGCTCTTAATCACTTTTAATTTTGTTTCCAGGTCAATCACTTGACACGGCCTTTTACTGGAAACATTAGTAGTGAATTTAGTATGCTTATAGGCCATAATGAACAAAACGACACAAGATTAAATTACTCACAAGAGAAAATGATGCAATCAAGAGATGCCATAAACACGAGACGTAGGAGGCTGTTGCCAGTATAATAGAGCATACTGTTTTACAGCAAATTTTATTTTTTATAAGAAGAAAAAGTACACTGTAAAATAATAATAAAAGTATAGTATAGGAAATACATAAACCAGTAACATAGTCATTTATTATCATTATGAAGTATTATATACTGTACATAATTATATCTACTATGCTTCTATACAAATGGAAACGCGGTAGATTTGTTTACACCAATGTCACCAAAAACACAGGAGTAAAGTGTTGTACTATGACGTTATGATGGTTCCTGTGTCACTAGGTGATAGGAATTTTTCAGCTCTATTATAACCTTATGGGACCACCCTCATATGTGCAATCCATTTTTGACTGAATGATTTTGCAGTGCATAACTGTAAATTAATATAATGTGCCTGGCATATGTAGATGCTCAATAAATACCAGCTACCATCATTGCTGTCATTTTAGACATACTCTCATTTCTTTTGAGCATTCTCTTTCCATTCACCAAAGAAATTTCACAGCCCCTCAGTCAACTGTAGTTTAATAAAATATCTTTCTAACCCTTATCATATATCCACAGATAACTGATGAGAGTGTCTACATTCTTGACTATTCCTGAAGGACACAAGTTTATTTTGCATGGCAACAGGTGGGATTTAAAAAAGAACCAATCAAGTGGCCTTCTGTTTAATGAGGGAACTGGAGTCACACCAGCCTCCATATTGACCGGGACATGGTGGTTAAGACTAAAATGCATATCCTTAAAACGGAGATTATCACATAGTTCAGAGTTGGGTTTGACCCCACTTCTTAATTTTATTTCTGTTCTTTCTATGGTTGCCCTTAAATCTTTAACATATGTATTTTAGCAAATGCTATTTTCAATCTAACTCTTGATTTCCTCCAAACAGAAAAGGATCTTAGCATGGCTTTAACTCAAACAGTCTCCTCCCCTCATTGGGTTATTGAGGAAAATTGAGGAGAATATAGTCAATACTAGTTTACATTTAGCAACATGTTTTCCTCTTTTATTTGCCTCCCACTTTTTTCATTTTGATTTAATTTGCTTCTTACTGAGGTAAACATATCAGCAGGTGTTTCAGCAGAAAGAATAATAAATAAATAATAATCTCTAGAAATAATAAACTCTCAGTCTTTGTATATCTACATTTGTCTATATTTTAACACCCTTTCTTGATCATTTTAGCTAGAAGTAGAATCCCAGCATGTTTTCCCATAGGACTTTGAAAAAAATTGTTTAATTGATATCTCATGTCTACCTCTGTTGTGAGAATTCAATCATCGATAAAATTACTGAGAAAAGAATAACAACCTAGCTTCTTTTTTCTGGAATTTTTTTTTTTTTTTTATTCTCTAGGTATGGATTTGTTTATAAAATCCTGACGGCAACTTAATGTTGCTTGCTATATTTGAGGAACCATGTCTTTCTTCAATTCTAAAAACAAATTCAGCCATAATCTCTTAGACTATAAACCCTTCTTGAACATGATTGCATAGTGTAGCCATTAGCACATCTGCTTTCCACTCAGAAGGTCCTCGGTTTGTGTCCCAGTGGAGCCACAGTCCATGGTCTATGGCTATGCCACTCTGAACAAGGCTGATGTCTGATCTTGGAAGCTAAGCAGGGTTGGGCCTGGTTAGTACTTAGATGGGAGACCACCTAGGAAGACCAGGTACTGTAGACATAAATAATAATAAATAATTAAGAAAATAAAAAATAAACCTATTTATTCTCTTCCAGTATTTTTGTTAGATAAACATTGATGCTTTTAATTCTTTCTTCTGTGCCTCTAAATTTCTCTTCCATTTTCCCATCTCCTTATTTCTCTAAACTGTATTCTGGCTGATACTGTTAGGTTTTTACAATTCAGAAAAATCTGTTTTAGGGAGATCTAATTACTGATTAACCTATTTATTGAACTTTTTCATTATTCTGAATTTAAGCATTACACAAAATAAACTATAGTTTTAACCTAATTCTCAAAGAGATGAAAATATATATTCTTATGCAAATGTTCTTTTTTGTGGTAGATGCTTCTGGAGAGGTTCTTGATTCATTTTCTATATAAATAGAATCTTGCCATTTCAGTCTTATCATAGTGACATATTGGACACTCATTGTAAAACGAAGCCAAGAAACATTTCTAATATACATGCAGACCTATATATTTTCCAGTTAATTATCTATCCTGTTTTAAAGCATGCTTATTTTTAAAGTGTCAAAATGTACTAATTCACATTGCAATTGTTTGGAAAACTTCATGAGCAAGTATATTTCAGCCAGAAGACATTTGATGCCAGCCAAATTCTCTTTTTTTCTGTCACTATAAATGACTTTCCTATTTTCAACAGTTTTTCAAAATCAAAGTCATATCTAAGCTGACAACTTCTTTGGCAAGTTTCAACTAGATGTAATTTGAAACAGTCAAGGAAGGAAAGCCTAAACAATAAGGTTTTTAATGGGACCAGTGACAGATCCTTAACTACTGTCATGCTGTGTCTGACACCAGAAGACTTGAGAGAAAATTCGTTAAATAAATACTTTCAGTTAAAGGAATGCACCTGCGTTTAGAGTATGTGTCTTATGTCATGGAAATATGTAAGATCTGAGAATTCAGTGATGTTAAACTCATAACAAAAACATCTCTGAAAAATCCCCCCAAGGAATTTCTCTCCTTAACCTTTGGAATATTGTTTAGCTATCGTTGGCATCCAAAGGTCATTAAAGGTCACAAAGAATAAAAAAAATCAAAGCAGTCCTTATTTTAGCCTCAGATTAATTCCACACAAAACAAGGCTGTTTACTTTCTGAGGTAGAGAAAAGTTCTAATGTGACCTTTTAATCACTATTATTTACACATATCCACACAGTTATCTTTAACTACAACGAGATTTTTTTACTATTAACACTGTATTAATATTCATGTAATATGTACTCAGAATACATGAATATTCTGTTTCAGGAACATCACACATTTGAGAAATTTCCTTTAAAAAATAATAAATCACAAGAAAAGCCAAAATGAGTCTATACATAATAGTTGGTTTAATTTATAATAATTTTCTTTACTTAAACCTCCTAAGTTTGGTTTCAGATAAATATTACCATCTTTGTTTAGACTTTTTTCTGTTTCAACAGGTCAAATGCCAGTTCCGATGTTTAAATGCTTCTATTTAAATGAAAATTACTAGGCAACATGAAAAAAAATCAAATCTTGTCCAGGACACAGCTAAATCTTCCTTCCAAACCCAAAGAATATTTGCAAAGCTATCATGGAGAAGAAACTAGCAAGTGATTCTGGGAAGGTGTGGCTTGATTATAACTCTCTTCTGCCCAGTATCAACTTCAGTCTATCTCCCTGTCCTAAATAGCTGTTTAGGCCTATAAGAAGGTATAAGAAGGTATAATAAACCCTTGGTGTTTGTAGAAGTCCTAGTGGAGAGAATAGGTGCAAGATTGTCTCCCTTTCACAGTGGTCAAACATCTGAGACTAGAACTGTGAGTGAGTCATAAACTGGTAAACTCTAGGGAGACCATTTGACTGTAGAGATCTGTATATTTGCAAAGAATGTCAAGATCAACTCTCAAGAAAAACATGACTTTTATCCCTAAAAAACCAAGGAGGAGCATATGGATGAACTCAGTCCTTCCTTTCTTCGACTCTGGCCAAACACAAGAAACGCAAGTATCCAAAGGCTTGTTTCATTCCAGGTACCTCAACAGTGAACTCACTACCTGCTTGTTTCTATGCCGACAGTGCTCACAGAGACTGCTTTCCCATAAATTTATTTTAGGAATGCCTCAATGCTCAGTATACTCCAATCATACCTGAGTCCCAGAATTCCAACAAAAACAGAGACCATCTGGCAGAGACAAAGACCAGTCTACAGAAAGAATTTAGGCACAGCGAACAGAGCTGCTAGAACAGTCAAATAAAATTAAATAAAAACACAAAAGACAATTCAAGAACAGCATTAAAAAAGATGTTTGAAAAAGAAAAAAAGATACTTCCACTAAACAATTCAAACATCATTGAGACCAAAATTAGTGGTGTGAGGGATCAAATGAAAAAAAAAAATGTTTCAGAATATAAATAGGTAGAAATTATGAGGAAATTATGACAATTATGAGGAAAAGATAAGTACTGCAAATAGTAGGAACCAAAAGAGTGTAAGGACATAAAACAAAAATAAAGAAATTATTTAACAGATAGCAGTCAATTTCTTTAAGGTAAAGAAAGATCAATCTGGAGTTCACGGAATTTCAGGCCACATTGTTGAACAAAAAACATACACTTGGGGCAGCCTTGTACTATTTTGAAACTCTGATGCTACACAGGAAATATTATAAGCACCAACACAAAGGAATAAATTGTCTACATAAAAAAAACAGGTAACTCTTTTACACTTAAAATTAGAAGATAGAGAAATAATAACTACTACTAACAGAAATCATTTGATTCCCAATAATTATAAGCACAACCAAGATATCCACCTATCAAGGTGAGAAAATATGCAAGAATTCATAAGGGCTATCACCTAGCTATACCATCTGAGAAAAATAATAGACAAAGGACTATAAATGCACAATAAATAAACCTAAATTTGATCTCACAATTTGGACATAATAGAAGAAAGTATGTTGAGAAATGGAGCTTATAATTCATATATACGCACAAACATATACATATACTTTATCATTTATATGTGATATATATTTGCACACAAAAATTAATACTTACACATTATATATATTTGCATTATCTATAGTGCAACCACATACATGTCTTTAAATATTAATTAATAATCAATTCCCTGAAAATATGAAACTTCAGTGTCAAAAACCCTTATAACAGTAAGGATATACTCAAGGGAATTTCTAAACCTGGAATAATGAAAGGAAGAATAAAAAGGAAAGGAAAGTGAAAATATTCTAAAGATCCCATTTTATTGGGGAGAAAGTATTTTAGTGAGGTGAACTATACCTCTCAGTTGGGATAATATCTTGTTTTTACATATATGAAGAAATATGTATTTATCATAGTTTCGAGAGATCTAAGTTAAATGATAATGAATTGCAAAAATATAGCAAACTACCAGATTAACACAGGAATCGAGTGAATATTAGCTTGCTCAAAACAATAAGAGAAGAAGAAAAAAAGGAAAATCCAGTAAAAACTAATAATCATAAGGTAAAGTGGAAGAAAAAATCAAGTATATTGGTCATTATATGAACTAAATTCTTCCAATATAAGAGAGACCATCTAATTGGCTTTAGACAAGCTATATTCTATTTATAAAAAATGCACAGTCCACTAGGATAAAGAAAAGTTGAAAGTAAGAGTTAATTAAAATCAACACAAAATGGATTGCAGACTTGAATATAAAGCCTTAAACTGTAAAACTACTAGAAGAAAACACAGAGTATAATCTCCTTAATATTGGTCTTGGCAGTCATTTTTTGGATGTGACACCAAAAGCAAAGCCAATAAAGCAAAAAGTAACAAGTGAGACTATATCAGACTAAAAAGCTTCTGCAAGCAAAAGGAACTATTAACAAAATGAAATGGCAACCTATGGAATGGGAAGAAATATTTGCAAACCACATATACAATAAGGGTCAACACTAAATAAATAAATAAATAAATATATATATATATATATATATATATAAATAAATGAAACACAACTCAATAGAAAAATAATAACATAAATAACCCAATTAAAAATTGGCACGGAAGTTCTGATCAAGACAGTGGAGTAGGTAAACACTGTGCTTGCTTCCTCTCACAACCACATCATAATTACAATTAACCTACAGAACAACCATCAGTGAATATTGCCTGAAGTCTAGCTTAACAAAAGTTCTATAACAAATGCTATATAGAAGAAGCCACATCAAGACTGGTAGGAGGGGCAGAGGTACAGAACAGGCTGGTCCCTCACCCACATGTGGTTGTTGAGAACTAAGAGGGATATCATGGCTGCAGAGATCCCCACTAAGGAACGAGGGGTCCCAGCATCACCACAGGCTCTCCAGTCCAGGACTCCAGTGCCAGGAAGAGAAGTCTCCATAACTTCTGGCTGTGAAAACCAGCAGAGATGGAGGCTGAGTGAGAGGTGGGGCAGCTGGAGTTCCAGGCTCTCCTCTTAAACGGCCCCACTTACTGACAAACTTGCTTGCTCTGAGCTCCAACGCTGGGGCAGCAATATGAAAGGCAAGAGGGACATATGGAGAGGAACTAAATTTTCTGGCTCCAGGGTGAGGGCTGAAGGGATTGCTTTCTCCCACATCAAAGTGCTATCAGCAAACCTTGCTCCTTTTGAGCTCTTCCCCCACCGAGCGTGCAGACACAGGTGGGTGCCATATCTGAGTCTCCATCAACCTAGCTAACTCCATTCACGTTGCTCTGATGATTCTCTGAGACCCTGTCCCTCCTAACTTGCCAGCTCACCCAAGACATTTCCAGTGGCTTTTTTATTGAAAAAAAAAAAAAAAAAAGGTCTGTCTTGGCTCATACTGCAGACTTCCCTAAAACCTCTCAAAGTTTCAAAAACCCCAAACAAGGAGCATCTGGCTTCAGTGTACCCATATTTCTTGCTAAGTAGCCCCAAGCCTGGGATTAGTGGCAGTTGGCTTCAGTTCAGAGCTTAGCTTCTCCCAACACAAGTGACATCCATCTGCAGATCATTTTGTTAACTCATACCAAGTGGCCCTGAGCAGGGAATAAGCAGTGGCTGATCTTGACCAGCAACAGAAGCCCTCCCAAGAGGCCGCAGAACCATTACCCCTAGTGGCAGCTTCAGACGACACCAAAGCACCATCTAATCACCTCCACAAAAGACACACCCAAATGGCAGACCAGGAAAGAACCAGAGCCATGCTAAAACAAACTCTGCTCCATAGGCCAGCTCCTGGATGACAGCTCCTCCACTATAGTCACAGCAAGGGAAGGTCAGTCCCTCCCACTGATATGTAAACAGCAACCAAGGCTCAAATACAACAGGAGAGCGCACACAACCCACACAATGGACACACCTGCAGGACCCAGCTCAGATGACTAAGGAGATCTCGTCACTGGGCCCCACAGGATACCTGCTACATAAGGCCACTCTATTAAGACTGAGGGACATACAGGGAGGCATCCAAAATGGGATGACAAAAAAACATGTCCCTAATGAAAAAACAGAACAAAGTTTCAGAAAAAGAACTAAACGAAATAGAGACAAGCAATCTACCAGATGCAGAGTGCAAAACACCGATTTTAAGGATACTCGATGATCTCAATGAGAACTTTGACAAAGAGATAGGAAACATAGAAATAGAGATAGAATTTTTTTTAAAAGGACCAGTCAGAAAAGAATAATACAATAACTGAAAGAATACATTACAGGGAATAAACAGTAGATTCGATGAAGCAAAGGATCGAATCAGTGACTTGGAAGATAAGGTAGCAGAAAATACCCAATCAGAACAGCAACAAAAAAAAATAATCCAAAAAATGAGGATAGTTTATGGGACAACATCAAGCATACCAACATTTACATCATAGAGGTCCTAGAAGAAGAGAGAGAGCAAGGAATTGAAAACCTATTTGAAGAAATAATGGAAACTTCCGTAATCTACTGAAGGAAACAGACATATAAGCTCAGGAAGCATAGAGAGTCCCAAACAAGATGAACCCAAAGAGGACAATGCCAAGGCTCATCATAATTAAAATTCCAAAGGTTAAAGACAAAGAGAGAAATTTAAAATGATAAGAGAAAAGCTGTTAGTTACCTAGAAAGGAATTCCCATAAGACTGTCAGCTTATTTCTCAACAGAAATTTGCTGGCCAGAAGAATTGGTAGGAAATATTCAAAGTGATGAAAAGCAAGGACTTACAACCTAGATTACTCTATTCACCAAAGCTATCATTTAGAATTGAAGGACAGATAAAGACCTTCGAGACAAGAAAAACTAAAGGAGTTCGTCACCACCAGTATTACAAAAAAATGTTAAAGAGACTTCTTTAAGAAGCAAAAAATAAAATAAAAGATTAAAAAATATGAATAATAAAATGGCAATAACTACATACCTATCAAAAATTACTTTAAATATAAACACATTAAATGCTCCAATCAAAAGACATAAGTTGGCTAAATGGATAAGAAAGCAAAACCTTTATATGAGCTGCCTACAAGAGACTTATTTCAGATCAAAAGACACACACAAACTGAAGATACAAGGATGGAAAAAGATATTTCATGAAACTGAAAACAAACAAAAAGCTGTGGTAGCAATATTCATACCATACAAAATAGACTTTAAAGCAAAGGCTAAAACAAGAGACAAAGAAGGACCTAGTAATCCTACTTCTGGGTATTTATCCAAACAAACCCAAAACACTACTTTGAAGGGACATGTGCATCTATATCTTTATTGCAGCATTATTTACAATAGCCACAATAGGGAGGCAACCTGGATGTCCCTCAATGAATGAACAGATAAAGAGATGATACATATATACAATGGAATGTTATTCAGCAATGAAAAAGAATGAAATCACGACATCTGCAACAACATGGATGGACCTAGAGGGTATTGTGCTGAGTAGAATAAGTCAGAAAGAAAAAGATAAATGTCATATAATTTCACTTATAGTTGGAATATAAAGAACAGAATAAATGAACAAACAAAACAGAAACAAGCTCAGAGATATAGAGAACATTTCAATGGTTGCTGATAGGGTAGAAGTGGTGGATAGGTGAAGGGCGTGAAGGGATTAAGAGGTACAAACTGGCAATTACAAAATAGTAAAGCATGGGGAATATAGTCAGTAGTATTGTAATAACTATGTATGGTGTCAGATGGGTGCTAGATATATCTGGGTAATCACTTTGTAAGTTATATAAATGTCTAATCTCTGTGCTATATACCTGAAACTAATATAATATAGTATATCAGCCATAACTGAAAAATAAAATAATAATTTTAAAAGTGGTCAAAGGACCTAAGTAGAAGACATACAAAAGCCACAGGTACATGAAAAGGTGCTCAACATCACCAATCATCAGGGAAATGTTAATCAAAACCATAATGAGATACCACATCAGACCTGTTAGGATGTCTATTATCCAAAGAAAAAATATAACAAATGCTGGTGAGGATGTGGAGAAAAGGGAACCCTTAACACTGTTGGTGGAAATATAAATTGTTATAGCCACTGTAAAAAACAGTATGGAGATTCCTCAAGAAATTAAAAATAGAATTCCCATATGATCCAGCAATCACACTTCCTAATTATATATCTAATGGAAATTAAATCACTATCTTGAAATCTACTTTCCCATGTTCACTGAAGATTTTTTCACAACAGCCAAGACATGGAAACAACCTAAGTGTCCATCAACAGAAGAATGGATAAATATAAATGTGATATATCTAATATGATATACCATACCTACAGATATAAATGTGATAATGGAATATTATCTAGCCTTAAAAAAGAAATAAAGCTTGGCATTTGCAACAGCATGGATGGGTCTGGAGAGCATTATGTTGAGTAAATTAATACAGATAAAGAAAAGAAAAATACTGTCACTTATATGTGGAATCTAAGAAGAGTAAAACTCATAGAAAACGGTATTTGCCAGGGACTTGAGGGGTGGCGGAAATGGGAAGAAATTGGTAAAAGGGTACAAATTTTCAGTTACAAGAAGAACGAAATCTGAGGATTTAATGTATAACATGGTGACTATAGTTGATAATACTGTATTGTATAATTAAAATTTGCTAAACAAGTAAAACTTAAGTGTTCTAACCAAAAACAAAACAAAACAAAGAAATATGTGAAGCTATGGTTGTGTTAATTAACTTAATGGGGGGAATTCCTTCACAATGTTCGTGTATGTCAAATCATCACATAACATGCTTTAAATATATTATAATTTTATTTGTATAATGAAACTGCAAAATCTTGTTGAAAAAAATTAAAGACCTAAGTAAATGTAAAGACATGCTACATTCATAGATTGAAAGGCTCGACATAGTAAAGAGGTCAATTCTCCCCAAAATGATCTATAGATTTGACATATCTAACCAAAACCTCAGCCAGGTTTTTTTTTGTAGATATAGATAAGTTGATACTAAATTTTATACAGAAAGGCAAAGAAACTGGAAGAACCAAAGATTTTTTTAAAAGAACAAAGTTAAAAGAATAACACTCTCCACTTTTAAGACATGCTATTAAACTACATTAATCAATACTGGATTCTAAAAAAGGGATAGACATATAGATCAATGACTGGAATTGTGAGTGTATCGATAGACCCAAAGAACTATGCCAATTGATTTTTGATTGAGGTATAAGGCCAACATAATTGAGAAAGTATAATCATCTCATCAAATGATGTTGGAACAATTGGACATCTATATACAAAAATGTAAAGCCTAAAACAAAATTTTATTATACATTATACAAAATATATTCAAAATGGATTATAGATCCATTAGCTAATAGATCTAAATGTAAAACATTAAACTACAAAACTTTTAAAACGAAACATAACAGAAAATCTTCATGACCTGGAGTTAAGAACAGTTCATGGCTAAGACACCAAAAGCATAAAATTATGAGTTGATAAATCGGACTTTATCAAAATTAAAATTTTGCTCTTTGAAAGACAATGCCAGAAAACTGAAAAGACAAGCCACAGTTTGGGAGAAAATATTTGTAGATTGCTTATCCGAAAATAACTTTTAAACAAAATATACAAAAAACTCTCAAAACTCAATTCTAAGAAATCAGCCCAGTTTAAAAATGGGCAAAAGACTTGAACAAACACTTCCCCAAAGACTGTAGGCAGATGACAAATAAGCCATGAATGGGTGCTTTCCATCGTTAGCCATTAGGGTAATACAACTAAAATTACAATGAGACGCCACTGCACACTTATTAGAATGGCCCGAATTAAAAATACTGAGAATACCAAGTCCTCATGAGGATGCTGACAACTGGAACTCCCATAAATTACTAATGAAAATGCAAAATGTCACAGCCCCTCTAGAAAACAGTTTTGCAGTGTGTAACTTTAGAGTTAAACATACACTTACCTTACAACCCTGCCATCCCACACTTAGATATTTACCCAAGAGAAATTAAAACTTAAGTTTACACAAAACCTATATATGAAAGTTCATAGCAGCTCTATTCATAATCACCAACAATTGGAAACAACCCAAAAGTCCTTCAACAGCTGAATGAATAAACAAGCAAACTATTGATTCACACAACAACATGGATGAATTTCAAAGATATAATGCTGAGTAAAAGAAGCCAGTCTCAGAGAAGCTAGTCTCAAAGGTTATATATTCTGATTCCTGACATTCTTGAAAAGACTCCATTTATGTTGATGGAGAACAAATCAGTGTTTGCCAAGGGCTAATAACTGGGGCAAGGGAGTTTTTTAGGGTGATATACCTGGTTTGTATCCTGATAGTAGTTGTAGTTACATGAATTATATTTGTTAAAATTCATAGAACTGTTCACCAAAAATCAAGTTCACTGCATGTTAAGTTTTCAAAATAAAGCAATGTTAATTCAACTAATCCAGGTCACAGAAAAATATAGAGAGCTCTTCTAATTCGTTTTATGAATCCTGTATAACTTTCACTTCAAAACCTGGTAACAATAGCACATAAAGAACTTTCTTCCAAATACAAATGCAAAATTTTCAAATAAAGTATTATCAAAGAGAATCCAGACCAGATTTTTAAAAATTCAGAGTCCGTTCTTATTAAAAACTTTAAAATGGAAAGGAAAGGACACCATTTATAAATAATAAACTACTATCAAAAGCCAACAGAAAATATCATATACACATGCATGCATGCACACACATGTATATACCTATACATACATATATAAACACATAATTTAAGGACTTTTTTTGTTATGGGATAAAATTATCATAAAATTTCCATGGAAGAAATAAATCCCAGAAAATAGCCAAGTATAAAAACAGAAAAAAATATTTGGCTCCATTTTTTTCAAATGGGTAGGAAAAGAGAATGAAGCATCTATTAAATAAACATTCAATGTGGAAAAAAACCCACATGCAGTGGATGAAACGGAGCATTTGTACCTTTAATATAGTTATCGTCTTACAAATTTATAATATGGAAAAACAACCCAATCAAAATATGGGCAAGATGAGAAGCATAAGTAATTCAGAGAAAAGCAAAACCAAGAAATGTATTAAAATAAACTAGCAGTCTGGAAAATTCAAATTAAAATAACAAGGAGATATTAGACAGGCAAAAATGAAAAAGTCTGATAATGCATATTGCTGCCAGGGATATGGCGGAAAGTACTTCCCCACGTGGCTGGTGAGAATATGAATGAAATATTAAAGACTTAGGGGAAAACAACCTGGCAATATCTATATTTAAATTAAGAATCCTCATGTATTTCAACAGAGCCAAGTTACTCCTAGGGAAATATCCCATGTAAATGAAAAGTACCGTTATCTGAGTATGATAACCACAGAAAATATGAGGAAATATGAGCAAGAGTGTTTGCTGCAACACTGTACTATCAAAACGTTGGAAACAAAAGTGAATGCTCAACCACAGGGGAGTGATCAGATAGCCCTGGCATATCCACACCACCAAACTATTACAGCTGTTTAACAAATACCTGGTGACTTATAAAGCAAAATGCAGGAAAGGGTATATAATGCAATCTTTTTGAAAGAAAGAGAAATATTGACCAAAAATTGTCATATAAGCATATGTATGATTAGATATGCATGATGTATTTCTCTATAATCCCATAAGCACAAAGAAACACACAGAAGGATCCATGCAAAGTTGTCAGCTTGAGCTCTTAGGGGATGTAGAGAGTGATCTGAGTAAAGTTGGGATGGGGGAGAGTAAAAGGAGAGGGAAGCTAAGCCGAAAAAAGAAAAGAAAAGGCTGCAAAAAAAAAAAAAAAAAAAAGAACTTCACTATATATAATGATGTCACATTCATGCATTTCTGTAAAATATGATATGTATATGGGTAGTAATAAAAATGTAATTAAAGAAAAAGAAGCAAGCAAGAGGAACCAGACTAATTTAATCACCTTGTCATGTTATCAAACAGAGGTATTCCAAAGGCTTCATCCTAAGTTTGTGCTTGAAACTCAGACCCCATATACCCAAACACATGCACACAATTCCCACACAACTCTTTTTCATGACCTCACAACTCTTTCATAATGTCTCCTGGCCACATAATACAATGAATTCTGCAGAACGCATTTAACAGGAAATTCAAGTTCCATCTAGGAAAGCCAGGGTCATCTGCTCCAGTTTTAGCAGTGCCAATGGTCACATGTAGGCCCATTCCACACACACCTACCAGCAAGGAAACTAGAAGTGAGAGCAGGGCCAGACGTTTTGTACGACTCCAGGGAAAGCCATTCACACGGGATTTTCCAGACTGCTAGCTTATTTTAATACATTTTTTGCAAGATAGTGGTCCTGGCCCACACTCTTCCTAATTCCAACAACTGGTAGGAATTTTTGTGACCAGAAGTAGAGATTCCCATACAGATGATGGTGGAGGCAGTGGAGGGATGAGAGGTTATAATTGGGGCAAAGGTCTAGGGCAGCAGAGTGAGATGAGATAGAGTTGGTATAGGGGGAAAGGGAAGACTAGATAAGCACATAAGAACCACAACATGACAAGTTTTGTAAATCAAGAACTATCTGATGAGTGCACGAAATTTAAATATCATGTAGCAATAGTATGGGCCTGTCTTCACTTGGCATTTAATTCTCATATTCAAATCCTAATCTTTAATAAGAAAGGTAAATAATGAGGATGTGAGAACAAGCAAAAGTTATAAAAACTTGACTGTCAATTTTAGTCTTTATTGTAACCTGGGCTAAAGTTTTAATAGTTATCTGTTGAAATCACTTTGATATTTTAGTGACTTATTGGATGCTTTAGGCATCCAATCAGGTCCAAATACTTTTCTCTTGCAAAAGGAATCATAGTCTGTAATAATAGCTTACCACAAGCCACACAATTATCCAGTGCTTATTCAATTGTCTGTAAAAAGCAGGAAGCAGTGTCTGTGGTCTGAGATCTACTCTCATCCACAAAGCCTGAAAGTCTCTAAACACAGTTAGGAGCCAGGACTTCATCAGAACTTGTTTTAATTTTAAAAACACATACATTTTACCTTTCACTGTACATCTCTCCTCTCTCTTCTTTCTCTAACAAAGACTCTTCCACACGGACACAGTGTCATATAATAAAACCCTGACTTAAGGGGCTTTCAAGAGTATTCATGCTCAACATAGTTTCCACAGTGAATCCTCTCCTGGAATTTAATTGCTAAGCTCTATCTAAGCCCACAGCTGACACACATAACAAGCCTACACTCTCACCAGTGCAGAACATCCTGTGGCCTAAGCAGGCGGTCATGTCACCTTCGCTGAAACTGAGACCATCAGGCAGAGCTCTTCTTGTATCAAGGGGTTTAGAGGTAGGCTCATGATTCTATGTTGACAGCAAGGCTTACACATCAGCCAAGAATCTGACCTAAAAGAAGGAGAACTCAAGTATATGAGCCAAGGGTTATTTACAGCCTTCTCGCACTCTTAAAGTAGCCTGGCAAGGACCTCTAGTAAAGTGATAGACATTTTCACTTGTTTCTGATTCTGTCCAACCAGCAGATGAGTCACATTACTACAGTCAAGATTACCTGATCATATTTCCCCCTTGACACAAGTTAATCGGGACAGTGACAGCAGAAGGGGCCAAAAGAGGGGATGACTCAAATATCCAGTTGCCAAAGGGAGCCTGGTAAGGGGCATAATGAGTGAGCAGTCAGTGGTTTAGCTGGCCCCTCCTGAGCCAGCAGAGAAAAACAAGTGGTTTGTAGTTACAACTTTCTAGTTGGGACTGTCTGGTTCAACAGTCAAAAAAGAAAGTTTTGGCTAACTTCCATCTAAAAAGTAACTCTATCAGCACAACCAATTGATCTAGCTGTCAAAACAGAAATGTCTTGGCTGGTATGTTGGTTGAAAGTTTATTATTGTGGATTCAGAGGAGGCAGAAATAAGCAAAGTTCACAAATGTTAGCCTGGTTTACACTGTCAAAGATTGTCAGCTTTAATTCCTCTAAGAACCCTTCTCTACCTAAGTCCTACTTCTTTTTTGCTAACCAATTGCCAGAATGCCCTCTGGAAAAACTACTTATTTTAGAAATTGTTATTTCTTTTTCTTAAGCTGATATTATTTAGATTTTAAATTTTGAAAGGCAGCACAAGCAATGAGCCCCCACCAAGAAAACAATCAAAAATAAAAAATAGCCTGCTCCCCAGAGAAGCATAAGTTACACATTTCAAGCAATGGCAATGCTCTTTTATTTGGGAAATTATCAAGTGTTGCTTCATAAATGTATTTAGGAACCACAAGGGTTTTTCAGTTGGTCCGGACATTTTCCTACTTAAACATTGATTTAGAAACCTTGCCAAGTAAACCAGGAAATCAAGAGAGCAAAATTATGCAGCACATAAAGAAAGCAGCTGCATTTCTCCAACCCTAGTAATTTAAACAGTCATTTCTTTAAACAAAAGTGAAGAGGGGAAAAAAAGAGAAGCAAATCTGGCATCACTAATCTCATTTTATTACACTGGTAAACTAAAATATCAGTCATCAAACATATTTGATGGAAAACATTTGTCCATTGTGTTGGTGTTCTTAAAAAGTGAAACCTACAATATAGTATAGGAATTTAATATCAAATTACATTTGAAGGGCCATTTCGGTAATTAAGTGAGAAAATGATTTCTAACAGATGCCTTTCAGCTTAAAAGCACACCCCAGGCAAAATTTTCCAGTATTGAAAAAGATTAAAAGTGTCAAAAGATTCAGGAACCTCATACAAACACACGCACACAAAGGTCAGGGCAGAGAATGTGCACCTTGAACAATAAAATACAATATATAAAAAGATGCACATTACAAGACACTGACAAAGCAAGCAGGTTAAGCCTTCATCTATCTACCTTTGCATGCATTAAGAAGAGAAGGGAGAGAGGGGAAGAGGGAGAGAAAAGGAGGGAGGGAGAGAAAGAGAGATCCTTGCCTAAAGATTTATTTTATGACTTTCATGCTGTCTGGGGGTTAGGTACTAGCCTTACATTCAAAATTTCAAATTACATACATGAAATCTTTGTGGATATTTACTTAGTCTCCTGTTTAAGCCCAAGTGGGAGCTATCTAAAAGCTCCCCTGGGCAGAAAGTATGTCTGAAACCATCATACTCCTTTTCAATTCAGATTATTCCTTCATATAAATTTTTGCAAATGACAGAGAAATTTACACAAATAACAGTAAAACAGGTTTGGTTCTTTAATAAACTTTTGAACATCAGTGAACAGGAGTGAGAATTTCTGAAATTGCTGCTGTACAAGTAAGTAACTACCACAATATGGCGAGGCTCCATAGAAAGGATATATTCAAGTCGTGAAAAAGAAGCAGAAGATAAATATAATACTTATGGCCCTCTCATTTAACTTTAAATGATCTTTCAAAATGTTCCAAAGAATAGAATTGTCTGGGTTCTTTATCTCTTTTGGTTCCAGGGATGTGCGGTGATTAACTTTCAGTCTAGAGACTCTTAAAAAAAGACAAAAAGAGCACCATTTTAGATATTCTGAATGGTTCCTGTATTAATTTCCTAGTGCTGACATAACAAAGTATAAAGTTGGGTGACTTAAACAACAGAAAATTATTTAAGCCTCTTCACAATTCAGAAGGTTTAAAGTCTAATTTCAAGGTGTCAATAGAATTAGCTTCTTATGAGGGCCTCTCTTGGTTTATAGATAACCATCTTCTTCTAATGTCTTCACATGATCTTTCCTCTGTGTATGTCCATGTTCTAATCTCTTCTTAAAATGGCACCAGTCATATCGGATGAGGGCCCACCCCTATGACCTCATCAATTACCTCTGTAAAGACCTTATCACCAAATACAGTCACCTTCTGCGGTATTGGGAGCTAGGATTTCAACATATGAATTTAATTTATCCCGTAAAAAACCCTCTTATTTAAAACAACTTAAAAATGCAGGAGGAAATGTTTTTGTAAACTTTTTTAATCTATTCATGATTGGTAGTCCATTTGTCTTCTCTCTCTGAGATTCACTTTGCTCATCTTTAAAACAGGTATAGTCTTTTCGACTTTAAATCATTGTTTCAAGATTAAATGAGACAAACTGGGTAGAATTTTTAGCAATATGCCTCATTCATAGTAGAGCCTAGCATTATTATAAAAACTAATCAAAAGTAATATGCCTCAATTAGAATCAATCATATAATCTTCCTTCAATTGTTCTGCATTTAGCCCTTCACTAAATCCTCGTCACAATTTTTCTCTCCTGCTTACCTCCAAACCCATCTATGATTACACCAGGCCTGAAAGAAACAAAAAGTACACCTATAGAGAAGGGATGTGAAGTCATATTAACAGCCACACATCAGCATGAAGTCCATGACCTGTAGAAGCTGAGCACCATAGCCTCCAAGAATGCAGTTCCAGCCCAGTGAATTCTAGCCCACTTCAATTATGTCTCCAGTTCTTCAATTAATGTGAGTTTCTTTTGCCCTTCCAAATAAGTCTCTATTTTACTAAAGCAAATTAAGTTAGCAAATTTCAGTTCCTTGCAAGCAAGGGGTCTTCACTAGTACACCTTATTCACATAACTTAAGCCACTATTTTCTTTCTTGCTCTGAAGTAGCAGATACTTTGCATAAAAGGGCAAAAAAGCTACATCCACTTGAGGTTATTTAAGGAACATATTTGATTCTTATTTCACCGAATCAGCACCATTGCCGTTCTGAAAACAAAGTCTGTAACATTCCTATGAGTGAAGGGGGGCTCATTCCACCATTCATTTCTCCCCAGGAGTTATCAGTTCCTTTGGAATCGTATGGATATAAATCAGAACAGTAGCCTCTTGGCAGCAAATTTAGTCTATGTTACAAAACAATCCAAATGCATCCAAAACTCCAGAGACATTCCTTTAAATAAAAATTAGAAATTATATTAGCCTAAATGTAAGAAAAGTATATGAAGGCAGAAAGTTCTAAGAAACTGAGGAACGAATTTAAAATAAAATCTCCAATTGCAATTGAAAAAGCATTTTTACAGCTCCAGCCTTATACAACTGTTTGCTAATGCTTTTATGTAAGCAAATATATTTAAAACTCCCACCAAGACTTTCTCTAAAATCAGAAGCCAGGCCCAAAGGCAGCTACTGGATTTATGTGAGTCTCTGAGACAAATAAATGTGTGGCTACTGCTGACAGATTAGGTTTTTATCTACTTGGGATACTCATGCTGAGAGCATGATGGCCTATACAGGGCATTCCAACACCTACTTGAGGCAATTTGGAGTAGTCTCATTTAATCACCTCTGATGTATTATGTTGATACCTTATTTATCAAATTCTGGGGGCGAAAGACCATTAAGAAAGTAAATTCGATTGTTAAAGACATTGGGGGAATCTGCGTCCTTAGCACTGCCATCTATAGTTAAGAAGGAAAACATTGGAGATAGCTCAGAAATAGTCCTCTAATCATGGTGAATCCATGAGGAAACACGTCACTGCCAGGGCTCTAGACTGTTGGGAGGGGCTTCCACACTACTGGATAAAATCCAACTGAAAAGTAGAAAGGCCACAACATGTTCAGTTTGAGATCACTGGACATAAAGACCAACCTCTGAGTGAAGAAAGGAAGAAAATAAATTATTCCAGACTTCTGTTTCAGTCTTCATCTCTAGTCAATACCCAAATCCTATAGATTTTCTATCTAAAATATGTCACAAATGTGTTCCTTTCTCTCATTCCTACTACCAATGCCTTCATTCAGGCCACCATCATTTCTCTACCATAGCATGCTGACTAGTCTCTTTACCCACATATTGGCTCCCTCCAAAACTGCTATGTGATCTTTCTTTTACATAAATATGTTTACACAACTCCCTCTTTAAGTCTACTAAAAGTCAGAGCAGAACAAGAGGAAAAAGGACTGATGCTTCAAATAAAAACAAAGAGCGAGAAAGTAGATATAAAACCAATCATGTTACTATCTTAAACATAAATGGAACAAATTCTCTAATTAAATTATAGTGATCATTGAACCACAGTTTTATAAAATAAATCTAACTAAAAAAGAAACTATATGTTATTTACTTTATATATAAGGACAAAGATAGATGAAAGTGAAGGGAAAGAAAAAGAAAGATATACCATGTAAACACTGCAATAAGAAAACCGGTATAGCTATATAAGTATTAGACAAAATAGACTCTAAGGCAAGACATGAAAATAATGCTAAAGGGGTTAATTAAACAGTAAAATATAGAAATACTAAACATGTGTATACCTAATAATATAATTTTAATATACATGAAGTAAACATGGATATAAAAAATAAAGAAAAAAAGTTTAAAAATTTATAATTGTAACTGCAAATTTTAAAATATATGTCCCCCCCACAGGTCTACTTACCCCTCCAACACACACACACACACACACACACACACAATAAAACAGAAAAATGATGAGGGAGAAGTGGGAATTTGACTGTTTTTTCTCTGACTTGTAGCTAGAAAAAGATTCTCAGATGGACATACGAACATTTCTTTGGAAAGCAAGTAACAGCAGTCGACACAGAAACTCCAAGGTGGAAGTGGTTTGTGAAACTGCTTTTTGAGGGGAGAGGTTTTTGTCTGAGGTGTTTTTTAGCCCGTCAGTGTAGTCCAAAGTGTAAAGCAAAAACCAGGAGTTAAGTATTTGGCCCTTCATCTAGAGATAGCACCATCTCAGATTCAAATAGATTTACCATTTTAACAAGTGCCCTTGTTTTTAAATATTTTCAGATGTGAACTTAATACCAGGTTAAATTATATGAAATCTTCATTACTATAGATCAAAACCGGTTGAATATCAGCAATTTCGTACATTCAATCAAGTATATTTTTATATGTGTAGGCTTTGTTGCAAAAGGAAATTCCTCTTTTAAGGTTTCACAAATCAGAATGATTCCATGAAATGTCTGAGAAATAAAAAGTACATGGATAAAAGAGGATCTCTAGTGAGCACAAATTTTCCCCTGATCCCTTCTCTCCTACTAGATAGATACAAAATTATAAAACTGATAATATATATTTTTATCATATTATCAAGATTAGTTTTACAAGTAACATTCAACAAAGCATTCTACAGATGTCCACCCCATGCAGTGTTCATCCCTTGGAAATACATTTTCTCAAATGGGTCAATAATCTTTACAGGTCAGCTGAGCCTTTGAAGTGAATTAAATCAGATTGAACTGGATTTCTGCCATTCTTCTTGGCCCTTAACAAACTTTTCATGACCATTTCATGATCTATTCTCTGTCTGTGCTGTAACTTATTTCCCCCCTTCCCTTAATCCCACTCTCCTGCTGCAATAATATAGTAGCTATAGGATTTATAACCTCACACTGGTGTCTAATCTCAGACTTGATTGAACCATTAGTCTCCAATTGATTGATCAACTTCAGCTGCAGTATCCATTTCACAAGAGATTCTATCCTTAGAGACAGGCCTTAAACTGGCAAGCCTCCAACAATCCACAAAATATAAATTTGTTTTTATTATTCATAACTTTTTTCTTCTTCAAAATGCCGAGGAGAAAATAAAACAGAGTGGATGAAATATAATGATTGAACTTTTTTTCATCTATAATATATGTTAATTGTGTTTAAAGTACTTTATTAAAACATTGAACCTTATATTAAAAGATGTTTAAGATATGTTAAAAATCAAAATGTTATTATACAATTATGCTTATAACTGCTAATGATATTAAATTGTATATGAGAAGATATACTGGAAATTTTGACAAATTGGTGAGAACAGTACAAGCTACACCTCTTTCTCTTGCCAAAGTTCTCACACTTGCTGCTAGGGTAAAATTTTAACAACTAAGGCAGACTATCTAAGACCTAAAACTCCAAAAACAACTTATCCATTATGATGACTAGGATTGATTTAAGGGTTAAAGGTGAGTCATTCAGGAAATATAGATTTGCTGATGAGATTTTAAAGAGGTTCACTAATAAAAAGAAGGAAGTTACTAAAGTGTCTACATTATCAAAGATTTGAGGACCATTACAATACAGCCATAGAACCATCTAATTTTATAAGAATACTTTCTTCTACAACCATAGAAAGGTTTTTTTTCTTTGACAAATTCATTCAGGCTGAGAAACAGTTTGAATTAATAAAGAATGTATTCCTCCTCCAGATCATGAATAAATATGAAGGAAAGTGAGAAACAAATTGTACATGTAAAATATCTTATTGACTTGATTGAAAGGCTTATAAATTTTTAAATTTATATTAACATTTTAACTAACACAATTAAACACTTAAAAATGCATGTTCCTGTTTTAAAATAATTTTATTTTGTTATTGAAGACATTTTAAGCCATTTAAATATTAATTATTTTACTTTTATTTCCGCCCATGAAGAATTAACTTACAGGAATTGCTGTCCCAACTGCAAACATTTGGAAACACACATGAAATATTTCAAACAACTGTTTTCAGACATTAACAATGGGCAACACAGGAAATTGACTTTGAGTGAAGGGAAACAAATTAAATAAGCTCCATGATTGCCCCCAGGTTACCGCCTAGAGGCATTCTCCTGGCTGCAGTGCAGAGATGGGAAACTCAGAGGCCAGCAAGTCATCCTGAGTTAAGGAAACAGAGATAAGAGTTCAGAAAAGTTGAAGCAGCTATAATTTGTGGTACAGAGTACTGGAGAGGAAGAAACTACACAGAGAAAAAAGCTGTGAAGACCTGAAGAAAGGTTGTTTCCAGTCTCTTGGCCTATGTACTGATCCATGCATGTCTTGAGTAAAACTTCATGACACCTCAGGGGAAAAAAAAAACACACAAACACACACACACTGAAAATTAGCAGACCAAACAATTCCCAAGGCTGAATCAAGGCAGGGAATTATTGGCATCTCACCAGCCAGAGTAGAGAGACCTCATAATATGTGGGCTTAAAGTAGAATTCTCAAAAGGGTCTCACCTTACTGGTGGGGCTAAATTGGCCTTTGAACAAAGACTACTCAGGAATTGTCATTGTAAAACTTCAAAGTAAGCCTTGAAAGGATAGAACTCACTTCAAGTTATACAAAAGAATGAAGTCCAACACTCTTTAAAGTAATCCAACACAATCAAGCACTAAACATGGCAAAAGTCACAGTTGTCAGCACCTAATGAAAAATTACTAAGCTTACAAAAATGTAGGAAAATACAATATCTATTCAGGAGAAAAATTAACCAACAGAAATAGACATATGAATGACAGAATGAGCAAAGTCCTTAAAACTGAATTTTAAAATCTTATAAATATGCTCAAGGATGTCAAGATATTTAAAAAAAAAAAAAACAGTATCTGAAATATCAGTTATTTAGAGCCTTGATTACTGTGATTCTTACAGAATATATCAAAAATGTTCATGGTAGCCTTGCAAATTATATACCATTATTGAATCCATTCACATTCTCCTATAAAAACATGTCTTTGAGGAAACTGGTCATCTCTTACCTGGCCTGTGCCATAATCTCCTTGCTGGTCTCAAGCCATGCTCTGCACCATAGCCCGAGTGTCCCTCCAAAATGCAAACATGGGGAAATTCAAGACGTCATAGAAGGTAAAGGCTGTACACGTTTCCTCTAGCGACCACACCAAAATTATAATGAAAGTACAAAGCAACCAGTATGCGGAGTCACCAGAGGTCTGGCTGAACAGAAACCCTACAACTAGGTCACCTCAAAATGGTAGGAATGGTGGAGACACAAAATGCCTGATACTACTGATACTACAACCATGAGTGGCAATTAAGAATATGGAGGCCTATCTTGGCTGCAGAGCCCTCCACCCTACCTGAGGAGCAAGGGATCCTGGTCACACACTGGGCTTTCTCAGGGTTCCAGTGCTGGAAAGAGAAGTCCCCAAAACCTCTATCTGTGAAAACTAGTGGAAGTTGTGGCTGAGTGAGAGGGAGGGCTGTGGGAAGTGAAAAACTTCCTCTTAAAGGGCCCATGCCCGGCCTTACTTGCTGATGGATTCACTCACTCTGAGCTCCAGCACTGGAGTAACTGCTTGAGAAGCGCCAGGGATATATAGGGAGGCATTGAGCTGTTGGACTTCAGGGTGAGGGCTGGAGCAGTGGCTGGCTCCTAGACAAAGGTGCAGGCAGAAGCCATTGTTCCCTCATTGAGCCCTCCCCACTCCCAGACTACAGGCACAGGTGCCATCAGCCTAGATAACACAAGTCACTCTAACCAGGGAATTCCCTGAGCCTCTGCTTCTCCCAATTTGTGGGCCCACACAAGCCCCTTTCAGTGATTTTTTTCTGTACAAACAGGCTGTCTCGGCTTCTGCTATGCATTTTTGTAAAATCTCTCAAAGGCTCACAAAACCCAAAGAAGCAGTATCTGGCCTTCGTGTGCCCTGTACCTCTTAATAAACAGCCCCAAGCCCTACACTAGTGGCAGCTGGCCTTGGTTTTGGACTTAACCCTTCAAGGCACCTATAAGCCCAGCACGGGTGGCAGCCATCTGTAGATTTCTTAATGATTCTTACCAGGTGGCCTCGGAGTTTCACAGGCTGCGGGTGAACTTGGCCTGCACCTGGACACCTCTCAAGTTTATGCCAAGGGGTCCCACAGCACACCTACTACATAAAGTCACTCTACTAAGACCAAAAACTTAGGAGCCCTACCCAATACACAGAAACAGACATAGGAAAACAGGAAAATGGGGAGACAAAGAAACATGTCCCACTTGAAAGAACAGAACAAAGCTCCAGAAAAAGAATTCACCAAAATGGAGACAAGCAATATACCAGATGCAGAGTTCTAAACACTAAGTTATAAGGATACTCAAGAAACTTAGAGGAAGAGTAGATAAACTCAGTGAGAACTTTAACAAGGAGATAAAAAACAAAAATGGAGATGGAAAATATAATAGGGAGCCAGTCAGAAATGAAAAATACAATAAATGAGATGAAGAATACATTAGAGGGAATCCACACAGTGGATGAAGTGGAGGATCAAATCTGCAACATAAAGGATGGGGTAGTGGAGGACACCCAATCAGAACAGCAATATGAAAAAAGAACCCCCAAAAAATTAAGATAATTTAAGAAGCCTCTGGAATAACGTCAAGCGTAACAACATTCACATCATAGAGGTAACAGAAGGAGAAGAGAGAGAACAAGGAATTGAAAATCTATTTGAAGAAATAATGATGGAAACTTCCCTAACCTGGTGAAGGAAATAGACATGCAACCCCAGGAAGCTCAGAGAATTCCAAACAAGATGAATCCAAAGAGGCCCACAGCAAGACACATCATAGTTAAAATGCCAAAGGTTAAATTCAAAGAGAATCTTAAAAGCAGCAAGAGAAAAGCAATTAGTTACATACTAGGGACCTGTCAGCCGATTTCTCAACAGAAACTTTACAGGCCAGAAGGGCTTGGCACAAAGTATTCAAAGTGATGAAAACCCAGGATCTACAACCAAGGTTACTCTACCTAGCAATGTTATTTAGAATCAAAGGACAGATAAAAAGCTTCCCAGACAAGAAAAAATACGTATCAAAAGTCTAAAAAAAATGGCACTAACTTCCTATCTATCAACAAGTACTTCAAATGAAAAAGAATTAAATGCTCCAATCAAAAGATAAGGTGGTTAAATGGATAAGAAAACAAGATCCTTACATATACTGCCTACAAGAGACTCATTTCAGATTAAAAGACACATACAGACTAAAAGCAAGGGGATGGAAAAAGATATTTTGTAATGGACCTGGAGGATAGTGTGCTGAATGGAGTAAGTCAGATAGAAGAAGGAAAATGCCATATGATTGCACATATATGTGGAATCTAAAGAACAAAATAAACAAATAAACAGAAACAAACTTATAGATACAGAGAATATTTCGAAGGTTACCTGATAGAAGGAGGGTTGGGGGTGTCAGTGAAAAGGGGCAATGAGATTAAGAGTACAAATTGGTAGTTAGAAATTGTTATGGAGATAGAAAGTGTAGCATAAGGAATGTAGCCAATAATATTGTAATAACTATGTATAGTATCAGAGGGGCACTAGATTTATTGGGATGATCACTTTGTGAGCTATATAGATGTCTAATCTCTGCATTGTACACCTGAAACAAATATAGTATTGTATGCCAATTATAACTGAAAAATAAAAATTTATTATTAAAAACAAACAAACAAACATGTCTTTGGTTCTTCATTGCCTTCAAAAAAAAATTCAAATCACAGGGCATTTTTTCCCAAAGAATGCTCTAGATTGGAAGTCAGCAAAACTTTTCTGTAAAGAACCAGATAGCAAATATTTTTGGCTTTGCAAGCTGTATGATATCTGTTGCCACTATTCGAGTAATGTTTTTGTATAGTGAAAGTAACTATAAACGATATGTGAACATATGGGAATGGCTAGATTTGGCTATCAGGGCATCATTCATTGACCCCTGCTCTAGAGCTGTATAATATGATAGCCACTAGCCAATGTTTTCTTCTGGGACTTTTATGGATTCAAGCCTTACATTCAAGTATTTAACATATTTTGAATTTATTTTTATATATGGGGTAAGATAGTGGTCTAATTGTAGTCTTTTGCATGTAGCTGTTCAGTTTTCCCAACACCATTTACTAAAAATACTATCTTTTTCCCATTGTATATTCTTGCCTCTTTTGTCATAGATTAATTGACTACATATGTGTGGGTTTATTTCTGGGTTCTCTATTCCATTGATCTGTGTGTCTATTTTTGTGTCTGTACTATACTGTTTGGATTATTATAGCTTTGTAATATAGTTTGAAATCCGGACATGTGATGCTTCCAGCTTTGTTCTTCTTTCTCAAAATTGCTTTGGCTATTCAGATTCCTTTGTGATTTCATATAAATTTTAGAATTTTTTTGTTTTACTTCTGTGAAAAACGTCATTAGTATTTTGATGGGGACTGAATTAACATGGACAGTAAGCTCTTTGACATCAGTCTTAGCAATATTTTCTTGGACCAGCTACCTTAGGCAAAGGCAACAAAACCAAAAATAAACAAATAGGATTACATCAAACTTAAAAGCTTTAGCACAGCAAAGAAAGCCATCAGTGAAATAAAAAGTCAATCTACTGAATGGGAGAAGATATTTGCAAATCATACATCTGGTAAGGGGCTGATATCCAAAATGTATAAGTAAATTACACAAATTAATACTAAAAAAAAAAAAGCAACCTGTTAAAATGGGCAGAAAACTCGAATAGACATTCTTCCAAAGAAGACATACCAGTATCCAACAGGCACATGAAAAAGTGCTTAACATCAGCAATCATCAGGAAAATGAAAATAAAACCACAATGAGATATAACCTCATACCTGTCAGAATGGCTATTATCAAAAAGACAAAAAATAAGTTTTAGTGAGGATATAGAGAAAAGGAAACTCTCATACACTGTTGGTAAGAATGTAAATTGGTGTAGCCACTATGGAAAACAGCATAAAAGTTCCTCAAAAAATTAAAAATAGAACTACCACAAGATCTAGCAATTTCACTTCTGAGTATTGATAAAAAAAAACAAAAACAAGAACAAAAAACAGTAACTCAAAGAACTGTAGGCACCCAATGTTCACTGCAGCATTATTTATAATAGTCAATATATAGAAACAACCTAAATGTTCAAGTACTTAAGCTATTTTGAATTTATTTTTATATGTGGGGTAAGATAGTAGTCTAGTTGTACTCTTCTGCATGTAGCTGTTCAGTTTTCCCGGCACCGTTTACTGAAAAGGCTATCTTTTCACCATTGTATATTCTTACATCCTTTGTCATAGATTAATTGACTACATAGAAACAATATAAATGTCCATCAATAGATAAATGGGTAAAGATATGGTATACATATACAAAGGAATATTACTCAGTCATAAAAAAGAATAGTATTTTGCCATTTGCAACCACATGGATGGACCTAGAGGGTATCATACTAAGTGAAATAAGTCAGACAAAAAAAGACAAGTGCCATATGATTTCACTCATGTGTGCAATCTAAAAAACAAAACAAATGAACAAACAAAACAAAACAAACAGATTCATAAATATAAGAAATTAACTGGTGGTTACTACAGATGGAGAAATAGGAAGGGCAGGCAAATAGGTGAAGGACATTAGGAGGCACCAACTTCCAGTTATAAAATAAATAAGTCATGGGCATGTAATATACAGCATAGAGAACACAGTCAATACTATTATAATAACTTTGTATGAAACAGATAACTAAACTCGTGGTAATCATTTTGTAATGTATATAAATATCAAATCATTATAATGTATACCTGAAACTAATAGGATGTTATACGCAAATTATACTTCAGTTTTAAAAAGCCACTAGCCACTAGCCACATTGGTTATATCAATTAAAATTCAAATTACTTAAAATTAAAATTTAATTAACTAAAATTAAAACCAGTTTTTCAAGTGAACACATGGCAAACTGAACACTGAACACATGCGGACAGCACACATGTCCATCATCACCGTGTTATATTGGACAATGCTGCTCTAGAGACTATGTAGACAGGCATTACACCAAGTAATTACACGAAGAATTAGATCACGAAATTCTGCATTTACAAAGAGATATGCTTTGTAAATGCATATTTCTCTATGCACATAGAGATTTCTTTACTTATCTGGACATGTTGAATTAGACTCTCTCTGAAGGTGAAATCCAGATTTCTGCAGGGTGAGTCATATGTGTACTAAATATAGAGAACTGCTGAGTTAAAGAATAAAGTTCTTAACATAGTCTCATCATAGTTTAAAGGATTTAATCCTAACTACTTTATGCCTTTTGCTTATTCCTCTCGTAGTCCTGCCCATTATTCCTACCCAATCTGCTATGTCACATATTACAATTATACCATACAAATTAGCACATCCTACAACAGTAATGAGACAAACAGAAGAAAGAATTATTACCCTGAAGAAACCTGAACAGTGACCTCTTATACAAAATGTATGTAAAATTCTCTCATTTTCTAAGTTAAATTATTTAGGAGGAAAGAAAAAGCCTGTGCTATATTAAACAAATATGGCAGATACTACTCTTCTTCACTTGGAGCTCTCTCCTCACTTGGGTGTGCCTCTTAATAAGTGAAAAGATATCCCAGCCTAATACAAATTTTAACATATAGCATGTTCAGAGTATGTAATCTGCAGCCAGACTAATATTTAGGTTTGAATCCCTATTCTACCAATTATTATTCTGTGTGAACTTAAAACAAGTCATTCAACCTCTCTGGGCCTCAGTTTCATCATCTATAAACTACCAATAGTTGTAACTACTACACTGGATTCCTGTGAGGGTAATATAATATATGTAAAAATCTTAAAATAGTACCTGGCATGTAGTAAATACTATATGTGTTAGCTATTATTTTTTTCATTGTATCAGCATTAGGGCAAAATTTAATAGTATCAACAACATTAATTACCAAATAATCTTATTACAAATTAGACACCTTAGACCCATACACTAGACTCTTTCTTGTATAGTAAGAATTACATTATCGTGAGAGTTTTTCATATAGAAATTGTATAACAACACAAATATAAGAAATGTTAAAGCCTGAAGTATTATTAAAAATAGGCATCTCTTTTATGCATGCATTGAAGCTACTCTCCTACTCTTACCATATTAGTTTTTCTTTTTCACACATTCGAAAATACTCTAATGGAATTTTACTCATTCTGAATCCATGTGCTTACATATATATATATATATATATATATATATATATATATATATATACACATACACATCATTTATGAACAGAAACTGAAGCAAAAGGAAAAGTGTATTATCTTGCAAATAAACTATAGGATGCTTATCCTTTCTTTCTGTATCAGTTCTCTATTGCCTCAATAATACTGCATAACAAACAACCACAAAACCTCAGGAGCATACAAAAACAAATATTTATTTTTGCTTATGACTCTTTTCATTGGCTAGGTATTCTGCTCATGTGAGCTGTGCTTGGCAGACAACAACTGTGGTCAGTGGGCAACTTTGGGTTGACCAGGCAGCTTTGCTGAACTTGGCTGGATTGTCTTATATGTCTAGGCCCTTAGCTGGGACAACTGGGCTGACTCAACTCTAGTCCATATGGCTTATGATCCATCAGGCTATCTCAGACATTTTCTTATAGTGAAGGTAAAAGAGTAAGAGAGAGTAAGGCCAAGCACACAAATTTCTTTGTATTGTGTATGTAGCAGCCTATTGACCAAAGCAAGTCATTTAGCCAACCCGGAGTCAGAGTAAGGGGGACCACAAAGATACAGGACCAGCACCACAATGTAGGAAAGCCATTCATTGGGGCCATTGATGCTCCAAGTCTATCACACTCTGTTTCATAAATTTTAGCACTTTTTTTTTTTTGGACTAAACTCACTATTTTTCATTGTCTCATAATCACTATGGATTTTAATTTCATGAATGTTTCTTGAAATGCAGTATATTTGTGCCATTGCATCACATGTACCTATTTTAAAATATTTAAATTTTAGTGTCTGTTAATAACTGAAAGATATCCGTTTTTACATTCTCACTCAATCCCAGATAAAAATGGATTAGCCTCTGATTAAATATGCCACTTTCCAAAACTTAAATTGTCTTGCCCCTAGGAAACCTGAGAGGATCATTGATAATCCAAAATAATCAAAGATTATATGCTTTTCAGTAATTGTCCAAGTAATAAAAAGTCAATTTGGCATTATCCTAAGGTCTGAAAGTATTTTCTAATATAGTAATAGGCTCATCTGCCATCTTCATCTTAAAAACTTCACCATAATATTTCATTAGTTTCTAATTTCTTGCAATGAAGCCAAAATTATTTCATTTTTATCAGTTTACTATCAGATTATATGTAAAGGATACTTTTGGCATAGATAGAAAAAACTTTCCAAATTTCTTTTTATCTATTTTTCTAAACAAATATCATCAAGTATTCATAAAGACCAAATATTAGCTACCCTAAAAATAAAAGTTAATCTAAGGCAAATCCTTATTCTGTTCTCTGCATTTGGAGAGGCCCTTTCTACAATGCATCTAAATGATAAGTAGAGAAGAGAGACAATATGATTATCATAATATTTTCAAGCCTTTAATTATTGTCACAGCTTCTTGGCAATTTTCTTATCCTGGAAATTTCTACTCAAGTGAACATAATCACTCACTCAAACCACAAAACAAGGGAAATTGTTGTGTCTGGGGAGAAAATGTCCATACAATGCCAATCACCTGTGAACCAGCAATTTCATTAGAGTGGTGGCCTATGTTCAATTCAATTCACCGCAGAATATTTCTATTTTGCCTTTCATACTCAGCACATATTGACATCGTATAGACAAAGATTTACTTACTAATCTCTTAAACTTGGACACTTTTTCTCATATTCTCCCTAAAATTTCATCTTCTATGTTCCTAATTCTTATTAGGTTATTCATCTTAATTGAAAGGTCCCAATAGTTACCTAAAGCAGTACCTCTCAAATTTTAATGTGCATATCCATCATTTGGGGTTATATTTTGCAAATGTAGCTTCTGATTCAGTCAGTCCAGCCCAAGACATGAAATTCTGCATTTCTAATAATCTCACAGGTGATGCTTTCTGTAGTTTCACGAATCTCACTTTGAGTAGCAAGTATTGGCCCTCAGGGCTTATATCCCCACATGCAGGCATACACCTCCGATATCATTTAATCACCTTCCATCCCTCTCAAACACTTTCGCTGAGTCATTTGTGAGTCCTAATATGAGAACTACAAATTCCCTCTATTCTAACTCCTTACTAAGCAAGCCTTTAATCTTCTAATAAAACATTTAGAACAATGTTTGACACATCTTAACTAGATAATGATAGCGGTTGCTTTGTTAACTGAAATCTGACTATCCCCTAAATACATCAATCTTAAGTAAAAATGGCTTACTTTCATAACCAATATCCCTTGGCCATAAGAAATTTAGTAGCTGTTCTTTGTGTTCCCTATTGCCACTTACAAACTATTTCTCTTTTTCCCTCTTAAAAACAAACAAAGAACAAAACACAACTCTTTGAAGCCTGTACCATCTGGTTGTACTGCCCCATACCACCCCTTGAAGTGGTCATAAGCAACATCTTGTCATTCCTCTGGCTCTCAACCACTATTCCTGTTATCACTCACAGTCACTTTAAAATCCATGTGGATAAACCAAATAATATCTTCATCTTAGTTTCTTGAATTTTTCACTTAAAACATTATTCTCCACTCCTTTTTAGCCAACCATTTCATAAACAAACCCTAGACCTTTCCTCACTGCCTTGAAAGCATCCATGTCAAACACCCACACTATATCCACCATAATCCCTACTTCCACCTGACATGCTCAAGGACCTTCCAGCTACAATTCTTTGACCTCACTGAAACCTCCAGTGCAATGAAATTAAGTACATAAAATAAGAGTTAATATGTATAGTGAAATGTTCTATATAATGAAATTATATACCTATATACCATAAAGTTCAAGTTTCTTGTACTTTTGCTTCAAATAATCTCTTTTAGATACATTTTCACCTTCTAAATAATATAAATAATGAAACAGCAAGTCATAGTCCAAGAACAAATGTGATTTACCTGAGGTTGAAACTTGAGATTCGTATATGTGAACCTTGATATTGCTTATAAAAAATTACATCTTTAATTATGTACATTTTTTAGGGAAAGTGACCACATTTTTCAGCAGATTCTCAAAATAGTAAAGAATGTTAAATAGATTAAGAATTGGTGATGCACTCTCCTTTTCACCATGAAGGAAGAATAAGTATGTCCTCAGGGGAAAAACTGAGTGGACATGCCTGCCAGGAAAAAAAAGGGGGGGGGGGAACCTGTCTGTTTAGGACAATTAAGGAAAGAGATTTTCTTAAAAGCATATGTCTTCCTAAATTCACAGTACTTAGGCTTATTGAATTCATTCTTGCTGCTATGCAAAGTCCTTCCCTGGGTAAATACTTAGGGCATGAAAGAAATTAAAAAACTGTAGCTTTTTAAAACCACTTGTTTTCATTTGTCCTCACCTCCTTTATTGCAGACAAATGGATGCATATGAACTCTCTATAAAGATTGGGTATGCATGCCTTCTTTCTGAAACATTGGCCCCTTTTGAAAATGAAATATAGGGTATGGACATGGAGATACATTAAGCACATAGAAAGTGTAACAATGTTAACAGTGCAGACACATGTATAATTTCTGAATCATCAATTTTGTTTCATGATTCAAAATTCTAATCACCTTATGATCATATGTCTTGAAAAAGGTTTCCGATGATACAAACTAGAGGAATTACAGCCATATTTTTGGTTGGCCTTGACATAATAATTCTACTGCTATGAAATTTTAAGTATCATGTCTACTGTCCATAAAATGTTTGACAGCCACTGACAGGCATCTCCTGAAATTGCTTCCAAATGAATACACTTTTCTATAACAGGTAAATCAATGTCTAATATTTACTTGTCATCAATGGACTTCTTTTCATTTGTTTCCCTTAAGAGTATGTGCTATTGATCAAAAAGCACATAATAACTATTTAAATAATTATAGCACACTATACAGGACTTCGTTTCATATCTAAGAGGAATTCTGAACCTTAACTATTAAGAGGAAATTGTTTTTTTAAATGAAAATATTATTTTAAAAAACAAATATGATCGTAATATCTGATGATGAAGTATCTTCTTTTATAAGTGGTTGGCCAATAACATACATATTTAATGCTCCCCAAAATTTTGCCTTCAGGAATAATAGGACAAATGTGCTTTGTATCTAATCTTAAAAGATTAAAAAAATTAAAAATATAGGCTGTTAAATGTGAAGCATCATCAACAAACCAAAACTTATCACAAAAGAGAACTTAATGCTGGTTAGCTGATACTGTGATATAATTATTTTAGATGAAATAAGTGTGCATTCGGGTTAGTTATAGAATAATATAAATGATACTTTTAAAACAACATTTTGAAACTTTTTCTTCTTAGTTTGCCAAGCAGTTATAAAGATGGTTAAGAGACTGGGCTTTAGAACTGAAAGGACATAGTTTCAAATTCTAAAAATTAATGATGCAAATAATTTAGCTTGAACTAAAAGCTCCTCCAAACTCCAAATTCTTATCCAACTATCTATTCAATATTAACTTGAATATCTAATAAGCATCTAAGTTTATATGTCAAAAACCAAACTCCCAGTGTTTTCCCCCAAAACCTGTTCCTCCCACAGTCTGCCCCATCTTGGTATATAGCACCTCTAACCTTACAGTGGACAAAAACTCAAAAACCAAAACAGAAAAAATTATCTATAAATTTTCTCCTTTTCTTATATATGACATTTAGCTAATGAATAGAATACATTAGCCTTACACTAAAATCTGACCGATTCTGATTACCTCCACCATTACCATGCTAGTTTCGGGGGTCGTCATCTCATGCCCAGGTAATTGCAATAGGCTGTGAATCTCTGAATATCAATAGGCGCTCTCTCTCTCTCTCTCTCTTTTCTCTCTCTCTCTCTCTCTCTCTCTCTCTCTCTCTCTCTCTCTCCTTCCACCCTTAAGTTTGTTCTATTATTCTCCACAAAACGTAGCAGCCAGAGTGATCCTATTAACATGTATTAGTTAAAATCATCCAGTGGCTGCTGACCACACTCTTTACAATGGCCTTCAAAGACCCTGATCCCTACTCTCCTATGGCAAAGAAAATGGGGCTCACCAAAAAAGTCTACTGTTCTACCACATTTCCCAGACTCCTTGGAATTACATGGGGCCAAAGTATACGCTACAAGAGATATACCACAATACTCTATCTAATTCTCTTCTATAACAATCAAGGAATCCATATGTTCCAAATAGTACCACTACAAGATGGAGAAGGTCCATTAGCTTAGGTCCTAAGAAACTATATGGTACAGAGTCCTGGCCAAACCAAGACAAAAACATAGTGTGAAATAAACTTTTTTTTGTTAATCCACTAGGATTTGAAGTTAGAGATGCTCTAGAAACTTAGCCTATACTTCACCTCATTATCTATTCTAACCTTGTCTCCAAGTGATTTTATTAATTCACTCTACATAACCATGCCAATCTCTTTGCCATTCTCTGAACACACTGTGTACTCTTACAACTTAGGGCTTTGCTGCTCCTTCTAACTGCAATGTCTTTCCCTAGGTCTCAATCTCTTAATTTATTTAGATTTTCTATTTCTTCTTGAGTCAGTTTCAGTCATTTATGTCTTCTACGAATCTGTTCATTTCATCTAGGTTATCTAATTTGTTAGCATAAAATTGTTTATATTATTCCCTTATAATCCTTTCACCTTGTTGAATTATACACTTTAAAATGGTTAAATGTAAATATGATGTCATGAAAATTTTACCACAATAAAAAGAAATATATGGATGGAGATATTTCTACTCACGTGAGCCTGCCAGTGACTAGTTCATAGGAATACAATCTATGAGTTCCTGAAGGGAAAGAGCACAAGACCAAGGGTTAAGGATATTACTTTAGGCCATAGGAGTTTAAGGTTATCAAATAGTTTAGATAATTTCATTTTTAATATTCCATTTATTCTTTCCACTTTTCCACAGTTTTGAGAGTGATAAGAACTGATGCAGGTAATATTAGTCCTTCCTCTGTCAAGCTGCTCATAAATGGCCTACATCCTTTCTTGGCTTCAGTTTCAAGGGGATATTGAAGAATTTTTAGGTAAAGGGTTAGAAAAATCAATCTGAACTCTTATGGGTTCTACTCTAATTACTTTGCCTATGTCCGTAGAGTCTTTTTTCCATAGTTATCCTAGAACCATAGCTAATTCTCTAGCTATATCTTGATCACACATAATATGTATGTTATCTGAAAATCCAGATAAGCTATAATTTGATTATGTGAGATGGAATTGTCCGGAATTTCCACAAAAATTCTTCTACAGTACATTTTATTTACCAGTTTCATTTGCAAAGTGAACCTCTATTACATGTGTAGTGGTGGGTCACAGAGAAGAAAGGAGTGTCCTTCTGATAATGGTCCCAAAGCAATATTTAAAAATTCAGACATGGGAAAGGCTTAGGATTGTTATGAATTCCCATTGCTTGAGAGATTTCAATATTTCAAGGGTACCGATAGTCCACAGTGGTGGGAATAATGATGACTAGAGTGGTTCCAAATCAGCGAGAAACTATGGTGGTGTTCATTTATATTTCTAGATCATACTCCTTGTGAGATCAGTAGAATTATAGGGAATTTTAGGGCATTAATGTTTCCCTTGAAGTAACATCATTGGACATATTTTGTTCTTAAATAATATGAGACATTGGCTTTTCCAATGACCCTTTTCATTGCAATATCTGATAGGTGTCTTTATGAGTTCTTGATTCTTTGGCTTTCAGTTCTTATATTCATTTCGGGAGCTAATGGTTTTATCTAAAGAGCTCAAATTTTATTTTTATTTCTAGCTTGTTTGCTTTTTGGCTATTTGTGAAAATGTTTACCATGTATTAGAGATCTTCTTTTAACCATTTAACCATTTTAACCATTTCTTTTAACCATTTAACCATTTAACCATTTTAACCATTCCCGTACCCACTATTGAGAATCTAACAATAAATTAACTAGTTGGAACAAATCTATTATTGCAAATCTGATACTTAGAAGTATCTATGAAATTTTAAATTCTGCAGTAAATACTCGTCTGTATTCTTGATGTCTAGAAAAAAAATCTTTCATTATAGCTCTTAATGCAGATCAAAACCAGTATTTTAGTCCAACTTCTATATATCTGCCTTCTTGTTTAGCAATGCATTTATTCCCTTCCTGAAAACAAGAAGCTATACTAACCAGGCCCAATCTCCTTCAGCAAATCAAACTGCTGATTTTAGATAGGATTTGTGAGAAGGTTGACATCATCTATAAAAGCATAGGTACTCATGTGAGACAGTGTTCAGTTGGTACTCAGGTGTGTTCAATAGTGTTAAGTCTGTTTATAACTGGCTGATTTTCAAAAATTAGAAGCTGTATGAGGCTGGCTTACAAAAGTATGTTTATTGATGCAGGTTGTTGTTAGTCAAATTAACTGGTTTAAAACTGGTCTAAAGCTGTGAAAACTCTTTTTCATCTCACCCACTGAGTACAAGCCCAATAAGAGCATACATTTTGTTCACCGTTATACTCCAAAGGTAGAACTGTGCAGAATGGTAGCATTGTCATAGAACATTACTCAAAAAGTATTTTGAATGAATGTTCCATGAACTTTAGTCAATTGCTTAATCTCATATTTTTCTTTTTATTTGAAAGGGGTTAATTGTATTTAATTTACAGGGTGGTTGTGATGATTAAATTAGGTCGTATGTATAACACATTTGGTCAGGTGTCTGACATATATAGAAAGATTTTAATAAGCAGTGGTGGTTTCTATTTTTCTAATTATTAGATAGCAGGGTGAAATATATGAAATAATTCACTTCTCTCACCATGCTGCCCAGAATCCTTACTTCATATTGACATCCCGCTACCAGAAATATGCTCCAGTCATTCCAATACCTCTTTATCCTTAATTATTCAAAATTTATCTTTTTTATGCCCCATGCTATCGGTGCCATCACTTATCTCTTTTAGGAACTAATAATAGTTGACAATGCCATAAATTGATTTCTTTCAGAGTGCATATTTCCTTGCCAGAACCCAAATTAATGACAAAGGGAACTTAAGGTACTGAGGCACCCTACAGAAGATTTTCACCAGGAAGGGAGAATGTTGTCTACTATTTTTGAATTCACATTAAGATGGGGCTGCCCAGATTCCATGCCAGGCTGTCTATCCATTTTTCCACATTGCTTCTGTCATGATGACAAATATATGAGGCTCTCAGATATACCATTCTGGAATTGAGGTGAAAGGCTCATCTGTCTAGAGATAGAGATTTGGAAATCAAGTTCTAGACCAAATATCAGTCATCCCCCTGAGAGGACCTTAAATTGTGCAGTGATATGTACATAAGCCAAACTACATTGTTTAAGGAATCACTGAAAATTAAGACGAGACAACGAAGGTAAATTCTTCTTTCAAGAAGTCTTTTCATAATGAGGTGTGATACCTTGAAAGATAGGGTGAAGCAAGAGTGGTAGTGATAGTGGTTTTTGCTTTTGTTTTAAAAATGGATAGTTTAAAGCTAATAAATTCTATAATATATGGCTGCTGAGTGATTAATAATAATAATGTGAATGTACTTTGAATGCTTGTTTGTCTTATTTCATTCAATCATCACAAAAATCTAGATGGTAGATATTATTATTATCCTCATTTTAGAGGTCAGGTTTAGAGGGGCTACATGACCTGTGTGTGTTTGCTAAACTGCTAAGTGGTAGAGCCAAGATTCCAATCCAGGCCAGCCATTGGCTCAAGAGACCTTTCTCTTAGCTACCATGCTGCACTGAGCTTAGGCTCTGTGTGTTCTCTGCTTTCCTAGGACAATACTGAATAGTAGGATTTTAATATTTGAAGCTCATGGGGAACTACTAGTCCACAACATCATCTAGCCACTGTTTGGTACAAATGAACCACTTGAAAACTTCGCTAGATTCATAAATCTTGATCTCTATTTGGTCGAACCAGATTCCTTTGCACTGTAGATGTACAGAGAGAATTCTGTGATGTGCTTCTCATGTTATTTTTCAGTGAATAAACCATAGGAATATGAACCTTGATGTCTTAAATGTTAATGGTCTATGAGAAGAAATTCCTGGTCCAACATATGATGTCTTGTTAATAGTGGTATTGACTATATAAAATAATAGATTTTTAATTACTGTCATGAGTAGAAATGATCGAAATGATCATTAACCTAAGGAGCTCAGAAAACAATTAGATGAGCCATTTGAACATGGATTCACCTACTCAGTACTCTGACAAGGTCTGTGTGATATAATAGGTGCAACCCAGTCATTTCAGCCATTTATATACCCAGTGGGGGGCTTTGCATGATTCAGCTCTAGTCACCAAACTAAGGAAACACCAAAGCAAGGAACCACAAATTCAATTTCTAAAGGTCTTGCCTTGCTTTCGGGTGCTTTCCCTTCTACTCTTTCCTTTTCTTTTACCTTTTAGTGCTTTTTCTTCCCATCAAGTTTTTCTTTCCAGTTGTGGAGTGCCTTGCAAAAAAGCATTATAAGGCTGGATTGCCAACACACTGAATTTTTAAATCCCCTAAATAGGACATTAGTTCATAGCTTGAATGTTTTGAAATCTGATCAACATGCCGTTTCTCAATACATTAAGCAAAGCAAGCAAAATTAGTCTGCTTTATGTCAGGTGCTTAGCACAAATCCCCTAATAATGTGCTTGAGTGCAGAAACCATTAATAAATGCATAATTCCCTAAGACAGGCTTGATTAATTAAGTCATATGTGTATCCTTCTAATTAAAAAAAAAAAAAAAAAAAAAGAACATTAGGCAGATGAGTGGAAATTCCGAGTACGAAATTCAAAGGCTTCCTCTGAATGCCTTTTGCCTTTCTCTTCAAGATGAAAGGAACACTGCTGGTTATTGTAGCTGCCAGCAAACAGTTATAGCATGGGCACAAAGCACCCAGAACTCTGTGTCTTATTAAAAACAATTTGGTATTCATCTGCCAATTGTAACTCAGTTCTCAATCAGGGGACTGTCTGATTAAGTCAGGCAATTCAAATTTGAGGGGGCAGCTGGTACTGCTATGCAAATAAACAGATGAGGAAGAAATGGGACCAATGAATCAACAAGCAGATGGTAAAAAGCCAAGGCCTACAAACAGTACTTGAACTTCTTTTTCTCTCTGCTTCTCATCACCTTACATCTCACAGAATTTATATTACAAGGGATTATAAAGATTATCGCTTAGTTTAATAATCAACGTAGAAGAGTTTCTATCATTGATCCCTTTAGCATTAAGGATTTACAGAAAGAAAACATTGATCACAGGATACTATGTCAAATGATCATCTGCTTCAATAATTCCTCATTTTTTCTTAATCAATTAACTACGTAATAGAATTAAGACACTCATATGTGCTCATCTTTATTTCTGGCCAAGTGTTTCCATTCAAAGTGTTGAAAAGTATTCCTCTTAGGTTATATAGGTCTTGGGAAGCAAGATCCAAAGAAAGGCACTGGGTCCTGAATCTGTTCATTGCCTCAATCATACATTTCCTCACGACTGGGTCAGTGTCACATAGTCATACTAATCCTTGAACTTTTTTTTTTTTCCACAACCGTATTACTCATGTGTCCTTGTCTGAACTGGATCTATTTGGAAAATGTTCACAGAGTCTATCTTTATTTCAGGGCATCTCGAATTTCAGACACAACTTTTGGCAGTCATGTTGTCCGAGATCTTGCCATAAACACCTCCATTAATTATGGCCTTGCATCTGCCAAAATCTTTTCTTTAGTGTGCTTTCTTTATCCTAATATCAAACAGATAAGGCTAAATCATGTAGATTGTGTAGGTAATATGGTGAGAACTGATGCAGTTGGAAGTTAAAATCTTTGAAGAAGACATATTATTTGTGTACATTTTTTAAATATAACATACTAGTTCTTATTATGACTTGTTGGAAATATTGAGAGATTGCTCTTAGCACCTTGACGGCTGGGAAGACTTTCTTTAGAATATAGTTATAAGTCATTGGTTTTATAAGAGGGAGGGGAACATTTCCACTTATGTAGGCAAATATTAACACAGGACCAATTCTTGACTTCAAGGATTGTTGAACCGAAGAATATGTTTCTTGGTGATAACATACAAATCACAATATTTTCTAAAATATTTGTTTATGGCAAATATTTTTGACCCAGGTCTTTGGAGTGAGTTTCCTTTCTGCTTTTTAAGTAGAGAGTATTATTTCATAGTCATGTGTTACTATCTTGCAGTTCTGAATATCATGATAGTGACTACTTTGGACTAGCTTTATATAAGATAGTGACTAGCCATGTTCTTTTGCAACAAGCAAAACAAGGTCTAGTTTTATGCTAACTTCTCCATCAGTAACTATTGAAAGACCCATGTAAGCCACTATAACCTGTGAAAACATCAGGAAAAATGTCATGTAACATCTCTCTTTTCCTTGAATAATAAAAAGCACTGAAGACCAAGAATAAAAAGCCAATTTCTAGAAATCCACGACTAGCATATACATGCTTAATTGCTGAAGATTTGGGAAAGAGTCCACAAATATAGTCACTTGTACATATACAACTCCATAATATGTACCACTGAGCTATATCTCATCAAATTTCTTTCATAATTTTCTCCAATGTTTCTTCTATTCTCATATTACTTCAGCTACCCCGTTTGTTCCAGCTCCCTGGACATTAAATGTAATCCTGTTTCCTGATTTGATTCCTTGTTTTCCAATTTCATATCTGGTTTTGTTGAACAGTTTTCAGTTTAATTATTTCCCTTTGGCTCTATTCTCTTTTTCCCCACCTATTTATAAGAGTTTTCTCTTTGTACCTAGAGATGTATTTCTTTTATTTATCATGCTAAAATAGCAATTCTTGAATATGTGACTTGATGTCTTTACTGGATTTGGAAATTTGTCAATCATTATCTCTTTAAATATGGCTTTTCCAATTTGTTATCTTCTTGCATTCAAGACTCCAACTATAAACACATGAGCTCTATCTTACAGTTTTTATCAGTCTTCTGCATTTTCCATCTTTTTGTCACTCAGTATTTCCTTCTGATTTTTTCTTCTGATTACTTTCCAATTTCTGAATTCTCTCTTCATCTGGGTCTAATATGTTTAGTATGCCACCCATTGCATGCATAAATTTGACTTTATAATTTCAAGTTCTAAAATTTCCATCTTTTTTTATAGTTTCCTGCTTCCCGCATAAATTCTCAACCTTGTTTTTTTACCTTCTTAAACATAAGAAGAATAGTTATTTTAATATCTCTGGCAATTCCAGAATCTGGAGCCTCAGTGAGTTTGTTTATATTTTTTGTTTTTTCTGCTTTTTTTGCTAATGTTTTCTCTTTATCTGTTTATTTTTTATTGTTTTTCAAGCATTGTGTTTGTAGAAATAACTTGAAGTATAGAATAATGTTATCTTCTACCAGAAAGCATCTAAATTCAACTTTGGCATGCACTTAGGGGAACTAGCAATAGGGTTTACTTCATTTCAGTTTCAGAAATTAAAATGATTTACAGCTGGGTTGCAGTTCCAAAAAGGCATGACTTCTCCAAGTTCTCTTTATTCTTAGGGTTCAGTTCTTTGTATTCCTAACCGAAAATGTTGAGAGCTCGCCAGTCCCCCACTTCACCCCTGGTTACCCTGGACTCTAGTTCTTACCCCTGGCACTTGACACTGTGAAGTCTCTTAGCCACACTCTCCAGAATGAGCAAATGGACCCAGGGGTAAATCAGCCAAACATTCTTCTCTAGGCCTCTGTACTCCCTTAGATCCGCATTCAGTTAGTTTTCACTCTTTTGTCTCTTCCTTTGCCTATGAGCAGATGTTTTTTAATATGCCGTCCAGTTTTTCCAATTGTCCTAATTGGAAGAATTGGTCCAGTGACTCAGTTTTGTCCTAACCCTTGCATTTGTGACTACCTTCCAAATCACTTCCTTTATGTCATTGGTCCGGCCACAAGCTTGAGATACCACCAGACGGACTCAGTCAAAAACTAATGATGTATTACAGGTTCCTTTTTCCAAAAACCTATTTAAAAAAAACAAAACAGATACACACCCTGACAAGCCACATTATCGCATAGCAACTCACTGTCTAAAGAAAGTAGTAGTACTAATAAAACTAGAATATTTTTAGGTTTTGGATAAAATAAAGAGTGTCCAGCCGAGAGATATTCCTCTAACTGAATCTAGCTCACCTGTATGCAAATACAACTGGAACACATAAAAAGAAGCCATAGACATTGGCCCAGACTCCAAAATTCATCCAGACATCAACATTTGCCTGTCCTCACATGGTTTCCTTTTTTCACACTGTCTGTACCCTTAAGTTCAGCTATTTGTATCTGTTTCTTGGCTCCAGCTTCTCAACCAATCTCTTTGGTTCACAATTCCCCTTGGATCCAATTTCACATCAGCACCTTTCCCAGTACAAAACTTCTGGCATTTTCCCTCTGACCCAGTTCTATGGTCTTGGATAAGAATCACTCACAGTTAAAATTCTACCTGGCTCCATTAGATAGGCTTACCAAGTCCATGACCCCCATACAATGCTTCCTAAGGAATAGAAGATAAACATTTTCATACAACTTCCAAGTTATTTAGTGTTCGAAGAAATCAATGTTTAAATCAAAATTACCATTTGCTGCAAATTCTCTAAGATGTTTTAAATAGAAACATTTTGCCTACCTTATATTAAAGAGTATAGATAACAGAGAGAATTTAGAGAGGATTTAAGTCAAAGAGAATTACAACTTCAGGTAGTGAGGGGAAGATGACAAGGAGAAGGGGTCAAAAAACATTCCCATGACCAGCACAGACTGAGACATTTTCTCAGTGGTATATAATTTTGATCCTTCAGTTATATAATTAAAGCTCAAACTACTGGTTAAAAATAATAATAAAAAATGCCCTAACCTTACTTCAGGCTTTTGTTTATTTCTTCGTAATTCAGTTTGGAAATAAAGCACTTAAAAAAAAAAGAAAGAGTGAGACAAAGAAACAGGGGCAAGCAATAACAATAAATAACTGTCACACTCTCTCACTAGCTTGAGGGCCAAGGTTCCTCCCTCAAGGAAATCTGAGTCACAAATCTCTAAAAAATAAGGGTTTCTAATGGAGACAGTGACAGGGCAAAAGGCACCACTCTAATTTGATAAGAACTTATTTAGTCGAGTCTATTATTTTAAATAGGGGAAAAGGTCTTAAACATATTTGTTTAGAAATGATTTATTTAGACCACCAATGATGCCAAAAAGATTAAAGAGAACATTGACTAGTTACTTATTTTGAGGTCTGTAGAAAAAGAAGGTGACAAATTTCTGATATATATCTTACAACTGCTGCTGAGGAAAGCATTAGATCCATATTATAACTAAATTGCTTTATCAGCCTGCCAGTAATTTCACAGTTGCCTGAAGTGTCCTTATGGTGACTTCATACTTGCTAAAGATGCAGCGATTCTATAGATAAATTCCACAACCACCCGATTGAGAATTTGCCCCCTCTCTGCTTTTTGGAAACTTTTGGTAATTTATAACCTCATGCTAATATGAAATGCTCTCTGAAAGAGCAATTACATAAATATTTTTAATTGCCTTTTCCTCTTAAGCGTACAAAGCATAACTCATCTTAAGTATGTCCAGGTCATTGATTATCTCCACTAAAGTTTTAACATGATATGACAAACTTAAAATTTTTTAGTTAAGACATCTCAGCAAGTTTAGGAGTTTCAAAAGATCTGTTGTTTTGTGAACTATATAGAGTCCGCTAATCTTCCACGGACATTTTATGTCTCTATGTCTCACATGTTGGCTAACTCCATGGAACAATTTGAAAATGATATCAAAGATATGAATTTACACAGGATTGGGGAGCACAGTATAGGGAATGAGGTTAGCATTAAGGTATTGGCAAGATGGAGAGCAAGAGGAGAGAAAGAGCAATTAGGGGGATTGTTTTATAAACAATATAAATGTCTAAACAATGTACTGTATACTCGAAACTAATTTTAAAAAAATACAAATTTAATTGCATAGAAGAAGCTACAGCCCAAATTCTAACACTCGGCTTTATGTACTTATATTTCCTCATACTGCGAAACCTAGGGATGACAGTATAAATTACTGCACTTCTTTACTACTGTGCAAATAAGTACCTTCTGCCTTCTCTTTAAAAAAGAAAAAGAAAAAAAAAGTCCGTATCGATGCATAGCCCGTGCGAAAGAGGGCTTGAAAAAAACAAAGGGCAAAGTAAAAGGTGCCACACCTAGGACAACGTTATGATTAAGAAATAAGAAGTGTAAAAGATATCAGGAGATGTGTATGAGGATGTATAGGGTCAAAGCAGGGGAATTTTTAAGATAGTACTTTGCCTAAGAAAATTTTTTAACACCTTCCCTTCCCCGCCTCCCCAAAACAACTGGGCTCTATATAAAATCTCTTCTATTGTCACAGCAGAAAATACAGAACATAAGAGGGAATGCCTTTAATTAACTAATAATTTCAAAACTTATGTTAAAAAGCAAATTTCACTTAGCATTGCACTGATCCGTACAGTAATATATTTTAAAAAGATAGCCAGATTTTTAGAAACATTATGAAAACTGTATTTGACCTATGAACTCTGCACATTGTAGAAATGCAGTGATTTGTTGTTGTTGTTGTTGTTGTTGCTGTTGTTAATAAATATAAAAACCCTGATATAAGGCCACGTTCACTCCAACATATGTTCCACTATGTCATAACTAATAGTTTTATAAATTCTCTAGGGAAACACGAGTGATGTTTTATGGTATATGCAAATACTTTATATATATGTATATACATAAATATATAGTATATACATTCACATTTAAGCTAACAGTGTTATAAATTCATACAGCACATGTCATTATTTAAGTTCGATCATTCTCCTCATAATACTTTCATGGTCTCCATAAAGCCTTATATCAGAACTCTGCCAAATTTTAACACTATGACCATGTTGAATATTCCTGATCTATAGTCCACCCATCCCCACCCTACTTTGCAACCTGGGAGTCTGTCTTCCATGGTTAACAACAGCAGGCTCTCTTGTCCTCTGGCTTCCAGTTAGGTTCAATGGGTGGAAAGCAAGAGCATGGAGGGTGGGAGAACAAAGGTTTCCACTAGCTACTTCCCTCCCACGCCTTGGCTTGGCAGCAGCTTGGGCCCACTGAGGCCGGTGATAGCTCACAGTAATTCTTGTTGGGCACTGTTCTTCTACAGCTGTAGGAGACTGGTAAGGGCTCTCTACTGTTGCTACCTTGGGTGTATCACCATTGCTTGCTGGCTTCCTTAACACGGCCTCTGTCTCTACAAATATTTCCTTCTTTGATCTCTCCTCAACTTACCCATTTGATAAGATGTAACCCGAATGATATGTTACCTTAAGTGAATGGAACCTAATTCAGAAAGCAGCAACTTTATTCAATGAGAAACGCTTTAATCTGGAAACATGTCACATCAGCAGCATGTCACACTGTAACCAAAGTGGCTGGGTTGTCTCTCTATAAACTATAGTTTTATTTTCTCTCTCTTTTTTTTTTTTTTGAGGTATAATCTATATATTGTATTAGTTTCAGGTGTATAACTTCGTGATTCAATATTTGTATACATTGGGAAATGATCACCACAATAGGTCTAGGTAACATCTGTCACCATACACTGTTATTAAAATTCTTTTCTTGCAATGAAAATTTTTAAGATCTCTCTTAACAACTGTGCAATGCAGTATTGTTAACCATAGCCATCATGCTGTACCTTATATTCCCAGGACTTACTTGTTTTATAACTAGTTTTTATCTTTTGACCCATTCACCCATTTCACTCACCACCCACTACCCGCTCCTGATTCTGGCAACCATGTGACAGTGTTTTCTATGCCAACCATTTAGACAAATGGTCTCATGGTATTTCTAATTTATGATCTATGAATTTTGCCTATATGAAGGGTCTTAGAAAGCAAAATAATAGGTACACATTCAAAAGCCGGTCTTTTTCCCCATAGCTAAATTACCCATAAACAAGAGGAATGAACACATAGTGCTAAAAAAAAACTTGGCTTTCAAATATTTTAGGGACAGAGTAATGAGATGATCTTTTCACAGAATTCTACTATTTGCCATATATTAAGATACCACTTGATTCCATAGCTATTTGCACCCCCGCTAAGAATGTCCTTTTTATAGAAAAAGGACAAACCTCCTGTAAAAAAATATTTTAAATGTTTCTCATACAAAATCCAAAGAATGCTTCCAGAGGAATGGAAAAAATAGGCAAACAAAAGGGGGTGGAGGTGAGGAGACACAATGATAAAGGCATTAAAGTACCTTCAGCAAAGAAAGAGACCTCCTGAAAAGGAAAATAAGGGCTGAAGCAGTTGAACTGCCTTTATCTATATCCTAACAAATAACACCTCCTGTGCCTTAAATATTTAATGTGAAATCTGTGGATTTATATAGCTTACAAAATGCCAGGGGCTTATTATCTTTACAGTTTGCATGACAGGAATATTCATATCGCTGGATCCCACAGTCTAAGACAACGGGAATTCCTCCAGGTGCTAATGGCAGATAACTTTCACGTGGCTTCAATAATCCACTAATTATGGAACCCCTCAGGTAGAACAATGTCATTAATCTGATTAAATTATTTATATTGCTGGAAAGCTAAATCTTATTAGATCTTCAGTGTTTTATTTGGTTCTCCAGTATGGATATGCAAAAGGGCAAAACCATCTTTTCTTTACTGCATTTTCCAACAGAAGAAAAAAAAGCAACTAAAAAAGAAATAACCTTTTATTTAGTATTTTGATGCACGTTCACACACCCGGAATTTTCCACATCCCTTTCAGAACTCTGTTCTTGAGCTTGAGAGCTTCTTACCTGGTTTCAGTAGCAGGGTCCTATGCCATGATAAGATTAAAGTTCTGTCAGAGTCACTTACTGTTAGAGGTACCATCTAAAGTGAAGAGGCTTCGTTTCTCCTGAACAGATTGCTGAAAAGATTGTGTAACTCTTAATGCTAAACGTGCTACCCAATTACATTGAAAAGACACCCCTTTTCATGGTTTTGAAAACATATTGGCCCATTTTCATATTTTGTATTGTGTTGGTCTATCAGACATTTGGTTAGATGATTAAAGAGGTCTGGAGATTAGATTAAATCCCACTGAATTTGATGTGCTACTCAAAGCATGTATCATTTACCCAACCACTCTTTGTGAGTACTAATTTGTAAAATGCTTTATAACCCATATAGCTAATTCATCTATCATTTCCATTTTACAGAAAGAAGTAATAACTCTAAACCTATTTTTATCAGAAAAAAAAACACAAGGCCTGTAAGGAAAAATACATGATTTTAAAAAATGGAAATAAAAACACAAAGTACTGCAAGTCTTACATTTGATCAAATCAAATATTCACATTTTTAACTTTATTATCACTTTCTTGGGTCTAGATGCCTCATGTCTACTCAAATTTTTATTGTTTCTCACTTCCCAAATACTCTTCCTTCTTTCAAGGTTTCCAAAACACTGGGGGAAACTGTAATAATCCCTTCTCTTGCAGCATAGGGCTTTCTTTTAATAGATATATACTCAAGACACATAGCCAGTCCAACTCCCAGCTAAATTTAAATCATGTGATACTAGGATTAGAATTCATAATCTTATATTACAAAAGCACCATCCTCTAATAGAGCTCGAAGGACTTTAAACAACTCTATCTTCTTGGACAAGCAACTAGAAGGCACCAGAAAAATTAGCCTATGCTCAAATCTGCCCCCAAGCAACATGATAACTTAGAAGTAGTAAGAGCTAGCACCTAGTCCACTTGCATGAATTTTCCTGGTGACAGGTTTTTGGGTCAAATGTATGCTAAGAGGTTTCAGGCCCCATACAATAAATCTTAGAGTGGTGGACCAGGTGTCTATCTGTACCAGGATTTAAGTGCAGAAGGAACGTACATGTACCTGTACACCTAGATTCCTCTCTAGGAACGAGGAACCCTGTCTGCCACTACTGGAAGTGAAGCAAGCAGACAGTCTTCACCTGTCAGCTCAAGGTTGTCTCTGCTGAAGAGAGCCTTCATACTGAAGAGCACCCCTCTTTCCAAAGCAGCCCACATGCAGCAAACAGTCAGTATAACGGTTATGAAGCCCCTGCTTCTTGGCCCAAGCCAAGACTATTCCGAAGGATCATCCAGCTTCAGTGCTCCTCATGGGTTGGGAATGCACTGCAGTTTAACTTCTCCCTCTGTCTAGTTCTGCTTCTTCTTCCTCCTCTCCACAGCTTCTGAAGTCCAAAGCACTGCCTAATAAACCTCAGGTTTATTTGTCTCTATTGAGTCTGCTTCCTGGAAAGCTCGACCTGTGATGATGTTTAATCACTATACTTCCTAAGAATACTCTTGTTCCAGGAGTATACCTGCCTCTTCCAGTTCTTCTGGATTAAATCAGGATTTCTAGAACTAAATTTTCCCAGAACAGTATACCAAAAGATAAGGAGAAATTAATCTAGTCCCAGAAGAAGAGAAGAAGAGAAGAATTAAAGAGGTAATATGTAAATGTGCACTGAATATATTCTTTTCTTACAAGTTGGACTTAGGGATAGATAAAACAAAAATGCCAAGAGCCCTTAAACTAAGATTAATTAGCAGGTGGACAAAGCTTCTACTTTAGCCCTGGATATTAAGATGTCGAGTACATAGAACCAATACTCTTAACAGCTGAGATGAAGCAGACTGATATTTAAAAAAAAAAAAAAACGTTATGGCAGGGGTCCCCAAGCCCCAGGCCTCCAACTGGTACCAGTCAGTAGCCTGTTAGGGACTGGGCCACATAAGAGGAGGTGAGCAGCAGGCAAGCGAGCAAAGCTTCATCTGTTATTTGCAGCCCCTCCCCAGAGCTGACATCATTGCCTTAGCTCCACCTCAGATCATTAGGCATTAGATTCTCATTGAAGCACTAGTCCCTGGTGTCAAAAAAGGTTGGGGACCACTGCTTTATGGTGCACCCCATTCCTGGGGACTGCCATGTGTACCTTGGGGCATGATAATGGAGATGTTTGCATTACGAGCCTCAAAGAGAATTCCTCAACTATATTATTTACAACTTCTCCCAAATTCTAAGTGCTCTAGGTCAGGTTCCCTTGAAGCGGAGTCTGAAGCAGGATTATTATTAAGCAATACACTGAGGGCATGCTCGCAGGTAAAATCTGAAAGAGAGTGACGGAAGAATGGGAAAAGAGAAGCCAAGATGCAGGCTCAACCAAAGTCTACCTTTTGTCTGCTCCCACAGGAAACTCTGGTGCATGAATAGCACCACAGAGGTGTCCACCTTGAGCAAGGAGCCCAGCTCTTTCATCCCTGTACTTGTCAGTCTTTGACTGTGGGCTGCCCTTGGTTGGGAGGAGGTATGGAGCGTAACTTCCAAGTAGTTCAGCTTTCTAGGCCAAGAACAAGTACAGATCTGAGTTGTCTGCAGCCTACCTGCACAGCAGAGGCAGACAGGCACACTCTTCCTATAATAGAATGTGGAAGTCGGACCAACAGCATCTAATACACGGAGCAAATCCCATGTACCACATGCTATGCAAGGAAGAAATATAAATGTATGATTGGAACACACAACAAGCATCGCCTCAGTGTCCTCCTATATCTCCATATCTGTTCTAGGCTGGCCATAGGGTTTGGCCCTGTCATAAAATATCCCTTGAGAATAATTCCTGTTAATACCAGGAGGGACCCCTGCAGAGATTTCTGCAGGCTCCAAAGGAGGAGGATCCAGAAGGGAAAATGAAAAATAAAGAGTAGTGTTCACTCAGTCACTTGGCAAGAACTATTTTTATAAACTGATCATGTAGAATGTTCCTTTTAAAAATTATAACCTTTAATGTGGCAAAAAAGGAACCCTTATACACTGCTTGATGAGAATGTAAACTAGTACAGCCACTATGGAAAACAGTATGGAGTATCCTCAAAAAATTAAGGATAGAATTACCATATAACCTAACAACCCTTCTTTTGGGTAACTATCTAAAATTTTTCAAAACATTTATTCGTAAAGGTAAATGTACTCCAATGTTCATTACAGCATTATTCACGGTAGCCAAGACAAGGAAATAAGTGTCCTTCAGTGGATAATGAGATTTAAAAAGATGTGGTATATATACAATGAAATACTACTCATCCATAAGAAAGAATGAAATACTGCCATTTGCAACGATATGAACGTATCTCGAGAGAATCATGCTGAGCAAAATAGGTCTGATGGAAAAGGTCAATAACCATATATGATTTTGCTCATATGTGGAGTATAAAACAGAAAGCAACAAACAAACAAAGCAAAGAAACAAACTCATAGACAGACGTAGACAACAGAATGGTGGTTACCAGAGGAGCAGGGGGTGGGGGAAGGATGGTAAAAGGGGTGTCAAATATATGGTGATGCAGGAGACTAGACTTTGGGTGGTGAGCACGCAATGTAATATACAAATGGCGTATTATAGAATTGCACACTTGAAACTTATATAATGTTATTAAGCAATGTCGGTTCAATAAATTTAATTTTTTAAAAAATTGTGACCATTAGTAGTCAAGTTTCTTCTTGGTTTATAGTATTCTTATTAGTCAAGCCATCAGGAATGTGTGATTAGGTAAGCCAGAGTCTCAAAATTCAGAAATACGCTAAACGATCTTGATTAAATTCCAACTGCAGAGTTATAACATTTTATTTTCCTAAATTAAATGTTTAGCTTGAAATGGAGTTAGTCTCACCCAATATATGAATCAAAAGCCCAGCATACTATGTCTAATATTTTTACATCATTATCCAATTGATTCCAACACCAGGTATAGGAAGGGATGGATCTAATCACTGTCTTCATGTTTGCACTGGGCAAAACACTCAACTCAAATACCTTAATTTCTCATTGTTAGTATGAGGGATTTGAACTAAGTGGTTCATTTATTTGATAAATATCTATAGAGTACCTACTATGTGCCAGACAGTATGCTAAGAACCTGGGATAGAATGGCAAACAAGAAAGACAGAGCCAGTGCCCTGAAAGGAAAGGAAGATAAACAACACTAATAGTTCAAAAATGTTAATTGTGATAAACAGTATAAAGGAAATAAAATAATGGAAAGGAGCTATTTTAAGTGATATTTTTATGGAAAGCCTCTATAAGAAGTTATATTGAAGCTGTGATATAAAGATAGTAAGGAGTCAACCATAAAAAAATCTGGAGTGAACTTAGCATACTTAAGAAACTTTAAGAAAGATTAGAACAGGTAGAGTATAATGAACATAATGAGTATAATGAGCAAGAGTTAAAGAGCAAGGAGTAAATGAGGTTAGACAAGAACTGGATAATGTAAGTCTGGATAAAAAGTACAGATTTTATACCCAAGAACAATGGAAAGCCATGGCAGGTTTTTAAACATCAGCAGAACATTATCCACTTTACATACTGAATCACATTCATGGCACGGAGAACTGATTATAGGTAGGAGTAAAATGTAGATCTGTAGGAGGAAGTGTTGTAGCCTAGCAGGAGATGGTGGTAGATTAGTTAGGTACTGGCAGTGGCAATGGAGAGAAATTGAGAGATGTATTTTGGAAGTGATGATATATATTCAATATATCGATTATGGCTTGGATATGAATGATTACTAAAAATAAGAAAGAAAAATCAAGAATAATCCTTGAGTTTCTAACATACACAACAAAATGATGGTGATATCATTTAGTTTTGAAGACCAGTGAATGGATAGGAAAAGCTTTTGGATCAAATAAGAATTAATTGTGGACACATTAAACTGCTCAAGACACCTCCAAGACAATATGTCAAATGAGCAGTTAAATAAATACATCTAGTCTACAGCCATGCCACCCTGAAGGTGCCTGATCTCATCTGATCTCTGAAGCCAAGTAGGGTAAGTCCTGGTTAGTATTTGGATGGGAGACCACCTAGGAATACCAGGTGCTGTGGGCATTAAAAAATTAAATTAAATTAAAATTTAAAAAAATAAATATGTCTAGAGATCATTGGAAAGATTTTATCCATTTATCATCACCTTCACCATCATCATCATCATCATCAACATTGTCATCACCATTAGTCAAGGCACTTAACCTCTTAAAGACTCAGTTTCTTCATAAATTAAATGGGAGTAATAATATCGACCTTTCTAATTCGTAGAATTGTATGAATCAGAATGAAATAGTATATGGGTAAGCACTTTGCAAACACACACACATTAGATGTGTGTGTATATATATATATATAATGTAATATTTAGTATTTCAATGGAAAATCAATTCTTTATACTCAGCTCCCTATCAGCAATACTCATATATAGTTCTCACAGATTATGTTCACTGTACCAGTCCCTAACAGTTAGATCAATGAGAATTCTTTCCTTGTGAGTCTAAAATGTGTATTGGCTCTAGAATGTAATTTGTACATGCCTGTTACCACCAGAAACCTGATGTTTCTGAGGAGACATAAGAGGTATATATAAAAGTAGGGCTGAGTGTTGAGAGAGAGTAACCAAAATAGTTGCTAAACAAAGCTTATTGGTGTATATCAAATATTAGTAAATATTAAGTATTCAAAGGATAGGGCTTCCTTCAATAGATAACAAGAGACTATAGATAGATACTCTTTCTTATCCTTCACTTTCCTTATCTTACTAACCTAAGGAATCATTTTCTCCAAGTAGAAACAAGAAGTTTCTTTCCTGTTTGAAGTTCCTGCAGATATAAAGAATGCTCTCTTGTCCTCTGAAGAACACACTTCCAGTAAGATATAAGGTGAGTGTTCACATTCCAGTAACTTCTGATGGGTTAACCCTATTTATATAAGGCCCTGTCTCTGAACAGACCTTCTGGACTCCTAACAAGGCTAATTAATCCTCTCCATGGAATTACTCTGGCAGACAGAGTCTGGTGCCAAAGCTAAAAGTATGTATACACAGAGACAAGAAAAGTACTGTTGTTTTATCACCGAATACCCTAAACTGACAACCAGATAAAGTGATCAATGATAATGAAGCAAACTTTTGGAAGTCTGTCAGGGGGCAGCAGGAAATGTTTATCTATCTCAATGGCCAATTTCTGCACTAGATGTGGTCAATTTGGCTCCTTTTAGAAACCAGTTAAAAGACTAAATGTATTATTACATCTATCGTTGGTAAAATAGTGATTTTTCAAAAACTTACTCATCTTTATCTTTTTGCACATCCAAGATACTTTTCAAAAACATAAAAATCAAAATATTATAAGTAAAACTTTTCTACTTATTCAGTTTTTTAAATGTTGAAATGTTTAATTGATTTAACTGCTTACTTAAGGATTGTCAAGAGTAAGATCCTACCTAAATACCAATTGCTGGACTTCATTCTTATAAAGAATTTCTAAAGTTGGAATGGTAAGCTTGTATGACTGAAATCTGAGACAGACAGGCTTTCAGTATTAGGGCAAGAAGGGACACACTTTGATCATTTTCCTTATATCAGTGATCTTGAGAGTGAAGTATATAAAATCTCCTGTTTACATTTATTTTTACTTCTTCCTTTTTATTATTGGATATATTTAATGATAAACATAGTACATCAGAACAGTTGTACACATACCTAATTCAGAAATATATATATTTATAGTATATAAAAATTAATATATATAGTATATTTTCATACTTATAATTTTTTCTTTATAACAATGAATGATTGACATATTTGGAGACCCTTGCTCAGAATTCCAGGTTATGACAAATGATGTTTTAAACAGATACATGACTTGCCCTAATATACTTTTTATGAGTACTATAACCATTGCAAAGGCTCTGATTCAGGACCAAACTGTACCTTTCTGCAAATGAAAAAAAGAGCCCTTCATCCACACGGACCTGCTCAGGAAATACAGCTTAGAGAACTGAGCAAGGGCCAGATTATAGCCTCACTCAACCCGCAGCAGATATGTTTGTACAGCTAACAAACTGCACGAATGTCCAAACACATGGGTCCAGCGTGTTCCACTTTCAGAGAATGTGTTCAGAGCAATCACGCCTCCTGCCTCCATCTGGCCAAACTTCTGGGCAGTGGCCCCAGCAGCCTCACAAGATGGCAGTTCCTTTGTAAATTTCCTTGATCACAATCCAGAGTCTGATTCTTGGCTTCAGTGACTCAGAAAGGAGATGTCAGCATTGGGGACAGATCCATTTACCTTAACCCAGATTACGAACTTACAAAATTTATTCTTTTGACTCAAGAAATATAAGTGTCACGGAAACTAGAATTCTCTGTGCCAGCACAATGAGCACATCCCCTGACTGTAAGCAAAATTATATGGGAAGGCAAGTTATAATTAGAAAGAAGGCACCCATCAAATAAATCCAAGCAAATGGCATCACATCGAGGTGGCTATATGTCTGCAGCTGACAGTAGAAGTGGTCATACAGATATGACCCAAAGTGCTCTAGCTACAACTTTTTGAATCCCTCTCTATAGCAGATTTAATCTTACCAAGATCTTTGCCAATACGACTAGCATTTTGAACTAAACAGACAGTGACCAGGATGTTCCCTTACCACACAATGCTTGGAAAGGCACAGTCTATGCATGTCTCACTGATTCTCCCTGGATGATAAAACAGCCCCTCTTCCCAGCAGGAATTATTTTTTCTTTACATGTGTTATAATACTATGTTATGTTCAGTTGGTCCCGGAGGAAAAGCTGTCACTCTGGATTCTGCATACCACTGATACTTGGCCCATGAAATTCAAGTTTAACTTTCCAAAGAAAGTTCAATTTTTTTGAAACTTCAAGGTATCACACTATTCCCCCAAGTGCTCCCTAAAAACTGTTGCTCACACTACCTTCAGAGCTGCAATAACCTTCCACTAACAATGATCATATTTACAGGAGCGAGACAGCCACCTACACACCTATTGACTCCACGGTCAACTAATGCTAGTCATGTGACCCTCTTCACAACTAAGACATTTCTACCACACAGTCCCCCTCATAACTAAGAACATCTGCATGGCAGGCACATCTTTTTGATAAATTTATTATTATAACTTTGGCAACCAATAGTGATATAATAAGGAGAAAGCATGTATTTAGACTCGACTGAAAATAAACTCCACCAGGAGAAAAATGTGCCCATTCATAAAGATGTTTATACTAATAGGGACCTGTAGAAGAAAATTATTTATTTAAAACCCAAAACATTTCCCCGAATGATAAGTTTGTCCTCAGTTTCACGTCTGAGTTTAGTAGAAGAATGTATTCCTATGTGTTTTCATTTTCTCATTAATATATGCTACACCGAGAGAAAATAAATAAGTAAAAACTAAGTCAGTGAAGTCAATGAACTGATGTGAATTAGTTATTCATGTTCTAATGCTGGCAGCAAAAAAATGATTGCCAGAAAGTACAGGGGCTCATAGATCCCCAAAGTCAGCTGTTTTCTGTAAACATACCTTCTAGATGGTTAATAACATGTCCTTGGAACAGAGTCTTGGGCCATTGCTCTGTTTTCCCATTAGATCCCCTGCGTGTTCATAAAATGTCTCTTCTCATTTAAGTAACTGTGAATTGGCTGTTTATTCTTTATAATGGTCATTTTTTACCTTTGAACAAATTGTTAAATTTGTTGTTGATCATGCATGAAAATAACTATCTGGCCTAAAACCTGGAAAAAATTTATCAGACTTTACTGGTTGATGATATTTTTGAAGGTAAAACACTATGTGTTACTTAGAATTGTATTAAACTATTCATTCACATCTCTTAAAGAATTGTGATTTGCAGTTTTCTATTTATACAGAAAATAGTATTTAGTTTCTTTTATGCCAAAAGCACTAGGCTAGACAGTGGAGAAAATAGAAAAGTGAATTAGGCCTGGCTCCTACCTCCAGGAATCTGACACTCTACAAGGAATGAAAGGTGAGACATGCACAAAAATGGCTATAATGTGAGGCACTGGGATCATAAAAAGAAGGACCGAGTACCCTAGGAATTCAGAGAGAGCCTCGTTTCCAGCAGAGATGGTCAGAGAATGCTTTCACCACAGAAGAGGAGGCATTTGCATTGGGCATTAAGCCATGAGTCAGATTTCAGAAGGCACAGATGGGGGTATGAGGCATTGCAAGCAGACAGAATGGCAGCAAGGACAGAAGTACCCAAAGCACAGAGAACAAACAGTGATCCAATTTGGCTGGACCATGGTGTACTGTAGGGGGTGGTGGTGCTTAGGAGGTAAAGGTAAGTTGAGGTTAAACTATGAAGGGTTTGAATGCATGGTAAAAGACTATAAAGTCTGATGGGCAATTCAGTAAAAAGGCATCATCTATCAGAATGCATTTTAAAATAATTATCAGGCAGTGTTATGTGGAATAGAGGGAGAAAAGAAGAAGGTAGGGAACAATGGTTGATGTATTCTATATATGAGATGGCTAGTGGGCTTCAAACAGACTGCCATGAATAGAAAAACCTGAAAAGCAGTAGGGATTTTTCTGTGTGCCATTTTTTATTCAACCCGTTTTTTTCCCCTTTCTGGTTGCAAGAGTCAGAAAAGCCAAAATCCATGGAAGAGTTCATCAGTCCAAAATACGAGTTACGAATTCTAAAACCTACAGATTCTAAAGCGGTCAGAGGTGGGTGCTGAAGTCAAGTTACAGAGCTCAATTACTAGAACCAGAAAAATAAGGACAAGCACAAACCATGACAGTTCAGAGACATTTGAAGGTGGGGAGAGAGTCCTACCAGATGGCCTAAGATGAATTTTTTTAATTTTGCATTTTGTCTGTTTGTTTGTTTTTGGTGTGTTTTTCTTTTTAATGATAGTCTAAAAAAATTTGTGAAAGCCTACTTGGGGTCACGTGGATAACCATCATATTAAGAGTGCTTTCACACTCTTTTAGTGCACGTGCTCGCATTTTTCTGCTGCACTGACACTGCTTAATTCTCTTTTATTTGCATGGGCTCACACAGAGACAGCACAGGAAGAATTTATATAAAAAGAACACATTTGTGCCAGTTGAAGGCCAAATGAAATTCTAGTGAACTAAATAAACAATGAGTTCTCATTGGTTCAACGAAAGAAATGGTAAAATTTAGACCAAGATATTGAAACTAAGCAGAACTAAAGACTCAGAGTCCATTGTACTCAGTAACTAAGTATTCTTAAATCAGTATAAAATTTGGATTTTGTTGATTTGGTAATTTTCTCGATATTTAGCTTATATGTATATTCTGATCTAATAATTATTTACTATCTATAACCATATTCTTAACTACATTGCATGAATGTAAGTACCATTTTCTTAAAATGATATCAGTTAATCCAGTGGGGTAGAAAGAGTGAAAACGTTTTTATTAAAGTGGGTCCATACATTACTAATGTTTATAAAACATGCATTTTTGCTTGTGGCTTAATTTTAAGATAAAGGTATGGTACTATTTGCTTAAATTGTCAAGGCAAAGAAGACAGTTATATGTTTATGTTCAAAGAAGTAAGCCTGACCATTTTCCAAGCTATAAACTTCTAAGTTAATACATATGATAAAAAAGTTTTATTTAGAACCTATTTGTTTGTGTCATTGAACCAGTTTATTTACTATGTGATTTAACCAGATAGCTTCAGACTATAAAATAAAGTGACTAAAAACTAGATTGTAAAAATGTATATTATAGAAGAAATTCTCCAATATTTTTCACTTTGTTTTTATTCCATCCTGATTTCAGTAGTAAATAGAGTCAGAGAACATAAGATAATATAATATATTCTTATGGTAACTAAATAAGCAAATAAAATCAGCATATCAGTCACACTGGGATTATATTATTTTTAGCATCCTGATGTGAAGTTAAGTTTAGTGGGAGTCTCTATTACATTAATTGGCTACCAGTTCTGCTAACTGTAATTAGCACCACTATTCATATCTCAGCCCATGTGTGAATTGGCAGCACTGTCAGCATAACACACCTGTTTTCTTAGCCCAGGATATCAACTGAGCAACAACTGACTGATATCCTGAATTATGTTAAATATATTTAGTAGTATTCCTGACATGTGTTCAAAGAGATAGTATTGAGGGGTTTTTTCCTCATTGCTAATATCATATAAAAAATATATAATTTCCCATAAGCTTCACAAAGTGTAAGCTAAGTCATCTTCAAACTATCTCCATAAGATATTTATTCCATTATCTCCAATGTACTGATTCAGAGACAAAGGTCAGGATATCTCACTCAGGCTCTAGGATTTTTCAGCTCATCATGTTCTTAGTTTTCTCCTTGGGAATAAACCCTCATAGTAAATGCTTCCAGCAAGTGATTAAGTATGACAATTAAAGAATAACTAGTTTTAGGGTAGGAAAAATCAATGGAAAATATCAAATTAGCGTTTAAATAAGGATAAATATTTCAAATAAAAGTTATCAAATGTACTTATCTAGCATAAATACCAAATCCAGGTAATATCAAATAATCACAAACTTGTAAATTAAAAAATTATAGGTTTCTATCTCACCTTTTGACTGATAACAATTCCCTCTCAGTCTCTCAGCCAATTCCCATGTTTAGATGCCACATCAGCTAGCATTCAAGTAAAATGGCCATAACATATTCAAGCCTTGACACTACATCTCTTCTTGTTTCTTAAAGCAGTTGATTTCCACTCAGCTCTGTTCTCTCCTCTAGAAGCACACCCTTTCTGGGCCCCTAATTTGTTTAATACTAAACAAAGTACAGCAGTTTTTAATCAACTCACTGTCCCTTCATTCCAACTTGGCAAAATTAGGGAATCTTTTCTAATGAGGACAACTTATTTACAAACACAACCTACAATATGTCCCTGAAATCATGATGAATAGTGCTATAATCCACCAACTCCCCATTCAATGTGAATTAATTCATCTCAAACACCCTTACTACTCTAAAATGTCAAAATGTCTTTCCCATCACCCTGCTTTAATGACAGAAACATTACTATTAGTCCTAATCTTTGAGATAAAGTATTACACTGTGGATATCACTATTAAATTGTAAGTTACAAAGGCAACACATTAATCCATTTATTATTTTTTCTTTTCCTTTTTTTTTATTATGGTGACATTAGTTAACAAAACCCAGTAAGATTCAGGTGTACAATTTAGCAGCAAGGTATATATATATATATACACATATATATATACATATATCATTGTGTATTCACTGCCCATAGTTAGATTTCTTTCTGTCACCACATATTTGACCTCTTTTAGCCCATCTACCTCCCCGCAATCCATTGATTATTAAACAGATGTGTCTCACAGGATGATGTGGTAGAGCTTTTCAAAGTACGCATACTGAGCCTCACCCTTCAGAACATGTGGTTCAGTAGCTGAGGCTAGGGGTAAGTGAATGTTGAGAAAGCACCCTAGGCCGCTCTGATATTCATCCTAGCTTCCGTCCAATGTGGTAATCCCTCATTAAGAATACAAACACAATAGAATGGATTCATCTTATAAGTGTTGTTAAAGAATAAGACAAGATAGGTAAATTTGATGGTGAAAAAGCAGTTAGAGAAAAAAGTAGGCCAGGATGTTTTGCTTCTGGGAAAAAAATCTGGGAATCCAAGTGACAGACAGCATGAAGAAACTGGACCACAGAAGAAGTGAGGGGGCCTGGAATAGGTCAATGGAACAGAAGTTTTGAAATTACTTCCTAGTTTATTCGAGATGGACTTCATTATTGAAATTCCCAGCTCTAAGTTCTTTATAACTATGATGAACAGTTGATGGTGCCTCAAAATTTAAAATATTAATTATCAAATAATAAAGCAATTCAATGTACTGGCCCCCATACATGGAAGGCAAAGAGAAACCAAGGAAATAGGCAGGCCGCTCCAGATTGGTAGGTGGCAGATTTAATAAACAAGGGAACTTACATACGAGTCTTGCCTTGAGTGACCACAAGACAAGTAGATCTCTGCACCTTCCTGCAGGAATCTTAAAAGTTTACATAAAGGCTTTAACTGGGTTCAGTCCTGTACACCATCAAGATGGTCTCAACAACGCATTACTGTCTCAGGGCTGTGTCCTCAGGGCAGCTTCTAGCATAGGGAAGACAAGCAAAACACACATTCTAAAAACAGGAAAGGAGGTAAGGAGTCTCCAATTGCCCAGGGCCAGTTCATGGGTGACCTTCTCCAAAACCAGGTGTTCAAACAAATACCTAAACGTGAATGTTCACACCAGCACTATCCATAGTAGCCAAAGGATGGAAACAACCAAAATGCCCATCAACCAATGAATGAATAAATGTAGTATATTCATACAAGGGAATATTATTCAGCCATTAAAAGGCATGAAGTGTGATGCATGCTACAACATGAATGAACCCTAAAAACATCACGTTAAGTGAAAGAAGTCAAACACAAAAGGCCACATATTGAATGATTCTCTATATATGAAATGTCCATTATAGTCAAACCCATAAAGGCAGAAAGCAGGTTAGTAATTGCAAGAGACTGGGAAGGGGGACAGGGATATAGAGAAATGATACGAATGGTACAGAGTTTCTTTCTGAGTTGAAAGATTTTCAAAACTAGATAGTGATTAAGGTTGCATAACATGGTGAATGTATTTAATGACCCTAAAATGTACACTTTAAAATAGTTAAAATGGTAAATTTTATATGTGAATTTTACCATAAATTTTAAGCACTTTATAGATATCTTATTTTTTTATTCAAATTCTGCCCCCTCCTATAGGAACTCTGAAGAAATGCACTCAATGGTGAGCTTCACATGGGCCTGGTGGTCCTTCTGCAGCCCACTGCCTACCTTCTGTGTTGAATTCACAGACAGTCCTGAGTGGGTGTGATGAGTTAAAAATGGTCAAGTGAAGAATCTCAAGTTACTCTGTGCCTTGAGGAGATGAATAAAGAAAAGTGATAAGAACATTTGAGCAGTGTTGGTCCCCAAATGTCACTCAGCGTTATGTGACTAAACCTCGCCCACTCTCTGGAAACTTCATGGATTGACAGGAAGTGACTGCAGTAAGCACCCTACAATTTAAACCCAACTCAACATCAAAAAGGAGGATTCCAAGTCAGACGAAGTGCCAAAAAAAATTTTCTTCTGAACAGGCACTGTCTGTACAAGGTCAGCAAAGAAACGAAAGTGTCCATTTTTCCTTTATGCCACCTACTCTGCCTTATTCAACACCTACAATGCAGAAACAGGAAAAAGTAAAGCTATTTCCTGGGGAATTCAGAGAATTCCCTAACTACCTAATTACTGGCCTCCAAAGTAGTCAGCTACAAGCCTTAAATAGCAGAAGAAGATATCTCTCTAAAGGGAATTCATCTTCTGATTACAGATACAGATAATCCCTCACTTCCTTTCCCACTGGCTGTTCTCTATAGGTTTACAATAGCCAGGTCTTCAATTCATAGCTCGTCACAGCCTTGTTCTCAGTTCAGAGAACTTGAGAAAGCAGAGTGCATTGCATAAATGCACATGTGAGTGGACATAAGCAAAAGGAAACAGAAAAATCTGTAGGTAGAATCCAAGTTTTATTTATATGTTTTAAGAGAGTATTGAATGGAAGGCTATTGAATATGGTTACAAAGATTGTTTTAGAGAGACAGGGTTATCTTTTTCCACTTTTTAAAATGTATTTCTAAATTATCTGCAATAAGTACATATTTGTGACTTTTTATTGTTATAAAAGAAAAAGTACCATATTATTTTGGGCTTGATAACTCCCACAAAAGGAACCAGTTTATTCTAGACCTGTGTGTGAAACATGGCAGATGAACCTGGAATATTTTGTCAAACCAGAAAGCAAAGAAAGCATTCTGATTAAGATAAGAAAAAGATAAGATTAAGATAAAGACTACCATCATCAAAAGGGCCCAGGAGCCAATCAGAAAAGGAATTTACAGCTAAAAGTGAAGTAATTTGAACATTAATATTAATAATAACTACAATGGATTAAAATATATGTTTAATGCATTAAATGATCGCAATGCTAAAATAATTACTTGTTGGCTGCCTAGAGAATGAATTGGGAGAATACTAGAGAATGAATTCAATATTCTAAAACTGGTAAACAAAAATAAAGAACTAAGCATTTATCTTGACTCTCCTATATTTATTACATTGGACAACCAAATAGTTGATGAGCAAAGATTTCTTTATAGAACTATTGCAGCTTGTAAATTAGGAAGGACTTACAGAGGTAAATTATAATCGTTCTGGAAACCCAATAAACTAATGAATGCAAGAAATTATCACTAATAGCTCCTAATGTCCCATCAAAAGAAGGATAACAAGATGTGTATCTCCTACCAGAAATAGATGCCAAAACCTGCAAGAAGTCTCCAAAACTAACTTTTATTTTTTAATAGACCTAGTGGAAAGAAGCTCTTCTTAGATGACAGTTTGAGGATGCATTCTACAAAATTAAGAATGTGGAAGATTATACAGAACAAATGACCTAGCTTTTCCAATAAATAAATTGCAAGGGGAAAAAAATTAGGGAGAGGGAGCTAACCTATAAATTACAAGACAGTTAAGAGATATTAACCAATTAAAATGTACAAATCTTATTTAATTCTGTTAAATTTTAAACAATCTGAAAAATTTGACTACAGACTACCTATCTGATGATATTAAGGAATTATTATTAATCTTTTATGTATAATAATGGTTATGTGATTATGTTTCTTAAAGAAGTCCTTACCTTTTAGAGATACATATAGAAATATTATGAATAGAATGATTCTGTGTTTTGGATTTGCTTCAAAATGATCTAGCTGCAGGTGGTAGCAGGGAGTTAGATGAAATAAGATTTACCATGAGTCAAAAATTGTTTCAGACAGTTGATGGGAATATGGGTTTTCTTAGTATCATTTCTTCTTCCATTTGTATAAAGATAATAAAAAGTTTAAAATTCCAGATCATCTACAAATATCCCCAGACTATCTGTCCAAGATTTTAGAGTATCTTCTTACTTCAGGTGAATATTAAAGCTTGAGGGAGGGAAAAAAACTATTTTATGGCTGATCACAGAGACATCACGGGACTAAGGGAGAAGCTGGCCAGCTTGAGCTTGGCAGTGCCAGGCAGGACATCGGAACTTACATTTCAGTCCATGTCTTTAAAAGGCTGGTTTTCCAGAGTGACACAACATTAATTTTCTGACCTACATAGGGGCAGTGATGCAAGCTTTTGCCTGTTTCATGTTCCTGCCGCTTAACGCAAATAAATACCTCATGGAATTTCATAACCAAGAGTTGGAAAGCAGGGGAATGTTATTTTAAAAAGTCTTTAAAGACTCTTGGCAGAATTTCTCATAGGAATAGAATTGTCTTTTGATAAGCAAAATATATTAATGAGCCATTTACTTAGAACAATACTGGTGGTCTATAGGACAGTAAAAGAAAGAAATAAATGCCTTTTAATATATTTTTTAATGAGAAGAATTTGGATAGAACACAGGAAGCCTCTGAGAGGTAAGTAGCCTCAAAAGAAGTGGAGTGGGGTGTGTGAACAGTAAGGTGACGGAGCACCCTGGAGGAAAGTCTTTTCAAGAAGAAAAGATTGTTTTAAAGAAATATCAGTGCTAGCTATGGCTATGGGGCTATTTAGAATAGAGATGGCTAAATTTCAGTTTTGAAGTGTCTCTTCTTCTGTAAGGCGATGTGGCCCTCAACCCACAATTACTGCCAAACCATAAGTAAAAGCAATTGCCCACACAGCTATATGTGGGTGGTTTGCGGAGGAGAGCCAAAGGCGAGTCAGCTGTTGTTGATGTTGCATTGATAAGGGCAGAAGGAAGAGACAACTGCAGAAGAGATGTTGTGTTCAGTAGAACCAGAGTAACACATGGTCGGGGGATACGGATGTCCCTCAAGAATCCTCAGATATGGAGGGCAGGAGGAAACAGGTGTAGAGGTTTGAGCCAGTTCATTTGACTATTAAAAGAGAATATAAATATATAATAAAAGACAACTCCACAAGTCTAGAAAATTTGGAAATATCCAAGATACTAACACCGAGAGGATAGTTAGAAAGTAATTTCGACCACCATGTTCTGTAATCTTAAACTGTTAATTCTGACTCCAGAGATCACCCAGACCAACAGTTTTGAACTTGGTCCACAGAGCCCCCAGTTCCCCAGAGGTACTCAGGAACTTCCAGAAAGGCCATAGATTTGGGCTTCAATCCTTACTTCATCCAGAGAGTTTAATTTACATTAGCTATTAGGATTCCATGTCATGTTTTATTTTTAAAAAGACTTTGCTGCTAAAAAGGAGGAAAAGGCATTGATATCATCGCACCTCCTCATGTTACAGAAAGGCAGAAAGTTGAAAATGCTAAGGAACTCACCCACAATCACATAGCAGAGCTGATATGAGAACCCAGTTCTTCTGATTCCCAGTCAACTCCTTTCTCCTCTCTGAGAGGCTAACAAAGCTGCCAATGAAAAATGGATGTACACTCAGGGCTAGATTGGTCTCTGCAGTTTCATGGGTTTTGGGCATAACATAAAAGTCACTACAGACCCGATATAAGGAGTCTTCTCAGCAGCATAAACCAGGTGTAGGGTAAGGCTTGCGAGCTAAAAGAGACCTTTGCCCTCTTTCTGCCGGCTAAACGTATCCATTCTAATTCAGTTTCAAGGCCCTGCAGAAAGCCTGAGGCTGAAGGAGAAGCCCCAACTTTATCTAACTATCTCATTCCAGCTCCATGAGATAGTCTGAGCTGCCTTCCCTTGGGCTCCCCTAATCCGTTTCTTCTTTTCCTTCCAGTTTTATTGAGATATAATTGACATATAATACAGTATAAATTTAAGGTATACAGCATAATGACTTGATCCTAATCTTTCTAACAAAGTCGACCACCATCTCTCCACCAAATTCTATCTCCAAAACCAAAAATTAAATGTCAAGAAAGTCTCGGGTGCAATGAGAAGAAGATTGGGTTGAGACCAAAAATCCTTGGTCTGCAAGACAATCCTACCAATTAGCTGTGTGGGCAGAAGTAAGTCAATTAACTTTTCATTTGTAAAATGGTTCTAATAATACTTACCTCATCGAGAGATTGCATTAAGAGCAAATGGAGCAAGCTACTTAAAACATCTACCCCAGGACATGTTAGTCATTCAGTAAATATTGGTTGGATTTTTTTTTTCATATTTTAATTCAACCTCACAAAAAGCACTACAGTACTCACTTGGCATTCTATCACTGGTACTCAGCTAAGGCAAGGAGACCAGTGGCAGCCAAAAAGGCCATGAAGATATATTTCTTCCCTATGACTAAATTCTGGATGTTTTTCCTAGGATGCTGATGTGTCCACAGTAAATGGCAAAGTTGTTTCTTTTTAGAACATACAATCTGAAAAAAAAAAAAATGGCAGAGTTGTTATGTGGTCACAGTTGACTGCCTGCCCAGGCCACTCTTCTGCTGGTAGTCTCTTGGGGCCCAGGGAAAATGTTGACATCTCAGGAAATATTTCATTCTGGTGATTCAAGCTTATAGAGGGAGTTGTCCACACAGTGCCTTCTGTAGCAGGTGAACCTAAGCAATCCTAAAGGAAATTCAGCTTCCTCCCATCACACAAGATATTTTAGAACAGGAGGCCTTCGACTTGCCTTGGCAGCAGCAACTCCAACCCCTTATCTTTTCCTTTCACTATGGCCTTTATAGGATTCTTCCTTAACTGCATAGGTTTAATTAGTTCACTTACCTAATTCGAATGGCAGCTGTAAATCCATCACGAGGAAGGACTGCCTCATCTCTCTTGTGATGCAAGCCCAGTTGCCCAGTTGTCTAGTCTATAACCAATTTATAACCTTACACAGAGTCCCCTGGCTTGCCCTCAGCTGACATCCAAAATCTCACAGCTCTGAATACACTAAAGGCCTGATTTTAATAATTTTTCTAGAGTTTCACCTAGCTTACAGCCCCCAAAGCAGCCTCAGCAATAATGCTCAGTAAAAAAACAACTGGATCTTCATGATCACACCATAAGGTTCTCCAAGTCAGCTGGGACAATTCTATTCTGCAAGGGGTCCTCCTGGGTCACTATCTAAGGAGGCAGCATCTCTTAACATGGAGAGGAGTTAGAAGCTCCCAGAGGTTAGTGTGGACACATACAACACATTTAAAGGCCTAGAATCAGAACTCAATGCACTGTCATTTCCTACTGTATTCCATTGGGCAAAGCAAGTCACAATGCCAAGTCCACATCAGTAGGGTGGAGAAGTATACTCCTCCTGTGGAGTTAGGAGAGAGAGAAAGAGTCACTGTTCACTGAATGATGACCTAATCTGCAACAGCTATGTAGAGACCAGCTCTTTATTCCCTATACACTCAACGTTTCCCTGCATCTCTATATTGATGTCTTCCTTACCCAGAATTGGAAGTTAGATATCATGGTGCTTCTATGGATAGGGAAGTTGTCTACCACAATTTTAATGCCATTGCCTACTCAGCATTAGGTAAGAGATACGAACTAAGCCCTTCTGCTAGTTGTTATGTGGCAGTCACTAGAAATAGATGTATGTATAAATGATGTGTAGTTTAAACACACACACACACACACACACACACACACACACACTCACAAACCACAACATTTTTGCAAACTCACGAGTGCCATGGGGAACCTCCAGCTTGTGGTCTGGCCTTTTATGTGGTGCTTCTCTTGAGTATTTGCTTTGGAATTTGATAAACACAGCTATTCACAGAGCTATCACCACACGGTACATTCACTACCACAGAAACACAGAACCTCTTGTACAGGAACATCCCCTATTCACCCTGTAAGCTGAATCTCTCTGCCATTTCCTAAAGTTCTCACGAAATGTCTCTGTGGGCTCCTACTTCATGGTAATGGAAGCAAATGCATTCTTTTTATACAACTCTTCCTTCGCTGCCTTTCCTCTGGCAGAATTACCTTCATCGTGTTTTATTTTAAGACTTAAAAATAAATCAGGAGGAAGGGAAAATATATTCTCACTTGAACAAGTGAAAAGTGGGAATGGGTAGGGGTGAAGGTCCAACTAGAGTTAATCTCCTGGACCTTCTTTTGCTTTTCCTACCAAACAACATCTTAAAGTCTAGGAAAAAGAATTAGTAGTAGGTTGACTCAAAATTAACCTCAGACCTCGTTTACTTATTATTTAACATTTCATTGTAATGTAGAAGAATGAAAGTTTCTTCCTCTTCCTATGTGTTCAGCATTTAAGCTAAGAGAAATTTATCAGGAGATCTGGTGGGAAGTGAAACACCAATCTGGAAGTCCCAGAAGAAGGGACCTCACGAAGGAACAAAAGTGACCCAGATATGGGTAATACAGATATGGGTTTCAATCCAGACTCTGCTCCTTCCTCTGTCATAAGGCAAAATTGCCTTAATGAAACACTGTTTAAATTACTTATTGCTGCATAACAAACCACCTCAAAACTCGGTGGTTTAAAATAACAACCGTCTTACCATAGTTACAATTTTGTGGGCCTAAGAATTAGGGCAGTGCACAGCAGGGACAGATCGTCTCTGCTCCACAATGTCTGCGGCCTCAGATAGGGTACTGCAGAGGGCTGAGAATGACTGGGACAACCCTACTCTGGACATATCTTGGAGCCTAGATAGTAGCTTTTGGCGAATCTTTTTGATTCATCTCCAAATATTATCTAATGAGGATTGAAATTCTAAGATAACTGCTTGGCTAGAGGAACTGGTGCTGCTTGGATTCTCTCTCTCTCTCTCTCTCTCTCCGCCCCCCCCCCCAACCCTACAACCCCCTCCACTCCCCATTAGTCCTTGTTCGTCACTCTCTCCCCAGGTAGCTTCTCCTCATGGCTAGTTTAGACTTACTCAAAGCATAACAGCCTCAGGGTACTTTGACTTCTTACATGACAGCTAGAGCAAAAGCAAAAGCTATCAGGTCTCTTAAAGATTAGAGCCAGAGCATGCAATGCTGCTTCCACCACATGCTATTGTTCAAGCCAGTCTCAAGGGCCAACATAGATTCAAGGGAAGAGAGAAAAATACCAAACCTCTTGATGGAAGGGTGGCAAAGAATTTGCAGCCGTGTTTAATCCACTATAGACTCAGTTTCTTCATTTGTTAAATAAAGGTAGCAAACCTCATATCATATAGCTGTTTTGAAGATTAGATAAAATGTTTGCAAAATATTTGACATTTAGGTGGCATGCTAGAATGGTAGCTTTTATTACTGAGAGAGTTTGTTTGAATAAGAGAACATTTAAAATTCTCAAGATCAGATCTTGGTCTTAATAATACGAAAGGAATGACAGAACAAAACTTTCCAGAGATGTCAATATATATCCGAGATATAATATAATGTATAATAAATGTCCCTATTCTATTGTTTGCCATTGGCTTTTTCCTGTTATTGTTAGTCTTATATTGTTTTCAAGATCAGATAGATTTAATATCCATTCCTTATGGAGGAATAGGCCACCATTATGGTAGAACAGTAATCTAATCTGTGACAGGATGAGGAAGGTCCTGGTGGTAGGAGCAGATGCTTAGAAAGAAATCCTATTGTCGGAAATGTCCCATGTATTCCAAGCCTTCTACAGACATACAAAGAACAAAGAGAACTTATCTTCTGTAGAGATAGGCCCTCCCCTGGGTGGTGGACAAGGCATTATTGACCAGAGAACAGAGGTCTTAGAGAGGTAGATTCAACTTGAAATCCCAGCTCTAACACTTGCCACATATGACAAGTTCCTTATCTCTGTACACCTTCATTTCTTTAACACATGATATGTGATATGTGCCTGGGAGATGCTCAAAGGCTTTTTTCTTGCAAACGTAGCTGTGTCAATGGACACAATTACTCAGTGTCCCAGATGTCGTAGCCATTCTCTACTTTCAACTTCCCGTCCCCTGAAGTACATTTATATTGATAGCGCATGTGACTTTCATTTTGGGTTGGAGAATTTACTCACTTAACCTGCAGGTGACTTGAGGAATCTGAGCCTCCAGAGTGGAAGGAGCAGCCAGGGGCCCTGGAACCCCCATGAGAAAGTTGGGAGCTCTCCTGTTACTATAAAGAGCTATCTAGCACTGCCTCTCTGAACTGAATATGTGGCTTCTTGCCTTTGGCCACGGTGACAGGATGATCACTTGGGAAGTTGACATCTATTTCTCCCTATTTCCTCAAACTACTTCCATCTGGCCTCTACCTCCAAACAATACATCAAAACAGCTCTGTCTAGAGCCACCAATGACACACATGTCCACAAAAGAGGTAGACATTTTTGTCCTCATTTCATTTGACCCTGTAGAGCAGCATTTACCACTGTTGACTTCTCCCTCCTTTTTAAAATACTCTTTCCTTAGCTTCAAGTGACACAAAACACATGTTTTTCTTCATATCAACTGCTCTATCTTATTCTCTTCAAAGGTTCATCCTCCTCTGGCAATTTTGGAGTCTCTCAAAACTTATCCCTGGGTCTTTTCTTCTTTTCACTCTATACTCCTTGTCTCCTGGCACTCCTATCCAGGACTCTCCCTCAACAGCCTGCTAATGGCACAAAAATATACATCTCTAGTCCAGATGCCTCCTATGGACAACTCTTATTACATATCTCAAAGGCACTTTAAGCCCAAAATTGGGATTTTCAAAAGCCCTTCAGGGAATTCTGCAGCTAAGTTTGGAAACCATTGCTCTAAACTACCAATTCCCCCATCTATTAAACGGTGGAGAAAATAGTCCCAACGATGAAGAGTCAATGAGACACTTTAACAAGGTCATAAGTGGTAAAGAGTTTAGCACATTACAAGTTATCAGAGAATAGTAATTATTGTCATTAGTTTTGGTGGTAGAAACAGTAATACATAGTTATGAGAAATTGGATAATGAAGATTCATGAGGACCCTCATCACCCTAGCTGGTTATGTGGCATATTTATATTCCTTTAAATGTCAGCTCAATTTCTATTTCTATACATCTGGAACTTCTTCTGACTTGTAGAAAGCACCTCACTGTAGAGGCATCATTTATTTGGATTTTCCTGGAAGTGACATGAACACACCTGCCTTTCGTACCTCATGTAACAAATGTACAACACATTTTATCAGTCTAATAAGTAACCAGGAAAACTTTTGTGGGGACATCAAAACTTACAAGTCTAACTTAAACACGTGGGGAGAAAATTTTGATATCAAATTGCATCTGAGCCTTTGAAACTATTTTGGGTCAGCTACACAACAGAAGTTTGGGCCTGGCAGTTAGCCGCAAAACTGAGCCAAAAATAAACCAAAGACCATTATAAAAATGTTATAAGTGCCAAATGCATAAGATGTTAAAATTGCAACATAATGGAGTAAAAAAAAATTACAAAAGAGGCTTTCCAGTGTTGGCACTATGTGATCCAACCCAGAGGAAGGAAGTTCAGGGGGAGAAGTCTGGAGAGTGAACCCAGTCCCTGGAAACTAGCCCTCTAGACAGCTATGAATGCCCTAACCAAGCTATTTACCATTTATTACCCACCGGGAGTCAAGAGCATTGATTCTCCCCCTCCCCCCACCCCTCCACCCCCATCAAAGAGTACAGGCTGGATAGCCAGAGTACATAAGGGGGGAGTTTTCATAAAAATTAATTGAGCCACTCAGCTTTTCACTGTATTCAGCAAATGCAGCTCTATTTGCCCCCCTCCTGGCCTGGATACGCTCTTCCTGCTCTTCTCTCAACATCCAGCCGTTCCACAATACACTCGGGCACATCTATCCGTTATTTATGGTCTTATTTTCCTGAGCTCCAGAAAAGGTGGTGATTTATTCTTTAGTGCAGTCCCGTGGTGGAGGCTTTCAGGAAGGGCGGCAGCAAGCTCTGTGCTTCTCCCTCCTGGCTCTGCCCGGTCTGCCAGTCTCAGCCTGCTCTCCGCAGTCCGTTCCCACCCTCCTTTTCCCCAATTAGGAACTGCTACCAATTGCACATGGACAGATTTATGCATGGCTGGGGACCAGCTAGTCTCCCACTGATTGTCTAAAATAAGAGTATGTTCTGTGTCAAAAATCCTTTGCACGGAGTCCAACTGTTTTCTTGGAAATAGCTTCTTTGACCCAGGCTCATAATTTTTTTTTTATGTTTGAATTTTATGGACTTGATGCAAAGTCTGTCAACATATTCTTTGTGAGACTTATTCAGGGTACAGCATATTTCTGAAGTGTACAAAGATTTGGGGATATTTCTCTCAGGCAATGCCAAGAGAATGCACAGGAAGAGAGAGTGGGAGAGGCAGAGGAGCAGGCCTAATAACCATTTACTAAGGGATTTCTGAACACCAAGGCAGATACAATATTCCATCAACATTTTTGAAGTAGCTTGATGTTAAAACAGCTGATTCAATGATGTTCTCCTCGTTCAGGTGAAACCCCTTGGTTAGGACTACTAAGATCCAGAGAATGGCTTAACTGACCTAGAGCCATGCCATTTCTTATCATATGATACCTTGCTGAGAAGACCAAGGTGGAGACAGGGCCAGCAACATAACTGTGCATCAGATCACAAGCTCAATTTTCCCTAAAGTTTCGCCCTTCTCACATTCATGTTATAATGTACCTTTGTGTGCGTTAACAAGGCAGGCAGCTACCTAGATGGATGAGGGCTAATTTAATCTATTCACACAACTGGGGAATGCAGGATGTTGATGCTCATATGATACCTATTATGCAGAAATTCAAGTAAAGTGATTTGTTCTCTGAATATGGCAAATTGATGACCATGAATAGGAAACAAAATATGAAAACCTTAAGGGGTGCTTATATTTTCCTTCCTCAAACCCCCCTTGGATGTTTCAGCAATATTTAAGAAAGGCCCAAAAATGTAACCCAGGCCCCAACTCCTTGATATGACCAGCAGAGATCCACAAGTTTATGAAATGAAATGGTGAGGGAAAAGATTTTTCCTCCATGTCTTATCCCCTTTTTAGCAGCCAGGAAAAACAAGAGAGGCCTGGATAGAAAAAGAAACACATAGACTCCCCATTATTTCCTTGAAAAGAGTTTGTTGCTGAGGCAGGAGAGAGGAGAGATCCTGAAGTTTAAGAAAATGTTAAACCATCAGACGTGAAAGCATCAGCTAGGCAACACTCAAAACCCTAAATTAAAATGAGTTTGTCCATGTACCAGCAAGACCTCTTTGCTACCCCAGAACACTGCCAACATAAATCGCCTCCGAATACTAACCTCAATTTCTGTGATGATTTCATTTTTCTCTTCCATTTCTTTCCTGAACTCTAGACATTTCATATTTAAATTATTTCTAATATCTCATCATTTTTTTTTCTCTTGAATGTTTGTATCTTTTCTTTCTGTTCTTGTTTTAAAATGACATTTGTTCTATTTAATTCTCTGAGATCCTGGATATGCAGTTGATATTTCCATCTGCTTCACTGTAATATTTTTTCTGATTTTTTTGTGGGTTTCTTTTCTTGCTTCTTTTGTGTTTTACTATAGATAGTATCTTTGACTAGATCTTTTAATAATTCTTTTTTATTATCATTTATTATTGAATGACGAACAAGTTATTTGGAGGTGTTTTATGTTGGTAGTGTTCTGAGGTAGCAGGAGGCCTTGTAGTACACAGTGAACTTCTTGTGATTTAGGGTTTGTGTGTTTATTCTAAACAAGCAAAGGTATCCTACATATAACATTTCTGCTGATTTTATATCTTTCTCACCCACAATTCATTGAAGCTAAACAAAACACTTAAGAGAAAGACTGGAACTGAGAAATGAACGAAGTACCTAAAACTGTTCCTAAAACATCTGTAGAAATATTAACGTTTCAGAGGCAGGATGAGTATACGAGCAAGGGAAAATTAGATGCCTCCCTGGCAACCTTACCTAAAATGCTACTTTTTCAATAATTATAACTATAATGAAAATATAGAGGAGGGGACAGAATGAAATAGAATCCATTCGTTAATCCTTTGAACAAATGCATGTGCCAGGCATTATTCTCAGGCCTGGGGTACATAGGTGAAGAAAAGGGTCCTTACCCATTTAAATCGTATGTTCTAGTGAAATAAGACAGACACTACATAAATAAATAAGAAGAAGATGAAGCAGTTTAAGGGAATTAGAAGGAATATGCTCTCTAGATAGGTTGTAAGGAAAGGCTTCACTAACAAAGCAGCATTTGTGCAAAAATCTGAATGTCTTCCAAGAGTACTCCAGGCTGAGAAAATAGCAAGTGCAAAGACTCTAAGAAAGGTCAGATCCCATGGACATGATAGGCTACCGTAAGAACTTTGTATTTCATCGCAAGTGTGATGGAAAACCATCTGAAGGTTTCAAGCAAAAAAAATAACACAATCGGATTTGTATTTTTTAAAAGAATCATTCTGGCTGCTATGCAGTAATCACTCTGTAAAGTGACAGGTGGAAGAGGGAGGCTGCTTGAGGCTGTTGGCATAGTGGACACCAGAGTCTATAGCAACTTGGACTGAGTGGTAGCAGTGGACATGGTGATAAATGGTCACTACATGATATATTTTCAAGACTAAAGCAGTGGATTTGCAGATAGAATGGATGTAGATAGGAAGATGGTAATCAGGAATGACCCCTTGGTTTGTAGCCTAAGCAATTTGAGAAACAGAAGTGCCATTTCTTGAAATAGAGAATACTGGGGTCACGGGGTTTGGGGGTATGGAACTCAAGATTTTAGTTTTACATTTTGTAAGGAGAACTCCTTTTTCCAAAAGGAGTTGCTGAAGAGGCGGACTGGACATAGGGTTGGAATGTCGAAGAAGAGATCTGGACTAGAGATATAATTTGGGAATCATTACGTTATAAATGATACTTAAAGGTGTGAACTAGATGTCATCACATATAACCATATATGGAAAAAAGTTAAGAAATGGAAAGATATACTGCCACTTAGAGGTCTAGAAGGTGAAGGGTATTTCATAAAAGAGACTGAAAAAGAATGCACAAGGAAGGGAGTAGAATGTGTTGTCCCTAGAAGCCACATGAAGATAGGGTTTCAAAAAGGGAGTAATCAGCTATGTCAAATATTCTAAAGGATAGGGTAAGACGAAGATTGAAAATTAACTATGAACTAAATTTGGCAATGCATAGTTTACTGGTGACTTTAGCCAGGATTACAGTTGAGCAATAAGGAGAAAAACCTGATTGGAATAGAGCGGAAAGGGTAGTCATAACATAATTCCTTTATAATATATTTGTTTACACACCAATCAAAAGTATGGCTCCTACACATACATACTCACATGTGTGCACACACATGCACACCCACACACTCCTGTTGCTGCTTACAGGCTCATTCCCCCTAATGTTAGAACCTAACTCAACATCTAGGGTCATTAATTGCTTTGTACTATATTTCACTTCAATATACAACTTTAAACAGCTACATTTTTATCTGACAATTTGAAATAAGTTCTTAATAAAATGATCAGAAGATAATGAGTCTTGAGGCAACTAGAAGGTGTAGTTTATGTGGAGGGTAGCATTCCTACTAAAATAACTCCTCCATTCAGTGTGGCATGAACATGACCTCACAGACCCTAGTGTCATTACTCTGTTGACTTTACTAATAAAGATCTCTATGGCTCGACAGGCAGAAGCCATAGAAACTTCCTTCTCTAGCCACCAAAGAGAGGAGAGCTGTGAAGTAAGCTGAAGTAAGCCTGGACCTACCTAGACATGGAAGTAATCTATTCATTGGTCTATATCTAACAACAGCCAATAAATTCGAGAACACTTAAGTGGACTAGTCCTGTTCTTACCAAATGAATTGTCCTTTATTTAGGGTTTCTGAGATCACCAAAGGGTACAAATATTCCCTTTATAGGCTTTATATCTTGAGGCAAAAGAATAAAATGTACAATTCATCTGCTTATCAAGAAGGATGAGTATTGTTTCAATTAATGTTCTAAGCTCTAATGAAGTTAGCAGCCACTAGTTAAATAAGCAAACCAGTAGGGTGGAAGCAGAAATGCCAGTGTATCACAGCTCCACTGATGTTTGCTAGATATCAGCCACAACCTGCAAATCCCGAAAAATGATTGGTAAAATGTGGTCTATCTCTAAGACTGTAAGCTCTACTACTGTTAAGTGAAGTTGAGTAGCATGATATCAAAGGAATGAACTGGGCTTATCAACATGGCTGGATCTCAGAAGCATAAAGTTGAAGGGAGTGGAGCAATGCTCAAAAATAATGATATAATTTGATACAATTATGTACATTTTAGAAAGCACTCCACTCACAAAATAATATTATATATTGGTTATGGATATACAAAGAGAGATAGAGATAGAGATAGAGATGATAGAGGTAGAGATGGGGATAGAGATAGGTGGGTTGGGAGAGGGTTTTTTTTATAAAGGTATAAAACACACTGAACTGTTGATGGTGGTTGCCTTTGGAAGGAAGGGAAATGGGATAGGAAATGGTGGTTAAATGAGATATTCTGGGTGGTGGGACTAGGGGTAATTTTTATGTTCTCTTTTATATTTTACTATATTTTGTGATTTAAAAAAATTGAATACATGACAATATGTTGAGAATCTACATTGTGAGGTTCTCTGGGTAGAAAAGAATTGTGGAGACCTGTAGCTCATATAGAGTGAGGATCCTGGAGCAGTCACCACACCATCGGTCACATGGATTTGCCTATGCATTGCCCTGAGGGTCCTCCATGTCTCAACTATTGCCGTACTATCTAGCAATCATTGCACAATTCGCCTATCCTGGGATGGTGTAATCAGGGAGTTTATGACAGAGTAACAATTCAACTGTAAAGAATTACTGATGGTCCAAAATGTTTACAATTCTCAGCTCAGGTAATCATTCAACATCTCATTAGGACCCATCCAGCCACACTTCTGAGCACCAGGGACTGTACCACTCGGACTCCTCATTAAACAAAGATTTCAGGGAAGTCAAGGAAAATTAGAAAAGGAAGACTTTTTACCAGAACCAAAAAGCTGTCATTGAGCAAAAGCTAAACAGCAAAGAAATGGCAAAGCCTGTTGATAAATCAGACACAGAAACAGTACTAAGTATCAATTATGTTAAAACCCAAATTATCATTTTGGTGAATGCAATTTGGCATCCAGATGGACCACACTAAACAATTCAATTCTATTTAATTATTTATATATCGTTTTGAGAATCACTTACTCGAACAGTAGAGCTGTTTAAAATCTGATGTTTTACAGGAACCACATTACAATTTTGCTATGTAGTGCAAGACTTCAGTCTCTGCATCATTTGTAATAGATAACTCTAAGGTTTCAATGGATTGCATGTTCCAGCAAGAAGGAAGGGAAGTAATATTCACTGAGTTCTTTATATGTTCAAGGCCCTGAATACATTCTTTACCCACATCATCTCAATTCTTCTTCACAACAGTATGAGAACAATATCATATACAGGATACTCTAGAAATTCATTCTAGAATCTAGAGGTTCTAGAAAACTAGGTTTTAACTGTTGAAGTAATTTGCCCAAAATCAGATGATTGGAAAATGGTATATCCACATTTCAAACCTTGGTTGCTCAACATCAAAACCTTTGTTCTATAGATAGTTCATTAAAAAAAAAAAAAAAGTAATACAGATTTTAGCAGGAAACAGCATATATAACCATCACAGTAAATGGATATGGAAATTCTGTGATATATCTGAAGGACTTTTATAAGAGAAAGCATAGAAACACAAATTCTTTGGCCTACGAATCCTTGCTCTGTGGACTGTGGAAATTTCCCTGAGATTTAGTAATCTATGATAAAATTTTAATAAGCACAGAGATCCCCTGGGGGTCTTGTTAAAAGACAGATTCATATTTAACAGGCGTAGGATGGATATGAGTTTCTTCAGGATTAACAAGCTCCCCATAACAGTGATCTTCCATGAACCACAGTTTGAGTAATAAGAAATTGTAGAATATTTAACTATTTGGGGGTGAAGATGGCTTCAGAGACAATCTCCTGCTGAGAGACATCATTAAATCTCATTTTGAATGACAGAATCTCATCTTTAAAAACTATTTAATTTTTTTGAAATCCTTAGATTTATATATTGCAGAACACATCCTAAAGGATGATTTATCTCCAAAAAGGGCTTCTCTTCACTTCCCCGAATTTATAGATCTATCATTTTACCAAATATCCACCCAAACTCTGTGCTCTCTATTTTTTTTTTCCCAATACATTGCATGCTTTGATTTCTCAGTTAAATATTCAGCATAAGGAATAAGCTAACTTCAAGGAGGACTTTTTACTATTGACCATTGATATACTTTGCTTCATTAAAAGAGGAATAGTTAGAAATAACAGCAAGTATTGAACAGATCCAAGCATTGTTTAATAGAATCTGTCTCTATGAGCTCAATAAAATGATCCAAGACACGTAAGAATCCTTTGAGAAACTCTTTTTTTTTTTTTTTTTTTTGCAATATCGCCTTTAAAATCACACTGAAGTTTAAGAATTTCAAACAAGACTAAAAGGGACTACATTCCAGCCACTTCCTTCTTAATTTGTACCTGAGCAATTTGATGCAAATCTTTAGATATATGTTCTTCTGTAATTAAAAAAAGAATGGTTGTTATTCTTATCCATTCTGAGAACATAATCCTCCTCTAATGTTTTAAAGAAGGTAAACATATTGGTCAATTATAATCAAGTAGAAGTGTTAACCTTGATTATAATTAAACCAAAATCATAACTTTGGGCAAACATGTCTCTGTCACAAGATGGATAATGATAAACAATTCTGCTTCTTGGGTTCGCTCATCTGATTAACTGGAGCATATTTTGTGGCTAATGTAATCCTGACAGATCTATCAGAATGCCTGTCTCATCAAAATTTAAACTTTACATTATAGAATTGAACAATTTTATCCTCAAAATCTTCCAAAAATAGTGACTATTGTGTTTGCCTAAAAAAATAATTCACTCCCTCTTCTTTTGTTAGCTACTTACTTCTCTTTAGCTATCTCTGTCCCTACATAATCCCACTCTTCCTGTCCCATGTGTTTTGGAGGAAGCCACTCCACCTCTAGCCACTCAGCCCCAAGCCAAGTAGATTATCCCTTTCCCAGTGCAGAGAAATTGGGTCAGTGATGAACTTCTGATCCAAGTGGAGTCAATAAAATATGAGAAAAGTTTTGTTGTCAGCATCCAGGAAACTCCTGACTCCTCATTCCTCACAGGGAAGACAGAAGGCACCCTCACGGCAGGTATCAGTGCAATCATATTTTAACCACAAGGGGGAGCCAATCCTTATCATGAAGCTGACTTGAAGGCAAGAGGCAAAAATAGAAACTATCCTCAGGCTCTCCCCTACGCTCTTCACACACTCTTTCAATCCTCTATTCAACCAATATTCTTCTAATTTAGCTATGAAGTCATTTTGAAAAGCCCTTTGAATGCCTCGCTTTAGTTCAAAAGTACACTCTGCCACACTTCCCCTGGCACCATAGTCCAATATATCTGTCAAAGAAGGAAATGAGGTTACTGTAATGATGACCCAACCACTTCCTCTTCTTAGAACTCCAGGAAATAAAATAAAGCTCATAATTCAATAGTTTGCAGAATCTCTCTTCCTCTTTTTTGAAAACTGGAATGGCAAATGGCATTTGCCCATATCTGATAGTCCAGCATACCTCACGTTTGCCAGGATTACTCAACATTTGCAAGTTCTTTTTTTAATATGTGAAATATAATTTAAAGGAAAACACACATTTACAACAAGGGATGCTTCAACCTCTCCTTACAATCCTTTTGCGCATTTTGGATCTCTTTCCTCTTTGACCATAATTCTAATTCAGGAAGTATCATTATCATTTTCTCTCCTGTGTTCAATTTGATAGAAGTTGCTTTTTACCAACAAACAAACAAACAAACAGGGCCCAGAGGTAGCCAGCCCATCATAGGTGTGGCAGCTTCATAGTTACCAAGGACTTGATCGTCTTTTCTCTCATGGCTCAGCAATATTTAGCTTATACCCCATGTTCTGAGCTAGTTAAAAATGTCGACTTTTTTGTCCATATTCCAAGCAGCACAAAAGAGAAAGGGTAACAAGAGAGACTCATGGTCATGGACAATAGACTAGCAGTTACCAGAGAGTGGAGAATAGACTAGTGGTTACTAGAGGGTGAAGGGGGGAGAGGTGAGGTAAATGGAGTTAAATGGGTCAAAGATGTGGTGACAGAAAGAAATCTAACTATGAGTGACGCACACACAATAATATATGATATACATGCCTTACTGTTGAATTGCACATTTGAAACTTACTGGATTTTGTTAGCCAGTGCCACCATAATAAAAAATAAAAATACATAAAATAAATAAAAAATAAAATAAAAACAAAGGATAAAGGGGGACAGAAGAACATTCCCCTTCCTTTAAAGAGTTGTATTGATTAACTCATTCTAGGTTATGCTATTGGCAACAAATTCCAAAATATCAGGGGTTTGCATTTCTTTCTCATTCTCTCCACAGGGTGCCTGTGGGTTAGCTGCAGCTCCATTCCACATTTCCTCCCACTTGGGGATTCTTGTGAGCTGAACTGTGTTCCCCTAAAAATCCATATGTTTAAATCCTAATTCATAATACCTTGGAATGTGACTATACTTGGAGACAGGATCTTTAAAGAGAAAATTGAGTTAAAATTAGGTCATTAGAGTGGGCCCTAATCCAATATGACTGATGCTCTTTTAAGAAAGGAAATTTGGATACAGACAAGTACAAAAGGAAGATGATGTGAAGACACAGGGGAAAGATAGCCATCTAAAAGACAAGGAAAGGCATGGAACATATCTTTCCCTTCTAGATCTCAAAAGAAACCAACTCTGCTAACCCCTTGATCTCAGACTTCTAGCCTCCAGAACGGTGAGAAAATAAATTTCAGTTGTTCAACCTTTCTGGTCTGTGGCATACTGTTATGGTGGCTTATAACACTAACACAGAGATCCAAGCTGAAGAAGCAGCCTTCAGTCTCGTGGCAGAGGGCGAAGAACAATGGCTAAACCATGCAATTTCCCTTATACCTTCTCCTGGGATGTGCTATGTGTCACTCCCTCACATTCCAGTGGTCAAAGTCAATTATGCAGACAAACTCAACATTAATTTAGAAGCAGAGCATACTCCTCTTAGAGGAAGGCACTGCAAGCCACATGGCAATGGCAATGGGAATGGATATATAATCCTCTCACAGCATAGACAGCAAAGAATGAAAGTAATAATAATACCATCTACCTCAAAGATACTATTCTGGTTCTCTATTACTGTGTAGAAACTACCAAAACATAGTGGCTTAGTTTTTTATTTTCTCTCACAGTTCTGTGGACTGACTGAGTTCAACTGGACAGTTCTCACTCTGCGGCAGCTACAGTGAGATGAGGCTGTGTCATCTAAAGGCTCAACTGGGATGGACATACAAAATGATTCACTCACATGTCTGATAGTCAGCTGGGAACTGAGCTGGAACTCTTAACCGGAGCACCCACAAATGGCCTCTGCATGTCACTTGAGCTTCTCACAGCACAGCAGCTAGAAAGCAGCCTCAGAGCCTGACCAGATTTAAGACAAGGGGACATAGACACCATATCTCAATAGGAGGAATGCCAAAATGTTTGTAGCTATCTTTAATCTACCACTGGTACATCCCACTTCCACCAAATCCCACTGGTGAAAAGTTAGACATTTGGTCCCATCGGACTTCAAGGAAGGCTGGGGAAATACTCTCTAAACAGTGATGTGCTGTATTAAAAATTCAGTTTCTATTAATTAGGAAGGAATAAGTAAATGGAGATTTGGATAAACAATTAACAGTCTTTGGCATACATGCCTCATATGCCCTTTATTCGATTTTCTCTTAAAACGATTTCTATATCTCTAGAAACTCTGCCTTTATTTTTTATTAATTTGTTTCTTCTAATAAATACACATTGTTTTTAGTTAAACAGCCCCGAAAGACTTGTTACAAAATTTTTTTAAATAACTCTTTTAGCTGTTTCTTATCATTCTTCTTTGACTATTTACCTCAAAATTTCTAAACTAAACTCTTCATGCTTGGGGAAACTTTCCTATCCCTCCCACTCCTACATGGCCCAGAACATAATTTAAGAACGATCCATAGAACCCTTCGCGTTCCTGGCAAGATCCACTGCTCTGCCACATGTCTCCTGCTCACCATTACACATTATGTAACAGTCCATTCCCAGATGGAAACTATTCGAACAACTGATTTCCACATCCCTCTAAAGTTATCAGGATGACATGCATCATGCATTTCATCCCTGTCACTCCACTCACGACAAGGAACCCACACCTCAGATTCACTTCTCAGCAGTTAGACTCGATCCCCATATGAGTTTGCACCTCTATTCTGACTCAATCTTCCACCCCTCGGTGACTCCCTAACACCTTGCACGATGCTCCCTGGAACTTAAAGCCTCCTATGCTTCCATACTCCTCTCCAGAAGTTGCCTTTCCCCACTTTGCTCTAGCTGGAGCTTTCAGGCACCACTTCAAGATCAGCTCTTCCAAGCAGTGGCTGCTTTTATTCTCTTTTTGAGAGAATAAAATGGGCTAGGTTCCCCCCACACACACTCTTTATCTCTATATCCATAACTACAGTTTCCCCCAATCACTAAAACTCCCCAGTTATGAGGAAATGCGTTATTAGATTAGATTAACACACTAACCTGCCCTTGTTGCAATAATCTACCTTCTACTCACTCCCATATTAATGTCCTAGACCTTGTTATTACAAACAACTGTGCTGCCTCCAATATTTTCATTTCAAGCATCTGACTTAGATCACCATCTCCTATTTTCTGTGATCATCCCTCTGAAAATACTGATCCAATAATTCTTCAACTACATTGAGACTTCCCATTGATTGCCCCTATCACATTTCGCTGTCACACAGTCTTATTGGTCCCTTCATCCCTGGTTAGATTTCACAATCCATTTATTATAATGTTTTCCTTGCATATGCTGACTATATCCTTGTACCTTACACACCCAGCAAGATCCCATTCAGACCAGGTGTCTGCATCCAAGCAGCTGAACATAGCAGGAGGAAGCCCCACAGCCCCCCGATGGCTTACCATTCAACGTTTGTGCAGACCTCAAGTGTGGCCCATTTCACAATTTCTCCTTTCTCGGCAAACCTCCAATAACACTTCCCTTGTCATTTTCAGCTTGCCCTTTTTTTTCCCCCTAAAAAAAAAAAAAATAGAAACAAACCGAAAGGTAAACTGCTATGACAATCTACCCCAAAATTTCTTTGAAGAGACCATGAGAGCTCTGGAGTTTGAGAGAAAAGTAGAGAGACAGGTGGGATAATTATAGAAAATAAGATAGTATCAGCAACAGAATATCTTCTTTATATTGGTCTTAAAAGCCAGCTCTAGCTTGCTGGGTAGGATCCCCATCCTTCAGCCAGAGACCATAGGCATATGGAGATTAACACTCACCCCATGTCATGAAACCTGGATGCCCGTCTTATTTCCACCAATCTTATGGTTGCACAAACCAACCTGCCCAAACAGGACAGATTACCAACTAAATTAAAGGCATGAAACTGCAGACATTGTTTTCCTTATAAAATGACACAATTATCCTCCAGGCTTTATTCCTTTTAATGCATGCAAATGAATGAAGAAATGGGAGTGGTTTAACTCTTCCACAAATCTAGTCGAACTCCTTTGAGGAAAGATGTAAATAAGTAGAGCTACACACTCATTGTGAAGACACAGACATGCTATTATCATCATTAGTAATAATTTAATTATATCAGCTAATTGGTATTACATTTTTATGCATTCGTATGAAGGCAAATTTTGTCTTCCTGCTATCTCTGCCATGAAAACAAAAGAATAATGCTATCCTAGATGGTAAGAATAATGACTACACCTGTCAAAATAGATTTATATCTTGAGTCTCAGACAGCCTCTGCAGCATGTTTTTGCCAGGAATATTCATTTGTTCTTTTTTATTCTTTTCTTTTAGAGAAGAAGACAAAAAAGCAGATTTCCACCTCTACTCTTGAGCCTCCCTTTCCAATGATGCTCGGGGCAACAACCCTTCAAAATTAGGTACCAATCAGTGCCAATTCCTTTGGTAACCATTGTAATAACATTAACATGATGAACTAATGAGATATTAATGCAGTTGTAATAGACATTTTCATAGGAGTTCCATTGTAATTGAGTAGGTTAATAATTTGCTTTAATCTGTGTTTGGCAAGTATAATGTATGATGAATAGGGAAAGGCAGAATTTTGATGACTTTTAGCTTATAAGGTGTTTACTCTTTCAACAGAAAATACCTGTTTTTTAAAGCAGGTGCATGAGTGAACACTGGGAAAAACTGAGCCCAGAGTGTCATAACCCTTCTTCAAGGCATCTCATGACATTTTGTACATTTAACAGTCTAAAAGACAATAGATGTGGGGAATAAATATTTAAGATCTTTATTTGTATTTGATATGAATCTCATAGTTTATCCATTTATTTGCCTTTTAGCCTATTGATACATAGCAATTATAATTACGGATGGCAGAGCCTTGAGAATTCAACAATGGTACAATCAACATTGCTGTTAAAGGAGAGAAATACTACACATCCACCCCCCCCCACACACACAGACACACAGATACACACAACTACATACACACACATAAACACATACGCACAGACACACACACATATACACAGACTCGCACACAGAGAAGAGCTCCTATTGTTTGAGAGAAATAAAAAAATAAGGTCAAGAACCTAGAAAGAAATAAAAAGGAATGTGGTGATAGAAAAGAAAAAGAAAAGGCAAGATTGAAAAGCCAAGATATTCAGAGTCTTTCAATTGGATTCAAGATGATACCTGCAAATAACCCTGGTTTGAACTCTGCTGAAAGAGAAAGGAGCAAAAAGAGCAAGGCCTTTGTATGATTATTTATTCCAGCAAACAACAGCACATGGCAACTCAGAGCCTTTCTATTCCCTGAGCTAATATTTGGAAGACATTGTATCTCCAGGGCAAATTCTAAATGTTCCTCCTCTCTCTAAAGTAAAGAGAAAAGGGGGAAAATTCAGAGGCTTCCATCATCCAAGGACAAAAAAAAACTAGTGATGAAATTCAACATTAAACATTGTATAAGGAAGATAAAAAATTAAGAGAAAGTGTGATAAAATGCTTTGCTTAGCAAATACAAATGAAGGTTATGTAAATCCATGCGATTTTTTTTTTAAGGCAGACTGTTGTTAAATTAACTGACAGCTTTTCAAAATCTCCTTAACACTGAATGTTGCTGCCAATTCTATTCAAATCTTCACCACTTCTACATGAGATCTACTTTCCTAGACTGCTCCAAATGGTCTCGGTTCTGCCCAGCCTGGATACAAGGAGGAGATAGCCTGAGAATTCACTAGCTTCCTCCCATCTTTCCCAAATCCATTTCCAGCTGGTAATTACAACGGCCCCATTTCTCTTGCTTCCTTTGGAAGAACCGACTGACTTCCTTCGTGTGACTCAGCACTGAGTTTGCCTGGAGCAGAGCTTCCAGGGCATTCAGTTTGCTCGCTCATCACAGCCAACCCACAAATCCTAGAGGGGATTGTCCAGGTTCTGCAACTGGTTTCACCCAGCATGTCACTGCTTACCAAACTTTTTGACCCGCCTATAAATTTGACACCAGTAAGAATTTTCAACACTAAAGCTTTTGGAGAATTAAATAGGTAGACAGGGTAGAAAACAGACAGACCATCGTCATGAGATTCAGAAGGGCTTGTTTTTAAATTAAGTGGTTTATCCACTTAATACCTTATGTTACTCCATCTCTTTGAATTTCAGCTTCCTCATATATAAAAATATCTGTATTAGTCTCCTCAGACTGTCACAATAAAATACCACACAGACCGAGTGGGTTAAACAACAGTAAATTATTTTCTCAGAGTTCTGCAGGCTGAACATCTAAGATCAAGGTGCTGGCAGGCTTGATTTCTGGTGAGACCTCTCTTCCTGGCCTATAGATGACCACCTCCTCACTATGTCCTCACATGAACTTTCCTCTATGTACACAGGGAGAGAGAAAGTTGTCTGGTGTCTTTTCCTCTTCTTATAAAGACACCAGCCCTATCAGATTATAGCCCACCCTTATGACCTCATTTAACCTTAATTATCTACTTAAAGGCCATGTCACACTGAAGGTTTCGGCTTCTGTGTACGGATTTGAGATAAACACAATTCAGTCCCCCATAATATCTACCTTGAAAGATTTCAAGAATTCCAGAGTTTTCACACTCTATGATGGAAACTCCTGCCCTGAAGCATAAAAAAAAATTTTTTTTAATTAAAAAATAAATGGCGAGGGGAAATAGAGAAAGCCAAATCAAAGCAGCATTGTTTCAGGAACATGTCTGAGAAGGAGAAGGAGGAGGAGAAGGAGAGGAACGGGGAGGAGAGGGAGAGGGGAAGGAGGAAACTTAGCTTTTTTTTTTTTTTTTTTTTTCTGGCCCTATTAGCAAAGATTCGATACTTATCAGAGATAACTAAATAATAGATAATTTTATTCTCCTCTTATATTCGGGAACACTGGGGTAACCATAGTCCATATGGCAGAATATGGCTTCTAATTTCTGTCACTGCCATTGATGGATATGGTCATTTTGAGTATTACAATTTCCCTCTATTTTTAGAGGAAATCAAATATTGCATAATAAACTACAGTGCAAACAGAACTGTATTATGCTTCTCAGCAATTATAAATAACCAACCAGATCAACCCTAATCAGATTGGAAGAACATTTAGAGTCTATTGAGTCCATTAGCTGTGGTGTAAGGTAAATAGCATAAGTAGAATACTCTTAATGAAAGACACAGGCCATTGCTCACTCTATTTGTGCCCTCATCTAAATTGTCATAGTATGAGAAACAGCTTGTGGTCCTCAGGTAATTGGACTCAGGGTGCATACCTAACCCAAAGTTTGCTTAAACCTACATTAGTCAAGGAAAGGCTGTGCTTCCCTTATCTTCCCAGCAACGAGGCCTTGTAAGGCCCATCTATTAGCTCTGTTTCCTGATAGACCCCTAAAACCGCATAAGAATGTTTTCTTCTTTCTTGGGCTGGCTTAGATGAGGTTCTTTTTCTGCAATCAAGGGAACTATCACTGTCAAATTTGAATCTAGGACTGCAGCTTTTCTGTGACTTTCAATGCCATCAAATCTAGAAGAACACTCTAAAGCCTGAAAGTCTCAATCCAGTGGCTCCTAAAGGACTTTCTGTTGGCATTTTGTTTATTAGATATTATGTATCTTATTCTATTACTGTTACTCCACATCCAAAGTGTGTGGAGATATCAACCGGCATTGAATCACTGTAACAGACTATCTCCATTTGCAAAGAATTTGACTTGGCATCAGCAGACGAGTTCACCTCTAACTATTAAAAAATAGCGTGAACTAAAAAAATAAAAATAAAAATAATAATAATACTGGTTAATGTTTCCCAGTAGAAAAAGAAAAATTTCAAGAGATGTTTTCAAATTGGAATTCTTATCCTTCATTCATTTGAAATATATGGAAATGTCCTTCTAATCTAACAAGTGTCCACTCTGGCATGCAAAATCTACTGAGAACCAGCAAGTGATGGCTTCAGGCAGCTCCTGACCTCAAGCCTGACTTGGACATGATGGCTGACTTGAATTTTTCTTCCTCATTCACATCCCTACTTATTTCAAACTTAATCATTATGAGAGTGCCAAGTAAATTTATCTTACTTTGCATTATATACTCACTGCCCAAAAAAGAGTTGGTGTTCAATAAATATTGTTGATCAGTTTTCAAATAAATGAATAATAGTTCCCTGAAAACTATTCCTTCTTGTGTACAAACTACACTCCTACTACACAAATTTTCTCTTCCTCTCATTTTTATTTATGAATCCTCAAAATACCAAATATACATACATATATATATATATATATATATATATATATATATATATATAGAGAGAGAGAGAGAGAGAGAGAGAGAGAGGAGAGAGAGAGAGAGAACGAGTCAGGAAATTTGTCTTGTCTATGAGCTCATATACATATGCTTACTCCTCCAACTTGATATAAGTTATTAAGTACAAAAAATTTATCTTGTAATTTTCTAGTCTCTCCATTGCCCTTAATGCTGTAAATGCTCAATAAATACTGTTTGACTGGTTAAATGATAACTTGGAAATTTAGTGAAACAACTGACAATTCGTTAAAAAAAATAATAAAAAATATCTAATCAGTTGTATCACGAATTGACGCATCAATGCTTCAAACTTCTAACACCCAAATAAACTCTTCTTATTTTTAAGGAGCAGTGATTTGAACCGATATGTTCATATAGGACATTGGGACAGTCGTAAGTTTTTAATTCTTAACCTTATTCATATTAAATATTGTTTGTTTTATTACTTACTCTGTATCTTCAAAGCCTGCTTTGTTTTAATGGGGAAAGGATAAGAGAAGAATATGTGAGACGCAGCTCTGAGAAAAGAGGGAGGAATTAACTTGGAAGTTTTCTAGTTTGAAAAGATAAAAAAGCATCCCAAAATAAAACAAGTCAGCATTCTCGATGCTGGAAAGTGACAATGACTAAAAAACTCTTTCTGCTTATATGAGCACTGTCCTCTGCCCCTGTCCATCCCCAGTACTGGGTAACTCAGAGATATAATTTATGATGGATTCACAAACAAAATGGTCAATGGTTCAGCACAAACCAAACATGAGCAGACACATTTCTAAACCCAACCGTCATGCTGCTTACACAATCTGTTGATCCATTGAACAAATATATGTTGAAAGATTAAGCAGGAGTTGACTGCCATTCAGGAAGATAAATGTAGAGTAGACTCATTTTCCGCCTGACTTAATGCTTAAGGATTTGTATTAGAAGGATGTTGGGGAGGGGGAATGTCTGCAAGGGATGGGAGGAAGGGAAATTCCAGTCACCCAGATCTTTAGAATGAGATTATCTCGCCAAGGACCTCACACAGAGGCCTTTACCAGCCATCTTTCAAATCCTGAACCTTCTTTTCCCCTTATTTTTTTTTATTGTGAAAAAAAAAATTCAAGGAAATAAACGAGTGCTGCAGGGGCACTTGCCTTAGCTATTCAGTCCTTGTTGATGGAACGATAGAAAACAGAATGTTTTATACAGTACTGTTTGAGATTTAAAAGGAGAAAAAAAGAGTCAGCCTGTCATAAAGGCACATTGTTATCTAGCTTGCTCATAAAAGCGCTGTGAGCCATTAAGCTGTAGAGGGGACCGAAAGCCTGAAGCTAGAAACTCAGTGTTCCTGCTGGTGGGGCCAAGGCCACACAGGGGCAGAGTTGAAGCCAGCCTTGATTCAGCTCATACTTGTTGTAATCTTCCTCAATTGAGGTATGAGGACAGTCTTCTGGAGTTACATTTGTCCAGCTTTGCCAGGCTGAAAAAGACAGCCCTTTGCTGCTGTTCATCCTGTTTGAGCTTCACAAGAGAGTTTTCTTAAAAAGAAAGTTAAAAAAAGAGAAAGAGAGTGAGAGGAGAGGGAAGAGGGAGGGAGGAAGAAAGTAGGAAGAAGGGAGGGGGGAGAGGAAAGAATAAGAGAGAAAAAACAATTGTCTGTACAACATAAGTGAATTTCCTTGATTGGTAAACCTGGGACATGGCTACAATACAATAATGCAATCATGCTGCTTCCTCGTTTAGCAAGCTGTGAACAATTTTCAGATACATCCAACAACTCCGGCCTGGTCGGGAATGAATTAAAAAAGAAAACAACTGAGCACTGCAAAAAGAGATGGATCTTGACCTACTGAAGTACATGTGCCAATAAATGCAGTAGAAAGTAATTCACTTTGATTCAACATTTATTGAGTGCCCATGTGGGTCATGATGCAGGAGTAGAAACTACACATACTTACAAAAGACCTGATTCTTGCCCTTGCAAAGCACATATGCCAACAAAGACCATGTGGACACAGGCAACAGAATGGTGCTTAGATGTCCAGGGAGAGGTATGTTTTGTTTTGTATTGAAGAATAAAATAAATCTTTTTTTTTTTTTTTTAGGTTAGGCAACCCTTGGTTGACCTCACAGATTGCAAGGACCTTGTCAGCTTACAATCTTTTATTTTTATTTTATTTTTTACGTCTGTAGTACCTAGTCTTCCTAGGTGGTCTCCCATCCAAGTACTAACCATGTCTGCCCCTGCTTAGCTTCCAAGATCAGACGGGATCAGGCTTGTCCAGGGTGGCATGGCCATAGATAAGTTGCATCTTCTAAATTGAGAAAATTTTAAGCAGGTGATAGGTTTAAGCAGTGCTGTAAAGTAGTAAAGGGAAGTGAGCTTGGACAGTTTCATATATCCAGGGTTGACTTCAAGGTCCAAGAAGAAACAATATTTAAAGTAAGGCTAAGAACATCTTTATTTGCCAAGCAAGGTAATAAGTTTGGAAATTAAGATGGTGTTGAGTAAAAGTGACTGATGAAAATTCTTGAAATTATTTTTAGCCAGTCACAAGCTCTTGTTTTTCATTTTTTAAATGCATCTAGTGCAAGACGAAGAACTGCTAAGATATAAATGCATGCACATAATTCTCTGAGTCAGAGTTCTGTGGGTTCTCCTTCTTTTTAACTTATAATTTTTTTCCTTCTCATCAGATTTCCTACCCTGAATCATCCAAGTTAAAGAGGTTAATGATCAGTATTTTAGGCTTTCAGTTCCAGATTCTTGTTGATTTTGTTGTTTTATTTCCCTGAGAAATTTTGCTGGGATTTAAAATGATGCCAACACAACTGGTGAGTTTGGACCATCCGTTCAACATAACACCCCTATCTTCTCCTTAATGCCATTGCTATTTGCCTTATCTTTTATGAGCACTTGACTTCCGAGTAAAATTGACCATCTAATAGTGCAAGTCTCAGTCAACAAGTTTTAACTTTTAGACCAGTGAATCTGCAGTCCTTTTTATTCCATTTGCTTATTTTAACCAATTATCATTGACTTTGAACTATTTAGTTGCAAGCATCTGATCTCTCCTTTTCCCGGATGGCTAGAACTTGGCAAGCCAAAATGTTAACTACAAGAATAGAAAAGAAGAAACTGAAACTAATGAATTCACTGGAAATGATTTGCAATCTAAAGAAAATATGACCATCTGGGTTAAGCTATTGTAGGTTATGGATTGAGCTTTTTGTCTGATTTGGCTTGGGGCTGGGGTGGGGAAAGTTCCCCCTATCAACCTTATTAACTTTCATCTAGCAGCACAATGCCAGATATTATAGGGCATTAGGCCTTCTACAAGGCTATCCCATTGGACAAGCAAATCTATGTGAATCTTGCACATGATAGAAATTGGCGAGCATTCTCATGTATATTCATACAGCTTCCTAATCTTAATTCCTCTCTGTCTTGGAATGCACAGGGAACATTGTGTATGGTTCAATCTTGCCAGATCCAATCACTTCAGATCCAGATAAGCAACTCTGTCTTAAAATATATCCATAGGTAAGTATAAACTAGTGGACACCAAAGCACAATCAGAAAGAGTGTTTTCACCCAAATGGGCAGGAACTAATGCAGGCTCTCCTGACTGATTTGTGGCTGATCAAGGAAAGGGAACAGGATGACTGTGGGCCCAACCCTACTTTGGCAAGAGGTTAATACTGGCCCTTATACCCCTCCATAAAGAAATACAGAAGGACAAAATGGCCTTGAAGGGGTGGGGGTTCAAGGAAAGGAAAGCTAATGGTTCAAACACAAAATTCTATTCTGGATTGGAAAGAGAACTCTATTTTTATCCCTTAAATCTAGGAGAAATTCTTCCAGAAGAGCAAAACTAATGGCAGCCAAAGCTAATGGGGTGTTCTAAAAAGCATTTTATTCTTTCTCAATGAAGCTCCACATGTATGATGACATTTTCAGAAGGAGCTAAAAGCTATTTTACCAAAATTAAAAGCACAGTTAGGAAAATCTGCTCCAAACACAATGGTCTGCTGGATTTGAAATATTACTCCGAAGACAAGCCCCATGGTGCTGGGGAATACCTGAGTCAGCAGAAGGCGAGAAGGAGCATGAGGATGGTGTTTATTATGTCTTGAGACGACTCTGTAGGTCACTGCTGATTTCTGTTTACATTTCACTGACCCTCCGCACTCCAGAGCAGTTTGTTCAGCTGTGACCTACAACCAAGAGTACATGTAGGATGTCACCCTTTGAGCTCTGCTCTAGGCAACTGGTATACCCAAGAAAAAAAGGCAGTATATACTGAGAAATGTCCATCAAACTACAGTTCTTTGAATCATCTGTTTTCTCACTTTGTATTAGTAAAATATACAGGTGTTGGGGTACTAGTGTAAACCATGATTTCTAAAGATGGTTTATCGAAGTGATCATTTCGCTTTACATTATAATTGGAAAATGAGCCTCTAGAATAAATCCTATCTCTAGGTCATTCTTTCACCCATCTCAATTAGGATGTGTTCAAATACTGAAGGGCAATATAATGCTTTTTGTAATGGTATGTATCAACTCTTTTGCAAAGGATTATTTGAGGTCATCAAGCAGTTCTTTTATCCTTTCAGGTTGATATATATGTTCAAACTCACTGGGGATTTGTTACTTGAGTTTGGAGCTCACTGATTACTTTACCCACCCATTAAACAGCAGAAGCTTCCTCCTATATTCCCAAATGTGAGAGCTCAACTACCCTGCCACAAGAAAAATGTTTTGTGATTTTTCAAGGCCAAAAATAGTCTCATACATCTGTAATAAAAGCAAAAATATAGTGTTTGTTTCCCAGATAAAACTCCGATTTCGAGGACTGAACTACTTCAATCATTCATTCCTAAACTACAGTATAAGCTCATGTGGGGTCTCTTAAAGAGGAACATCCACATACAGATTATTTTTAATGAAAAAAACCTTCCACATCTGCCCCTCCCTGTGTTCACTTAGAACCCTATACTTACCGCATCACTGCACTGAACACTTTACAATCACTCCACATAATTGGTTATTTGATGGCAGGATCTTATTTATCCACAGAACCCCAGTGACTAGCATAGCGCCTGACACATAGTAGGCCCTCTATAGGTGTTGTTATGTGAACGAATGAGACAAAGTCGAAGGCGCCACGTCATGATAGTTTAAGTCTCGTGAGAGTCCGCAGTGATAATGAACTCATCTCCTTCATCACTAAGCCTCTGTCTAGCCTTCCTTTTTCCAATTGTTACATGCTATTCTGAAGCCAAATGGGAGACACGCTTAGTAGGAGGCATATGCTTAGTGACTGAACCAGTATATCAGCTTCCGTGAATTGGAAGGGCCTTAGGACAGGGACCACACCAAAATTCTCTTGGGTCTTCAGTCACTGGTTTATAACAGGTACTTAGTTAATGTGTATTGAATAAACCCGATCTGTTAATCTATAAAAAGTTTCGAAACATGGTATGTCTTATAATACGAATGCCTGTAAACTGAGAGCTCACAATATAATCTTGACTGGAGGAGTAGACAGTGATTTTTTTTTACTTCTTCCTTAAAATCCACTGGCATCTTAGGTGCTGAACCCCTGAATTCCTTTTAAAATGGAGAGGGCAGTGAGAAAACAAAGAAAGAGGAGGAGAAGGAGAGGGAGGAAGAGAGGTGATATGAGATGAGTGGAAAGAATAAGGAGGGAAAAAGATAAAATAAAAGATTAAAGGAAAGAAGCAAATTAAGGGAAACCCATAGCTCTGTGTCTAACATAAGGGATGATGGGGTAATAAAAGTAATGGTGATGAATATAAAGTGATCAAGTAAGCACTATTTTTTGAAGATGAAACAAAACAGAATTTAGATTCTATTTCCAACAACATGACAGACTAATCCCTCCAGGCATAACTAAAATGCCGAATAAAATATTTAAAATGTCATTTGAATGCATGGGTTGGCTGGCAGGGAAATGCGGATGGATTGGAGACCAAAGATGAAAAGTGTGAATCTCAGAAGGTAAGCAAGCAGTAGAGAAAGCGCTTGTCTTAGGACTCTTGAAAAATCCTCAAGGGGACTATAACTCATTTTTTACTGGGCTGTACCATACAATCTGGGGCTCTAGCAAGGGAATAGGTCAGTTTAAAAAGCTTTGGTGTAAAGCTGTCACCGTAGAATATATACTCTCTTAGAGGAGAGAGGAAAAAGACACTTTACAGGAGGAGATGTTGGGCATATATGCCTTGTTGGGCTTTGGCCTTGGATTTGGGTGAAGCAGAAAAAAAGGTAAGCCTTGAGAATCTTTAATCACTATCCCTGTTTATATGAATGTAATGTCAAATTCCCTCTGTGTGACTCCCAAAAAAAATACACACTGGAAAAAAACTTTTTTTCTTTAAGTGGTCCAGCCATCACATCCAAATGGTAGAATGAAAGAAAAGAAAAGGAGAAAGACAAGCCATTTCTGTTTCCCAAAATTTGAACACACCAATTCTGGCCACAACTTAATTATATGACCTTACCTAGCTCTGTAAGTTGTCTTTATTCTGGGTTCCAGGGTTTACTGATAAAGAGAAATGGAAGAATGAATATTGAGGGGTGTGGGAAGTGGAAGTAAGCTCTGCCTTCATCTTTCTCTTCAAATATTGAGAATTAAAGTGATATGTGTTCCTTAACATCTTCTGGTTAGTAATGGATAGGATTTTTGAGTCTTATTGTGGAATAAATTGGTTTTGTTAGTCTTCAACTTTTCATTTAAAAAGCTAACTAGATTTAACAAACATTTGAAATTGGGAATCAATTTCTTAATAGGAAAAAGGGAAGAATTCAAGACCAAAAATCATATAAACTGCAATTAAAGTTCTTTTTTTAGGGAATCTTGAAGTCCCTAGGATAGGTAAAACTGATCAGATTTGAAGCAGCCTTATTGTTTCTTCTCTGTTTCCTATTATTTTGCTGCTCTTAACACAAATTTCCTCAAAAGAGTCTAGTGGCAAAGCCCTCCTGTAGAGCTAGAAAAACAGAAATCACTGAACAGTTTTCTTTTGATGGAATGTCTTACTTAGAGCTTTTTGTTTGTTTTGTTTTGTTTTTGATTTCTGACTAAAGCATAGGAAATTGCCATCTTAAATTTTTTTAAAAGGTTTTAAAAAGGACATTTTCTGTAATAAGATAGCATCTTTATAAAATAACAAATTCACAGCTAATGCTATTAAATGTTCTTGGGAGAAGAAAATTGTAAGTTTCCCTTTATAGGATTAGCTTTTTACATACACACACACACACACACACACACACACACACACACACACACACACAATCATAGCCTCGAATCTGAAAGTCCACAATAGAGGCATGTGCAGTGCTTCCAGCTAAGCTACAAGAAAAAATTTTTTACTTTTGTGTAAAAATTTCAGAACTAAATTCTGTGCTGACTTAGGGATGCAAAGAGGAATTTTTACTGCTGCAGGCTCTCACACACTCTCAAACACTTGCACACTCAAATATATAACTATGTGCATACACACACACACACACACACACACACACACATACATACATACTATGTGTGAGTCACAGCAACCATGATAACAGCACAAAACACTTCAAGTGATTCAGCCCCCTTATCTGAAATTTCAGTATTTCTACTTAGTCACTGCACATGGACAGCAAAAAATCTACTACAATGTAATGTCAAAGAGATGAAGAAAACAAACAAAAAAGTCTCTGCTAAAAAGTGGTTGCTTTCTAAAGACCAAATATGGCAAAGATATTTTGCTATCTAGCATTTTAAATGAGTATAGATTTACTTGTTAAGTGTATTCCTTATAGCAGATTATGCAGCAACCCTCTGCCCTCCAATCATCTTCTTTTCCCCTCTGTTTCTGAGACTCCCTAGGTCCATGATAGTAAGGCGCCAAAATGTAAAATTTATCCAATGGGTTTAACTCTTTGAAAGACTGGAATTACGAAAAATAATAAAGATATTTAGCTAAGTCATAATTCGATATAGGTATATTTTATAGATTGTATTTGGTTCAATATAACATAGATCCACATAAAAGAGTTTACCAAATAGGGTTTTTTTTTTCCTTGTAACAAGTTGAAGAGTAGGTCATCCTGTTCTATTTCTATCTTTTCACTCTGCCATCTTTAGCATTTTGCTTTCATCCTCATGGTCTCAAAATGACTGCTGCACCTCCAGGCATCACATCCCCATTCCAGACAGGAAAAAAAAAAGTGACAAAGAAGAAAATATCTATATTAGAAAAGCAAAATTTTTCTAGATATCCTTAAAAGAATTAAACTTATGTCTTGTTGGCCAGAACTGAAAGCCACAAGAAAGGATAGATGATGGGCTGTTTTCACCAGACATATTGCCACGTCAAACAAATTGAGGTTTTAAAAGGAATGACAAGAAAGAATGGTAAAATATTTAATGCCAAAATTCTAAAATTTGAACCCATGAAGAAAGTGATTAAGCTTCTCATAGGAAAATATAATATCATATTCACTTTTTGCTCCTAATGTATGCCAGGCACTATTTTAGGTGCTTGGGATATATCCAGATAAAAATTCTTGTCTCCTTTGATCTTACATTCTAGCAGACAGAGACAGCTAACAAACTATAGTCATGATAAATAAATAAAGTCTGTAGTTTATTCAGAAGTGATAAATTCTATGGAAAAAAGTATAGCTGAGTAAGGAGAGTTAGGTGTGAAGGGTGGAATGGACAGGTTGTAACAAAAATGAACAAGAATTATGTATTTTTTTTTCATACCTCACACCCTTCTAATTTCTGGGATGTATTATATGTTTTATCTTGAGAAAAAAAAACTTCAAAAATATAGTTCAGTATTTTTTCAACTCCCATTCTTGAAAGTGCTGAAACCAACTGCTGTTATTTACACAAGAAATGTCAATGATTGCATCGGGTAGTGTGGTAGGCTAGACATTGCTTCACACAGGGGGAACTGTTTGCAATTTACTTAAAGGGTCTAATTCCATAAGGATGAAGGAAAAATCTGAGGGAAAAAAAGAGCAATCAACAAAGAGAAAATGTTCTCTTGACCTGCTGCCTCTTGAGTGTCAGAAGCCTGGCCTTTCTGGGGAACGTGGATTTTCAATAGGCATAGTGCAATTGGATTAACTCTCCTCTGTTTTAAATCATAAAAATAAGAACTACACACAAAGACAAGAAGTTACATTCCAGAGTAAAAATTTTTTAAAAATCAAAAATCAACATCTCCCAAAGGATTGGAGTTTGATTGATTTTATTTAAAGTCTGGGCGGGTTTTGACCACTAAATATTTGCTTAATTATCCTAGCAATGAAGAGCAATGCTCTCATTAGCAGGGGTTAGAAGCCCATCTGTGTTCTCTGTCGGTTTTTTGTACAGGACTGCAAACCTGTAAACTGTATGTACGGGGAGTTGCAAAATTGTAATTGCAGCTCTGATATTCATTATCCCATGAAGTTAGGTAAAGCAATTTATTTTCCCTGAGCTTTGGTCCATTTATGCATAAACTGTAGTTAATAGAACTTACTCCACTATAATACAAAATTTCAATATTTTATGCTAAGCCAAAAAGTGTTGCCTTGTGTACTGCCCATTGGCAAAAAGTGATGTTCTTCTAGATCCTGAAGCTAAGAGAGCCCAAAGAAAGCAAGAGGAATCTTACCACTTCGAAATTTGCAAACAACAATCACAAATGTGCCACATCCCTCGTCCCTGAAGAAAACCAAAAGTGGACGCTTCTCCAGAAGGATGGGACACTTTGCAAGCTGAATTTTACATGTGTTTTAGGAAAACGACAGAGCCAAGTCATTATTGACAGTTACTCTCAACAGGGCAAATTCAGATTTTGTGAGACTTGGAACTTTTACACTTCTGTCAGGGAGAGGGAGGTGCTTTTTAGTAAAAGAATACTTAGTGACTATTTCTGTAGAATGAAAACAAAAATCACAACACATCATAAATTTTTTTAAATAAAAAATATCACAAAGTCACAGAACATGTAAAAACACTGACATTACCACTCTCTGACACACCACCATATTTTTTCTACATGTTTTGCATGCATCCTTGACTATCTCTTTATATAAAAATTTTATAAGCATTTTTCAGAGGTAAATTTATCGTGAAGTAAACAAAGTTTCAAGGCCCCTTACTCCCATAGGTCCCTTGCAAGGCCCTACACCAATTTTGTATTTTCCTCAGTTTTCGTCACAAAAGGAAAAGATTATGATGTCTTTATTACTATGCATGTTGCATTGTCGGGTTATGTTCCTGAGAGGAAAGAACTATGCTTCAATAGGAACCTCATTTTTTATTAAGAGATGACAGTTGGACAAATTCTCCATACTAGCTTCTGACTCCATACATTTCAAATTTTGTTTTTTCTCCACTACTCAAACCCTTACAATGTCAGGCTCTATAAAAAATATAGTGCAAAACAACTCCCCCACACTTGCATGGTACAACACTGGGTCAATTAGCATAATACACAATAGAAGTATTCCTAGAAGCCATTCCCCTAGTAGGACACCAAGTCTAATTCTCATTTAAAATAATCATACACTATGTACTTCTAGAAGTTACTGTGAACCACATAAACTCATCTCACTAAACTTAAACTACATGTACCCCCAACTCAACTTCTTATTAGTTCCCCAAGGCCATTCTAATGTCATTTCTATGGCAAAGAAAGAGGGGAAGGGAAGTTGGAATGGAAAGAGATCATGATCTTAAACAATATGTTTAAAAGGTTTTACTTTATAATTTTATATATATGGCTTTACAAGTAAGTTACCCTGAAGTTTAAGCATCATTCATTTAGTAGTAAAACTTCACTATTTCTGAGTCCTGATAACTACACACATGCCCCTGTGATGGGTGTGATGTCTCAAAGGAAATAGATGGCTATGCAGATATGTGATATTTTGCTTCTTTGAATTCAGAGATGTGAATTCTGGTTTGGATTTCTAAGGACACAAATTATTCATTCAGCTTCAGTTCACTTATCTGCCTATCAAGTCGCCCAAAAACTACTTATTAAACTCTATCGTTATTAAGAGACTATCCTAAAAGTTGTGGCTGATTGAAAAGTAAGCCATAGTCCCTGCCTTTAAGGGACTCAGAGTCCAGAGGAAGAAACAAAAATAAATAAATAAATAAATAAATAAATAAATAAATAAATAAATAAATAAATAATAATGCAAAGCAAACTGTATTAGAAGAACAGAGAAAGTCATGTCCAAGCTGGAGTCCAAATGGTCAAACTGTGGGCTATAACTTCTGATACTCTCTGGTCTTCAGGTTTTTCCATTTACAAAATAGTAATAATCACCTCACAAGACTAATGTAAGATTAAAAGAGATAAAACTATATTTTAAAAATATAAGGCTTTCTGTAAATATCACTCCCTAGAAGAAAAAACAATCTTATTCTTTTATATATCTGTTTCAGTTCTAATGTTCAATAAATCTCTGTTGAAAGTAGAATAATAACAGGATGAGTGAAATAAAATTATAGTGTAAAAAAATATAGTGAAAAAAAAATCTGAGTGAAAAATAAAAAAGATGTGAGGGCTTCCCAGAGAACAGGCCTTGAAGGATGATTTGGACCTGGTGAAGAGATATCAAAACTGTATCAGACAGTAGTCTTTCAACAACAAATGGCAGAAACCCAACTCAAAATGGCTTCGGCAAAAAGGAAGAAACACTTGGTTTATGAAACTGTGAAGTCCGGGGCAAACTTGGTTCTAGGCTGACCGAACCCTGGTATCCAAATCATATTCCCAGAACCATTCTCTCCCCAGTACTCAGCTTTGTTTTTTTTTTTTCTTGTTGGCTTTGTTCCTAGGCAAGTTCTTCCTATGCCATGGCAAATGGTCACCTTCACCTGGTCTTTGTGACCCAAATCTGCCATCTTTGTAGAAAGGTCTCAGATTTCAGGCATGCTGATGAGCCCACTCATCAAAGTGGTTGGAGGGGTGGCATACAAATGAGGAGGGATTCCCCTCATCCTGCATTTCAGGGACTGAAAATGAGAAAGGGCGAATCCCTAAAAAAAATGCAGTAGTTAAGTAGAAGGAGGGGAAAAGCTGCTATGGAATTCACCTACAAAGCACACTTCAAATAGAGAAGAAAACAAGAGCAAATGCACAAATGTTTACTGAGTACATACTGCCATGGTGTCTGGGAGGATACAAAGGTGAGGAAGACATGATTCAAGCCTCAAGTAGGAGAGGTAAGGCATGTCTGAAAAATAAACAGTCATAATCCAAGAGAGGAAGTGAGTAAAGCCCTTAAAAGGTCAATAAATGCCATGTGTTCAGAGAAGGCAGAGATCTCTTTCAACTGGAAGGATTAGAAACTTTTTCAGAAAAGACATGGCACCTGAATTAGATTTTGAAGGAACTCATAGGAAAAATGATGTTCATAAATTATCTGAACACTGAAGTATCGACCTTACCTCTCTTACTTGAGAAGAGCCCTAGCATTGGCTTTTGGGGCAATGGAGTTATTTAGAGTTCTGATACATCAGAAAGGCCAATCATTTCTCAAACCATTATCATGGACAAAGATTAGAGTGGAAACAAAGGCAGATAAGAAAGGTTACATGGTGGTTTGTATTGTGGCAAGTGTTATACTGCCCGGGTGAAAATCTCCATTTTAAATTTTAAGTAATTATATCTTGCATTTGTTCCTTTGTTCATCAATTAAACTACGCCTCTTACTTGTATTGAGGTAAAAGTTACATAATGTAAAATCAGCTATTTTAAAGTATACAATTCAGTGGCATTTAGTACATCCACAATGTTTTTCAGTCATCACCTCGATCTAGTTCCAAAACATTCTCATCTCCCCAAAAGAAAAACCCATACCCATTAAGCAGCCACTCCCTGTTATCCTGTCTCCCACATCCCACAGCCCCTGGCAAACACTAATCTGCTTTCTGTCTCTACAGATTTACCTATTCTGTATATTTCATATATATGAAATCATATAATAAGTGACTTTTTGTGTCCGGCTTCTTTCACCTAACACTGTTTTCAAGGTTAACTGCACCTCTTTTGACATTCCTTCCAGCGTTCTATAATGTGGGGTTATACATAGCGACTCCAAGTTTCGCTGCCTAGCAGCAGTCCTGCGGTGGGCCTTCTACCACCCAGTGTCTATTCACCCTGAAGTCAGTACCTCTCCAGGGGACATGTCTTATGAACACCTTTAGGCTCTTTGATAGCCATAAGAAGTATTTACTCGATGTATAATGATTGGTAAATTAGCTGGTTACATATCACCTGCTTGCAGACTCCAAAATACATTCTTTGACCAAAAAGAACTCCTTCTCCAAGGACAGTCAGTCAAGGTAAGATCAAGAAGGAAGCAGAAAGCAGGGTGGAAGTTCAGCCTTCAATCCTACCCCCAGCTCCCTATCCTTTATCCCAGAATTTAAAATCCGGAAGCATTCTTAGAAAACATCCGTTTTTTAGATCATCTGTTTTCGACATAATAAAACTGAGGCCCTGGAAGCCAAAAAGAGTATCCAGGATCGTACATGTAGAGTACAGAACCTACATAAAAGCTCAGAAATTCTCAGGCTAAATTCCGGAAAAACTGAGAGAAGTCTCATTTCACTATTTTTTAATCTGTGCAAATAAGAAGAGGGTTAACTCTATAGTTCACAAGAAAAGACAAGCTGGTGTATCAAAACTGAATCCATTTTGACCTTAAATTATGAGTGTATGAATGGATGGGCAATGCTTTCTATTATCTTTAAATTTTCAGCTACTACTGAAGTTATCTTTCCCTGCATAGGAGTTCTCCTTGTTTTATAGCAATGATGATCTGCATCCTATCATCTCATTTCAAAAGGGCTCTCAAGGGCACTGAAAGTGAATGACCGCGTGATAGGGAAGGGCCGGGGCTAGGAGACAGCATTTAGGATTCAAAGGTGGTGAGGGCATCTTACTCACTCAAGAGCAGCTAAACTGTTGTTTTCCCTCTCCAAAAATATCACTTATAAATGGGAGCTAGGATTCTTCTAGGTAGAAATGCAAGCCTGTAAATACCATGTCAGGATCTTTATTTTTTTGGTAATATAAAGTTAATGATGCTTAAAATATGCACAATATGTACCCCTGTGGAACACTGAATTATCTTGATGTCTGAACTTCTGGGGATGGTCTATAAAGAAAATAATTCAGACGTGAGTAGAAATAGGCAGAATTGTAAAACACAATTAGGGAAGGGGAGGGAGAAGCCCCAGAAGAATATGCAGCAGAACCAGGGGGAAGCAAAACAATGCTCCAATGAGCTCATCTTTGTTTTTTAATCTCATCTTTGAAAGATTTACTTCCTGGATTTTTGCCTGAAAAATTCGTGAGCAGTTCCTTGAGATAATTTACCTTTTTCTTTTTAACTTGGGGAAAAGGTGCTTTCAAAAACAAGCCAACTAGACTGTTCTCTCCCTGCAGAGCCACAACACTCAAACACTCTGCAACTAAAACAAACAAACAAACAAACCAAAAAAAAAAAAATCTTCTAACTAATATTTAGGTTTACCAAAGCAGGTTGGCTGCGAGCCTCTCTAGGATAATCATTTGCACCCTCCTTCAACCACACATAATACAGTCTTTATGCAGCAAATAGTAAAGTCGTTTCCCCACAAGTCAAAGGTCGCTTTTTGCTGTATTAATAGCTGCTATGGGAGGGTCAGTGTTGTGCTATCCTACATTTTTTCCAGGGCCTGGAGATGCAATTTCCTCCAATCTGCAGGCAATTTCCCACCAATTTTCTTGGGGAGCTAATAGGCTGTGACAGGAGATGGAGCTAGCAAGCAGCGGGCGGCTTCAGAAAAGACAAATTGCATCTCTGCCACCTAACTGGGCAATCTAGATCGACAGAGTTTATAGCTTTGTAGTGTTATTGGGCCCCATGCTAACAGCAAATCATTCACGCTGCTCGCTGAATTTCATATTCCCTTCCTTCTGAATTTGTTATTGCCACATATCACTTTGTAGTACTTTCTCTGGAAATTGCAGTTAAAAAAAAAAAAAAGGATCATGTGTATTTGTGCGTGTGTATGTATATATATGTATGTGTATATATATATATATGACTTAAATGTCTCCTAAATTGCTTACCATAAATTATTAGCATTTGATAATTTCTGTTTACAGAGTTAGGGCTAAGCTGGTACTTTTCAAGTAATAGGGTGGAAAGATTGGAAAGAAGAGCCAAAAAGGAATGAAGAAGTTACTATGCAACAGGTTGCAGCCCTTCAGGCAGCACGTAGAGTCTGTCTTCTTTCTGGTAGGTCCATGTGCTTGTGTAGAGTTAAATGCATTTCAAAAAAAAAATAGCATAAACACTTGAAAAACATGCTTGCAACACTGATTTATGCTTTGCCTACGTTGTGTCTTAAAAGCTAACAGTTTACTACGACAGTGGAAATGCTTTCATAGAATTAAACAGAAACACCCTTAATTTTATTTAAAATTTTTTTCTCATTACATAAGTAATACACGTTTGACATAAAAGATTTAGAAAGGATACGTAAGGTAGAGGGGAGACTAATTAAAAAAACACCTAGTCATTATTTCAACTCAAGCATTTTTTTTTAATTATCTGAATTTTAAAAAGACCTACTCTGTGCCAGGCATGGCATGAAAATGAATAAGATAGGCTCCTGCGGCTGGGAATTTCATGGCCATGTGGAGAAGATAGGCATGCAAACAGATAAATTGTAAAAACTGTGTTTCAGTTGTCTGAATGCTACTTTTGAAGAAAGGGGTCGCAGACTGCCTGCTAAAGTAAACTGAGGTGAGAAGCAGAACAGGTGGAGTTAAATAGTGCAGGTAAACGAACAGCAGAGATTCAGAATCAGCTCTGCTTTTCCAAAGTTGAGAGGATCGCTGTGGAAATAGCAACCAATCACTGTCATTATTTGCATCTAGAGACCATTACTTGAAAAAACATCGAAACGGTAATGTGTTAGACAACATGATCTATGCCGTAATGATTATACTAATATTAAGGTAATAGTAGTGTATAATAAGGCTAGGGTAAGCTTTAGGGTTCCAGGGCCTGCACAGGAAAGGGCGTCAAGCTGGGTATGTGCCTGAGAAATGCCGAATTCCTAGCTAATCTTAAAATCCTCATTTCTAAATGCTATCTACTTAAAAGAACTTAGAGAAACCAGAGATAGTTGTTTTTTTTTTTTTTAATGTTTTTAACTTAAAAAAGACTCCAGGAAGGCTAATCACTTCCTAAAGATTAGGAAGCACCTGATTGTTATGGATTAGTAAAAACTGAAGCAGAAATACTTCCCATTTCTCTGGGCTAGATTAGGCTGCCACCAGAAGGATCGTGTGGTCTCTGCTATACTTGCCAGTACATCCAAGAAAATTAGTGTTATGATGCTTTCTCTTTTCAGCTCACTATCAAACCAGGTAGAGGGAAGTAAAAAGGATCTCTTCAAAGGAGAAAAGGAACAAATCTTGATGTGAAACTTTTTAAACCTTGGAGTTTGTGTGCTTCGTTTAAACAGATCATCCCGGCTTGCTGGTTTTGAGGGTAGGTTCACCCAAGCAATCAAGTGAAGGGTTCTAGCAAGAGCTCTACTCTAAATGACCTCTTCCACTTGTGAGATCCAAAACTGCATCATCCATATTTGTTCCTTTCCTGAAAGCCTGTTTAGATAGCCATGAGCCTTAAAGAAAGAGTGTGTTTTGAATCTCAAAGTGTTCAGAAGTAGGCTCATAGTTCCATATACACTGATTGACTAGAATAGAATAAAGAGTCCCTTAATTAAAATGCAAATACCCTCTGGTAGAAACCAGTCATTATCCAAGCACCTCACCCTAGAAGGCTCCATTGAATAGATCTGGGCATGGCCTCAGCCTCTGCATATTTCATTATCTTCCAGAGCTGGTATTGAAAACCCCTGGCATTGATAGATATGGGGTGAGAGAAATGGAGCAGATACCAAATATATAGCTTTAAGGAATCTCTAAGGATGGCAACAGCACTTGTGGAAGGAGCACAGAAATGGGTCCTCAATTCAAAGATGCACTTTAAATCTTAGGTGCTTTGGGAACATAGCCAAGTAATCTAGTCAGAACTTTTTCTTTCCTTATCTGCTACAGTGCGGGTGATTGTAAGGGTCACAGGCAGTAATGCCTGTGAAGCTCACTTCATTATGGCTAGTGCTGGTGGCACACCTTGCATAGGGAGGCTTATAGGAATGGCAGCTCTTCCCAGATGGGCAATGGACCTTCAATACTCCCGTGCTCCCAGCCATCCCTGACTCATAAGCCAAAGCCTCTCCCAGGTTTCAAGTTTCCACGTGGATTCAGCTTAAGCACTGGGTATAGTGTTCTATAGTGTTCTCCCTCTGTCTTCCCTCTTCCCTTTCTCTATGGTTGCATTTCTCTTGGGCATAACTTCCAAATGAGTGAGATATTATAGAGCATTATTGCTCCATGAGTGGATGCCCTCAGTTCCTTCTTGTCATTTCTAGACTTAATGGTTTTTAATCAGATTTTGTATGACTTCTTGCATGCTACATTCACTTCCCTCTTTTCATATGTATCAGAAAAGTGAACCCTAAAGTTAATATTACTGGAACTGGAAGACACAAAATGATACCTTGTGGCTTGAAAGAGTCAAAGGGCTTCACTGAGCATTTTACTTGTTACTTCGAGAATGAGGTAAGGGACAGAAGTAAACTCATTAAATGTATTCCATAGATACAGGGAAGGTAAGAACTTGTCCAAGATCACACAGCATTTTATATACTCCTCATTCTCAAAATTAAAAGAAAAATTTATGGACAGATTTTCATGACCTTTATGAACTTAGATATAAAGGGTTCAAACTCTGGGACTTTTCTGGAGGGACCCAAGAATTAGGAATGAACTAGGAAAGGTCACTGGTGGGACAGAAAATTCTATCTTCCATTTCTGCTTAACATTTAATACTAAATGAATATCAGTTGCTGAACCTAAGAATATTTCAAAAGAAATGATGTTGGATAAAATTAGTAAAGCTTGCAATTTTTCATAATATGAATAAATGAGATAGAATTAAAAATGTTTCCTACTTAAATTAACACTGTCCAGTGGGAAAGAAAATTATGCTTAGTAGAAGGATACATAAAATTTTACTATAATTCAGCCCTAAGGAATTTTTTAATTACCTCACTAATGAAAAATGTAAAATTACTATGAGTGTATGTGCTGAGATCTTTCAACGCCCGTTCCTCAGCTTTAAACCACTTGCCATTTTAATATCCATTTTCATAAATCTTATATTTCCAAAATGTTTGGCCCTTCATAAGACAGGAGTAAATGCAAGATAACATCTAGCAATAACTTGCACTCAACAAGGGGAAAAAATGGTAATATTCACGGATTGTATAGATCCCGACTGAGTTTAAGTGCCAGCCAGTCATTTCTCAATCAGGAGCAGTGACAAAATCACAAATGCCATTGCTGCTCTATCTTCAAAATTAGGTCCAATGAATCAAAAACAACGATCTTCACTAGTTTGTGTGGTCTGGCAAAGGATTAAGTCAAAAAAATATTTTTCCAGTCAGCAAATGTTCCTATGAATGGATTGGCCGACAACCCCAAGTGCATTTCTTTGAATTATATCTTGCATGCAATCCCATTTTTCCAATGACCCATTAGTTAACCAGAAATACTGTACATATTTTAATGGGTTAGGAGACCTTAAGGGAATTGATGCATCTCAAATGAAGGCCTCAGGGGACTCTGGTTTATTGTATAAAAGATAATTCTTTCCTGAAAAGGAGCAAGCTTCATTTGAAATTAAGATTTGGAGATTATAAACAGAATCAATTGAGCCACGAAGTCTTTTGTAATGTATGGCACATAGGAGGCAAATGAGCCTTTGCAGGTTATGTTTGCAGGAAGTGGGAGGAAGGCATAGTGGAGTGATGGGAATCTTTTCCCTTATCTGTGTCACTTCAGAGCCTGTAAACAGTATGTTTTGTGAAGGAGACTTAAAGGATTTTCCTGGCCAATGTGCCACACTAAAAAGTTCATTCTTAAGACAGATGATAGATAGATAGATAGATAGATAGATAGATAGATAGATAGATAGATAGATAGATGATAGAGACAGATGATAAAGAATAAGCGTTGGCCACATTCCAGAATACCCCGATGCAGTTAACCACAAAATAAGTTATTAGTTTACTGTAAGCGCAGCCAGTTTTGAAAGTCATGGAGCAATCCACTGTGGATTGCAGCAAGGAAGTGGAACAAAGAGTGTGAAATGAACAGATGGATTTGATTTTAAACAAATTAGACCCATGACAAGAGATGTAACAAGTCATTTTTCAGTTTTCCACGCTATGGGTTAACTTCCCGTGTGACCTTTCCAGCCTGCTAGCTCATTTTCCCCTACCAGGAACTCAGGCCTTTCTGGGAGAGCAGCTTTGTGCTTTGCAACCGTAAACTACTGTCTCTTGCTTCTACTAAACTGATCAAATGAGGCACTACAGGGACTGCCCCAACAGAATGGGTGATTACTTAATCTCCAAACTATTTGTTCTCTTAATCTCTGACTCATTCCTGGACACACTCATAAATACAAGAACAGATGTTCAGATGTCACACCTTTGAAACTCTGGATTCTGAGAGTATTCCATCATCCCATATTGGCTTACCCATCAATGTGGCTGACACCAACCCCAAAATGACTCATGACATGGATCATGTTTGTCTTTTTCCTGATTTCTTTAATCTCATCCCTGCCTCCCTGCCCAAGTTTAGCGGCTGAAGCTGCCATAGGAGGCCCTGTGCGATGATGCTTACCCCTCTGCGAAACCTTAACCCCCTAGCAGTATCCACTGCCTTGAAATGTTCTGCTAATTTCTCACTACTTTAGTAATACTCTCATTTCATTACTGTTAATGTCAAGTGAAACTTTGGAAGGAAACAATGGCTCTTTATAAATTCACACTAAGAGGTGAATGACTATCTCCTTTGACCTAAATTGCAAGTCCCCTAATTGACCATTCCCTCTAATTCACCTACACAGAGCTACTAAGGCGATCTGTCTAAAAATGAAAATCTGACCAGGTTCTGATGGTTCCCTGTAACACAGAGAAAATGTTGAAGCCCTCACCCTCACTCCATCTGCACCCCAGCCCTCACGAATAACCACCATTTCTGCTTAGGACTTAATGCTGCTCCTCCTTCTTGTTACTGAATGATACTGAAATTTTTACCTTTCCTCTGAACTCACTTAACTCACTTAGAAGACATTCCCTCTGTCACAGGTATTTAGCAAAATTGGAGTTCAAGCACCACCTTCTCTAGAAACTTCCCAGACTCACATCCACCCAGCAAAGGTTGTGGCTCCCTTCTTGGTCACGAAAGCTTACCTAGTTCATGACAGTGACTCCGAGCAACGTTTTTTGATTTCTACAAGTTCAGATTTATCCAAATTGTCCATTAATCAGCTATAAAATGTGACTGATGTGACATCCTTGTATTACAGAAGAGTAAAATAATCCAGTGCATGAACAAACATCGAAAAATGAATGTGTGGTAGAGAGAAGCCAACACAAGGAGGAGGCTTGTAGCTTGTTCCTGTTCCCAGAATAAGGGACATTAAGTCTCATCTCAGAATTAGATGCAAGGGGAAGGGCTGAAAGGGGCTGCGGCCAGGGGAAGCTGCCAAGGTTTCAGCAATGGCAGCCCCGACAGCCACTGATAAACTAGTGAGGATCACCTGTCTTCTTCTCACGCATATTCCCTTTAAATTCCTCTTTCCTACCTGAGAAGTTTATCTCTGTCAGCCTATTTCTCAGTTTTGTGGGGATGCAGAATCCAGAAAATAGGCAGCAAGTATAGCATGAAAGAGGCAACAGGACCGCGGAAGCTATCTGCTTGCGGATCCGTTCTCGGTGCTTTATTATCTTCACCTGGCTTGGCGTGGCAGAAAAGGGCAGAAAGAGAGGTGAATGAGGAGCAGGCAGGTAGGGGAGAGTCGGGGGGGGGGGGAGGGGGATGTGGAGAATCTGAAAAGGAACATTGGTTAAGTCTAGGAAATTCTTCAGGCTGAGTGCGTGAGAGGCTTTGAGACCATTCAGGGGAAAGAGAAATTGAGAAAGCGTTGGCTGAGAAATGTTGCTGTGGTTCTCACAAGAACATAAAGGTTGCGGGGGATGTATTCTGAGAAATGGTCCTTAGGCAGTTTCATAGAATGGTATGGTATAGCCTACTACCTGTACAGCATGTTATTATACAAACAACACACGATTAAATCAAGCACAACAGAAAATGATGCAATCAAGAGACAAGGTAAACAAGAGCTGTATGAGGCCGTTGCCAGCATAACACAACATGCTGTTTTACAGCAAACTTTTTTCCATAAGTAGAAAGAGTATATCCCAAAATGATAACAAGTTTAGTATAGTAAATACATAAACTGGTAACATAGTCTTTTATTATCATTATCAACTATAACAAACTATATATAAGTGCATATGCTATAATTTTATGCAACTGGCAGCACAGTAGGTTTTTTTTACACTAGCGTCACCGCAAACAAGGGACTTATGTGCTGTGCCACGACATTAGGATGGCTACATCATGAGGTGACAGGCGCTTATCAGTTCCATTATAAACTTATGGAACCACAATGGTATAAGCAGTCTACCATTGGCCAAATGTTATTAGATGTATCTTGATTTAGGTGGTATGGGTTTTGCCAGACAAAATACAGGATGAACTAATACACACAAAAATAATGTGGCTTGTTGATATAAAATTCAAATTTAACTGTATTTGTATTTGCTAAATCTGCCAACCCTAGGACGGCTGATACTTGATATGCTCTTTTTACTGTATGTATATCACAATAAATAAATTTATGAAAAAAAGTAAATTTGAAATGACAAAATTATTTACTCTGCAACATTAGAGACTTTGAAATGCATAAAAATTAGAATTAAATGGAATAATGTATCTCCACAAAACCATCATAAAAATACAAACTCCATTTTTAACTATATTTGGTTATTAAAATGTGGTTTTGTAAATTTGAGTCCATGAGAAGAGTGGGAAATATGGAGCTCCAGGATTCTTTGAGCTGCATAGTTCTTCAACACTTACATAAGGCTTCATGGCCACAGTTTCCTGAGGCACCCCAACAAACTCACAAGGGACACCATATTTTACATTTTCAAAGGAAACACAGAGGAACTCAACAACTGCCAGACATTGTACGAACTACCAGCTCAAACTGGTTTACGATTTTAACATTAGCTCATACAAATCAATATGGAACATGATATGAGGAATGGTGGTGTTTAATCTATTTCCAAAATTTGAGAAGTGGTGAGGTTTTCAACTGGTGCACACATCCATGAATAAGTGTGGTCATCTAAAAACAATTTTTTTCTTTCACTTTGTGTGTTTTTTTAAATGGCTACGAAGTTTATAGGAAACAAATTAAATTATTAAGTTGCTTGGACCTAACTACTTAATAAGCAGAACTCTTCAATATTTCTTTTGGCCAGGGTGCCATGAAAGGAGAAAGTTTGGGAACCTTTGCCTGAGAGAATCAAATGGCTATGTAAGTTGAGCAGTATTTACATAATATATATCACACTATTTTGCAATTATTGAAAACAAGTGTGTCTTTTCTCTTTAAGGAAAGAGACTATCTTATTCTTCATTGCCCAAAGACAAGGAATGTTTGGTAAATGAATTTTGAATTAAGGGTGAAAAATGCCTTTTTATTTATATATTTTTAAAACCACTTTTGTCGAGGTATTATTGTCATACGAAAATCTGTACATATTTAATGTCCACAACTTGATGAGTTTGGAGAAAAGTATATATCTGTGAAACTATCACTACCATCAAAAAAAAAAACTTTTTAAAGAGAGAGATTGCTACTTTTGGAAAAACGTAGCTAACTCGTGATCTCAGTCAATGGGATAAAATATGAAAACCCACTGAAAGGAGAAGAAAAGAAGGAAGAAAAATTTGGGATAATAAGATTTGAGGAACAGGGTTTTCTTCCACTGAGTCTTAGCATGACAAGGCAGACACAATGGCCTCCTCTGTTCATGGGGATGACATGGCCTTTGTGAGAGCACACAAGGCACAAGATAAAATTCTTGGGGCTGGACATCAGAGTAGCTGATGTCACCACATCTATCTCATAATCACCAGTGGAAAAACACCCATTCCTAGTAGAGTTAGCATAGAATTTTTCAAAGCATTGCTCTAGACATGCTCATTTTATCACCAGCTTCTCACTTAGCAAACAGCACAATGTCATTCAGTCCCACGTCTGGCCTTGGCTCAACTTCCTTGGCTTTCCAGAAAGTATACAGGCCTCTCTTCTTTTGCACAGGGCAGTAACCCTCGATCTTTTGGAGTTTTCCACAGTTGTGCCATATCTAGTCACTCACAGGCAAGCACAATTAGTTGTACTGCTTGGTGCCAGGGGGGAAAACACCAAGTTGGTGAGAAAATTAATCAAAATGAATTGAAATTACCTGCAGAGAGCTGATGAGTAAAACTCAAGCTGCAGCAAAAATCAATGAGTAAAAAAAATGATCTGCCTAAGAAAAATCAATGAAACCAAATGGGCTGACCATAGAGAAGAATTCCCTCATGTACACAGGCCATGCCTGAGCTCAGATGTGCTCAGCCAATCCAGCACTCAGCCAGTTTGCTGTAAAGAGATCATACCTATCTTTCCTCAGCAGCCGTGCTTCTCAAACTTTAGTGTGCACATGAGTTACCTGGGACTCTTGATTCTTATTCAGTAGGTATGGCCTGGGGCCTGAGACTCTACCTTTATAACAAGCTTCCAGAAGATACTGATGTTGTTGGTGTGTGGATCACACTTTGAGTAGCAGGCATCCAAGCGTGTGGTCCTTGGACCAGAAGCATCAGCATTATGCGGGAACTTGTTAGAAATGCAAAATCTTGGACCCCTCACCCAGACCCAATGAATCAGAAACTCTGGGGGCAGAATCTAGAAATATGAGGTTTAACCAGCTCTCCACGTGATTCTGATGCACTCTAAAGTTTGAGAACCGTAAATATTCTAGGTCTAGACCATGTATTTTCATGTAGGTCTGTGATCATCTCTACCATAAAAGCTTCTCATAGTAAGTAAACTTTAAGATCTCTGGCCTCTCTCTAAAGTCATCATCCCTTAAATTTCTAGTTTATGTTGCTAAGTTTTCACACACTCTTGTCTGTCTCCTAAATTATATCAAGAACTATTGTCTTGTATTTTAAACTATATCGAGAGCTACTTGAGAGCTTGGGCTATATTGCTCAGTTCTTTATCTCTAGCTTAGCAGTGTTGGCCATATATCATGTAATCAATAAATGCTCATTGATAGGCTGATGATATAATGTGGATTCATGCTGATGACAAATATAGTTAAGAGATAGGCAAGAATTCAGTTGCTAGTTTGAGCATCCATTTCAAGTGAAAATAGCAGTTTGCATTATCTAATGCTGCATAACGAACCACCAAAAAATTTAATGACTTAAAACAATGATCATTTATTACCTTTCTGTGGATCAGGAATGTGAAACCATCTTGGCTAGGCAGTTCTGGTTTGACTTTGGGGTCTCTGATGAAGTTGCCATCAATCAAAGTCTTGATGGGGCCTGAAAGATCTTCTGGCTCACTCACATGGCTGGCAAATTGGTGCTGATTTTTAAAAGAGGCCTCAGTTCCCTTCCACAGGGCTACTTGAGTGACCTCACAACATAGCAGCTGCTTCCCCTAAAGGAAGCAATCCAAGAGACCAAGGCAAAAGTACTATGCTGTCACTTTTTTAGTATTCTATTGGTCGCACAGGTTAGCCCTGGTTCAATGCAGGAAGGGACTACACAGGACCTGAATACCAGGAAGCAAGAGTAACTTGGAGGCTGGTTACCATAATGTGTATCTTCAGGTTGCCACAGACAGTGAGTTTGCTCTTAAGGAATTCAGTCTTGGGGAGGAAGAAAAACAGTAAACGAGTTCACAAATAAATAAGGATTTAAGATAGAAACACATGAATGAAAAAAAATACAACAGAAGGAGATGAGGTGGGGAGGTGACTTACATAATGAGATCAGGTAATGGTATTTGAGCTGAATGATCAGAAAGAACCTCCATGTGACAAACGCACTGAACACTTGAACAAACTTGGCATGTTTCAGGAACAGAAAGCAAGCAAGGGTGGCTAGAGCACCATAAAGAAATAGTACCAGTGAGGAAAGGCCATCCTTCAGAGAGTCAGGAGACAATCTGGAAAAGTTTGGTTTCTCCAAAGCAAAGAAAAAAGGGTGTTTCTAAGACAGAGTAGTCAACTGTTTTTAAAGCGGCTGAAAAGTTCAAACAAGAAAAACATAAAAAATTGGCCAACAAACTTGGCAAGGAGAACATCGGAGACCTTGCCAAGGCAGTTTCCATGGTGTGGATAGGATTAAAAGCCTGATGAGCGTGTTGAACTGAGGCAGGAAGTGAAGAAATGGAGGCTCCTGGAATGGAATTATTCTGAAAAGAACTGATAAGGAGAAAACAAATGGAACAGTGCCTCCAGGGCACGGTTAAGAGAACTTTTTGTTTTGATTTTGGGCTTTGGTTTTTAGTTTTAAGATGTGAGATAGGACAACTTACATGGCATGAAGTATGCTGAAAGGAATGAGGTAATATACAGAAGTCTCTGGAACACAGATAGCAGTCACTCAATACATGTAGTTCTCATCTTTACCCTTGTGACTGAGTTTTATTTAGACCCAACTAATTCAGGATAGCTAATTTGGCAACTTGGGACATTTTTGTTCTCGATTTAATTGGGAATTGTAGCTCTTTTATTAGCTCTTCTCATTTAACCCATGAGTAGCTATTTAGACTTCAGTGTCTAATTTGTAGAGTTTATGGAAATAATAAAGTGATATTTTTCTGCAGTATACAATTTTAGATTCCCATTGATTCAGACTTGTCCTCTTTCTTACACTTTTTTTGCCTATTTCTAATGAGTCTTGTGACTGAATGTGGCTGGGTGCAGACTCACAGCCCCAGCTGTCCTCTGCCTAGATAGAGTGCCTCCAGTGATGCCCAGGGGTAGTGAAAATTCTCCTATAGATTACTGAAATAGCCAACTTTCATTTACTTTAATTATATAGATATGACACAAAAGCAAACAGCCAGAACTTCCCACTGCTGCCCCGAGGCACACTGGGGAACCACCAGTCCCCTCTGACTGGATGGTCAGCGCCAGCAGCCTCTATGTTCCCCCGTTGTATCTTATGAATATTTTCCTTTTCTGTATGTGCCATGACCTGAAGAAGGTGGGGAAATACTGATTTAAAAACGCTGAATGGGAGTCAAAAATCAGATCAGGTCTTCTTGCTTTTTCCCCCTATTCCTCCTTGGATGGGCCTTCGGGTGTCCTCTCGACCTCCATGGTCAGCCCTGCCCTTCTCCCTTGGGGAATTCCTGTCCCCTGTCAGCTTGACAGCCTTATATAAGATGGTGTTATGCAGTAGTTCCCCCTTATCCATGGGGGATACGTTCTAAGACTCCCAGTGGATTCCTGAAATCTAGAATAGTACCAAACCCCATATATATTATTTTTTTCCTATACATGCACACCTATGATAAAGTTTAATTTATAAATTAGGCATATTGAGATTAACAATAATAGAATATATATTGTCTATGAAATATACTGTAAGTTATATAAATGTGATCTCTCAAAATAGCTTATTGTACTGTACTCACCCTTCTTGTGATGATGTGAGATGATACAATGCTTACATGATAGATGAAGTGCAGAGAATGACATAGGTATTACGATGTAGCACCCGGCTATTATTGACCTGATGTGTCTGGAGGATCAAAACTAGCACAAAACACTTTTTCTTTCACTCTTTCTTTCTTACCATAGATCTTAGCAACCTCAGCATACAATTTTTTCCCTCTCCTTATTAAGTAGTGAACTTTGGCCTTTTCATTTAAAGGAAGCCCTTTATGGCATCTTTTTAGCAAATCTGAATTGACGGCATCACTAATCTGGCACTTTGGGCCATTATTAAGGAAAATAAGGGTTACTGGAACACAAGTATTGCCATACCCCAACAGTCAATTTGATGACAGAGATGGCTCCTAAGTGACTAATGGGCAGGGAGTATCTATAGCATGGATACACTGGACAGAGGGATGATTCATGTCCTGGGCCTGAGGGAATGGGATGGCACAAAATTCTACACTACTCAGATCGGCATGCAATTTAAGGCTCATGAATTGTTTATTTCTGGAGTTTTCCACTTAATATTTTCAGACCACAATTGACTGTAGGTACCTGAAACTGCACAGAAAGTGAATCTTTAGACAAGGAGGGACTACTGAACTCAGGTATGAGGTTTCTGCCGGGAAAAAGGGGAGAAGGAAGAGACTTCAATAAAATCAGGGATCCACATGGGCGCGTAGATTAATGCCAATCTCCCTTGTTGCTTGAGTTGGCACCAACTCTACTCAGGCATCCCTACCCCAGTGGCAGTTAATTAGAAAGTGAAGAACCATAATGCAGAGTTCATACTCCAGATTCTGCAAATGCTTCAAATATCATTATCTAATATCATCGAGGGTTCCTTAATTAGCATAAGAATGTTAGGTTCTAAGTTTTTCATTGGGGATGTATTTTCAATCTATAGGATTAGCTAGAGTGATGATGCATGCACCATCATCCTGCAGAAACAAAGGAATAAACAGCCTGGGAGCCCTGCAGGCCAACGGCTTCAGGGTATCCTCAGTTCCAAAACTCCATGTGATCCTAAGTGGACCTTGCTGCTGGATTTAACTAGAAGACTTGCTGATCCGTCCATAGAGGATACCTTTCAGTACACTCATGAAGACAGGGGCTGCACCAAGCCTCAAGGAAAGGTTGTGTGATGCTTTCTTGCAAAAGTCGGTACATTCTGAGACCCGCTCCCATTTAAACAGACGACCTGTGTTAGTTACCTGTTGCTATGTGACCAACCACCTCAAAACTTAGTGGCCTGAAACAAGGATTTAATAATTTTCACAATTCTGTTGACTGGAAGTCTGAGTCATCGTTCTGCTGGCCTTGTGCAGGTCATACAGTTGTGATAGTTTGACTGGGCCTTGTCTTCAGTCACATGTCTGGCTGCAGTGCTGGCTGTCAGTCCCATGCCATCCTTCACATGAGCACTCATCCTCAGAAGGTAAGACTAGACTTCTTCACACATGATGAGCATCAGAGTAAAAGCTAAAAGGTCTCTAAGGAAACTAGCTCAAGTCACTTCCACCACGTACTATTGATCAAAGGGAGGCACAAGGCCAACTCAAATTCGAGGAGGCAGAAAAATACACCCAAACTCTTGGATAGGGCCAGCAGAGACATTGCATTGCAGAGATGTGGCTACAGGGAGGAATAATCCACAGGAGCCATTATTATAATGATCTACCCTCCTGTCTGGTAGTGAGGTGGTGGGGGAAAAGACACAACTCTCACCTACCTTTAATCATTAAACAAAAGAATCCCAATGCATTAGGCTGAAGTGCATCCTTAACCGGAGTGGATGAAAATCCCTTTTTTAAGTCTCCTTGATAATTTTGAATTTTCCTTCTGGACAAACTTGTTGGATCTAAAGAAAACTTTTTTTTTTTTAACCTAATTTAGTTAATAAGAGTTCTCAATATTCCAAGTAGGAAAGTGTCATCAGTGAATTTTCTGTTCCTTATGCTTATATCATTAGTATTGTTTTCGACTCCAACTCCACTGCTGTAAAGTTTTAATACAGAAATCTACTTTAACTGCAAGTGGAATTTGTAACACATCACAATTTGCTATTAGGATGCCACCGTCAACACCCCTACACTGCCCTGCCACCCCGAGGCACCTTGAGAACTGAATGGGACACGTTGCTCATGTGTGAAAGATGTTCCACTGGATGCATAGGGAGTAAATATTAATATTTCAATTTTTACTTAAAGCTAAAATAAGGCTTACTGATATTTAAAAGCAGGTTTAATACTATAACCCAGTTCGTATATTTTATAGTTGGAATCATACAGTATGTAGCCTTTCCAGATTGGCTTCTTTCACATAGGAATATGCATTTAAGTTTCCTCTATATCTTTTCATAGCTTGAAAGTTCATTACTTTTTTAGTGCTAAAAATATATATATATTTATCTAGTGTATTAATATGGGTTCTCCAGGGAAACAGAACCAATAGATTAGATTGATAGATAATTTAATATATATATTACACAGTACTACTCAACAATATTATTCAATATATTAAGAGAAGGGGAGAGAGATGGAGAGAGGGAAAAGAAGAGAGAGAAAGGTAAATATGATTAGGAATTGGCTCATGTGGTTATGGGGGCAGAGAAGTCTGAAGGTCTGCAGCCAGCAAATGGGAAACCCAGGAGATCTGATGGTATAGCTCCAGTTCAAGACAGAAGACCATCCCAGCTCTAAAACAGTCAGGCAGAAAGAGCAAATTCTCTCTTACTCAGTCTTTTCTGTTCTGTTCGGGCCCTCAGTGATTGAATGAGTCCCGGCCACATGGAGAAGGCAATATGCTTTTTTCAGTTTACCAGTTTAAATGTTCATCTCATTCAGAAACACCCTCATAGATATACCCAAAATAATATTTAACCAAATATCTGGGCATCTGGGGCCCCAGACAAGTAGATGCATAAAATTAACCACCATATTCATTCACCTACTGAAAGATATCTTGGTTGCTTCCAATTTTAACAATTATAAATAAAGCAGCTAAAAATCTCCTCCTTCAGGTTTTTATGTGGACAGAAGTTTTCAACTCCCTGTGTAATTATCAAGGAATAAGACTGCTGGATGGGATGGTAAGAGTATGTTCAGTTTTGTAAGAAGCTACGAAACTATCTTCCAAAGTGGCTGTACCATTTTACATTACCACCAGGAATGAGAGTGCTCGTTGCTCCACATTGTCTCAGATTCGTGCACTAATTTTGGTATTTTAAATACTGCAGTCAAACATTATTTATTTTGACTACTGACTATTTCGGTATTACCTTAAACTTTGAGCCCAAAGGTAGTGTCTCCATCAACTCACTCTAGTCCTGGCCTTGGACTCAGGTCCTTTAGGACAGAAACCAGGTCTTATTATTATTTTTTAAATGAAATACGACAAGTAGAATACTTAGGAAAGCGCCTGACATAAATGAATGTTAACCATAGTAATTACTATTATATTTCTCAAATAGCACCTGTCAAAAGTTACCTGCACATAGTAAATGTTTGTTAAATGAAGTAATTGCTTGTTATACAAATGATGTATCCTCTTAACTTTTGCCTATTTAAAAAGCACATTATTGCCTATTCTTTCAGAATGAACAAATTTGGTATTTGGGACCTGCCCTTATCTTTATATTGACCTCTAACATTTCAAATGTTGCATTTTAGAAAGTCAAGCCTAGTGCATTTAAGTAGCAAAAGCTTCCAGAGCCCAGAATGGAGGAAAGATTTTGTTCAGGCTGGGAGAAAAGCTGATTTCCTTTGCCTTTTTTGTTTATGAAGTTTGATGAAGACGGGCATTTGCTCTGGGATTCTGTCAGTGATTACAATAACATGATCCAATAAAAAGTACACCAGGCCGTACTGCTTACACGTGACTACATGTCACTGTGGTTGGTTTTCTGTTTAAAGTTCAAAAATTAAAGCGTAGTTCAGTACTGACTTTAGAGTTTGCTCTAACGTTTTCATCAACTCTAGTTTTATTTGATCGGCATTTATTTCTTCTATGATCTTCCTCACATTCTAGAATCATTGAAATGTTGATCCAAATGATTTAGATTTCAATTACTGACAAATTACAGAACTGTAATTCCTAAAATTGAAATAGCCATAGACAGAGTAGCTCAGAATATAGACAATGATGACAAAAGAAGCTGGTGAAATAGCCTGCAGAATGGCAGGAGAAAATTGTCCCATTCTAATAGGATAGTAACTGATATTTTTGTGTCTGTGCCAAGAAATTATTCAAAAAGTTCTCACGATTATGCAAGGGAAGACATTTAATCACCTGCTTTTCAACAGCTGTCAGTTGCCAACATAAGGAACCACACACTACATACAACAAAATTTCTGTTCAGATCAAATCAAAGTCTTATTTATACACATTGCTGTATCTCCCGACTTAACTCAAAGAAATCATTCGTGTATCAAGGACTTTAGTGAGGTCCAGGTGGGATGTCGGCCTCGCCCATTTCAGTCACCTTGAGGAAAGACAGAAGAGAAATGGTAGGTTTCACTTGTGATTTATCTTAATGTTTCTCTGTCCCCAGGAGGGGAGAGTAAGGCCAGCACCAAAATCCATTTCGGCACTTTTCTTATTGAGTCATTCAACCAACCAACTCTTCTTCACCTTTAGAAAATGCGTTGAGTTGGGCAGCATGGAAGCAGGGCTGAGATCATACATGGGTATTGTTGTATGGATGTTTTATGAGAGGTAGATTTGTGCTAAAAAATGTAAGTTTTTACATTTCGTACCACCATTAATAGGTAGCAGTTGGTATTTACTACATACAAATAATCCATTGAGGTTTAAAACGTAAAGCAGTGAACCTCTAGTCTATTTAATCTAAATAATTTAAGTCCTACATTAATAGAGGATCCCAAGCAGATGGCATGCTGAATTGTATTTTATTCTAACGAAAGGCAAAAAATTCATACAGTGAGTGATCTAGCATCTCTATATGGCAACGGTGAGAGCTGAAATCCTCTAAAGCACTCTGCTCCTTTTTACAGACTCCCTTCTACTACTGTTTCCACATTCATCTGTGCTGAAATGTTCGCTTGAATTATGGCTGTGACTAAGCATTTTTTTAAAGTATCTCGCTTACCTGCGGGGGATTCATCTCCGCAGATGCTAAGGACTGCCTAGAGCTTTTCAATTACTTAGATGTGAATGTTAAAATTTCCAACTATTTCATTCTGAGAGTCCATGTCTTCTAGAAAACAAAACACCTAAAATGGACATAAATTAGTAGACAATGTGGCCAACTGCTTAGGTACTACTGCAGAAATTAAAAACACTAACATTTACAGTCTATATATTGAAGGTACAGAAAGTCTGCATATTCTGATGGTCAAAATATCTGATGTAAAAAGTTATAGCCCAGAAGAGATGGTCATTACGCTGCTAAGTATTAGTCCAGAAATTAGAAAGACAAAACATGAGAGATGGGGTTTGAACATCGACTAAGTGATTATCGTGGAAAGCAATAATAATCACCTGGACAATATTCCTGAATGATTATTTGTTTGATAAAACGTTAGAAGGACAGACATCTCGGCTGCATGGATTCTATTTTATTCGCTCTTCAAATAAGAGCTTTTCCAGCCCAATGATATGTCATAGGATTGTACAAATTGGCATTTGCAGATATCAAAAGGATGCCTGCCACCTAGAGAGACATGTGAGTTTACTGTCAGTTACTGGCTGTCAGCGGCCTTTCTGATCCTGTTTCCATGGAAATTGACATTAGATAGGTGGGGGGAGAAGGGAGTTATGGGTTGCATTCTTATTTCATTATTTCAGATAAGATGTTTGAACCTTTTACCTTCTTTGCACCCATCTGAAACTGGTTTCCCTGGTAACGGAATCAGGGATGCCATCCCCCAATTGCTGAGAGCAGAAACTCTTTCTTTGCTGATCTCAGAAGACAACACTGTAGGGGAGTTGGTGAGGCTACAAATCTTGGGATCAGCTAAAAGGGTGTAAGGAAGAAAAGGAATTGGAAATGACCTGAAACTTCATAATATTAAAGAAAAACAAACAAAAAAACACGAGGTTTTAATTCGAAATCTAGCCATTCAAGTAAAATGAATATACAGGTGGTGATGGTCTGCCATGGACTTTAAAAATTGCCATCCCTCAGTTTCCACAGCCCACTGGTCTACCTAGCTCCCTTCCCTGTGGCTCAGAACACTTGCTCATGCATTTTCTTATGCATCATGCTCACTTTTCTTAGAAAATTGAAATAGAAAAAGGGAAATTCCAGACAAGGGCTCATCGGGTCATTTTTTTCTCCATAGATCAATGTTTTCTCATCCTGAGTGATTTGCTTTCCAAGGGACTATAGTTGTTTTTAAAAGGATTTTCACTGCAGAGGGTATGTTAAATGGAAAATGTGGTGGCACTAAAATGGCTGTCTGTGTGAAAAAATAATAACATACAAGAAACCATAGGCGAAAGAAAAGAGTAGCCATTAAACTAAACTATTAAGAATGGTTGCACTTTACATTCCAAATGTGAAGTTATGTATCAAGCTATTACAATTGCAGAGTGCTGTGTGGTGGATTCAGTAGAATGGCCATGTAAATTGAAAAGCAAACTAATGTCTCTTCAAGCTCTGGAAATCACAGAAGGAATTTGCTCCCAAGTGGAAAACGCTAGGCAATCAACCAATGAATTACTCACCCAGAGAACAAGAGCTTTGTCTTTCTAATCAACTGTCTTTTATGCAGAAGTAGGATACAGGTCACTTCATACAATATTAGAAAGAAAACCAGAAGGGCATAGGTTTTGACACAGAGACCTCACTTGAGTGCTGATGGTTTGTATTATGAAAAGGAAAAACAGTGTGTTATGTCTTTAATTTTGCTATATAAAACATCCCCAAGAAATATTACATCGAAATGCTTGATAAAAATAAAATTCTTGATTGAGATGCTTGTGTTGGGCGGAGGTAGGAGATTTTACTTTTATGCAAACAAGAAAGCCAACTACAGAAATGAAAAAATAGGCTTATAATTCATTCACACCCTATAATCTAGCCATCCTATTCTTGAGATTATTCAAAGACAATAGTTCAAAAGAAAAAGTTCTGTATATGAAGAAGCTTAATATAGTAATAGTTATCAAAGTTAAAATGTGGTAAGATAACCATGCAACATTGAAGTAGTCGTCTAATAAATGGTGATGTATCACTTGATAAGAGCCAATAAAAAGAAATGAAGACTGCAGAAATGGGGGCGGGGTAGGGGGAGGACTTGTGATAGCTTAATGCAGAGAATACAAAATGAAACAAGTGCTACACTTACATATGAATGGATGTAGAAAGAGGGAGATACAATAAAAATAAGGAGGAAATATATTGAAATAGAAATATTAGGATAGAGAGGTTTGGGGGATTTTTTATGCTTTATAGCTTCTTCCTTCAGATATATTTGAAAAACAAATATACTTGAAAAAAATAAGGCAGTAATTTGATTTTGGAACCTTCCTGCCTCACTTGTGCACTTGTGCAGTTGCCTTTGCCTGTTGGCTGTCACTCACTGCATCAGTTATGTAGCATACAGTAAAGCTAGATCATTACACTGGGTGCTTCTCTAATCAGACATCGAGCAAGGAAAAGAAATAGCATGCTCAGTTCAAATAAGGGCAAGAGGCACATAGCATCAGGACTGAAACAGTCCTGCAGCATCCCTACAATCTGGGCATGCTGCAAAGCGAGTCCAAGTTTCTTTAGAAATTGCCTTCTCAGATGGTGACATTTGAGTTTGGTTATTTCTAGGGAACGATGCCAATTCAGAGGGTCCTGGATGCAGAGGATGACTTCACAAGATCGACAGATGCATTTGAACAGACTAAACTGGAGTTGCTGATAGTGCCAGTTTCTGATGTCCAAGCTTTAAAGTCCCATGCACTCAGAGTAATGACCAGCTGGTAACCTCAGTGGTCAGGCAAAGTAGACCTAAAGTGGGGACCTCCTGAGAAAAGTGTGACCAGCACCATGATAAAGTCTCGAAACTGTTAGTTTCAAAAAAAATTTATAATTTTTTTAAATGTTTAAAAATTCCCAAATTTAACTCAATTCTCAAAGAAAATTAAAATCTTTTTAACAATCCTGTGAGGTAGGTATTATTATTCCATTCTGCAGCTAAAAAGAGATCCTGAGGGTCTAAGGAACTTGCTGGAGGCCATGCACAAGTGGTAACTGCATAGCACACCTGGGGGCAATACCTGGCTGAGGGGTGATGCCCTACACAGCAGCCTAAAACACCAGTGCCCAGTGTGTTCTCATTAGAAGTAGGATAATATTCATGCAACTACAGAAGAACCTTTTATTTTAAGCAAACAAAAATGATATAGATATAGGTCATAGTTCCTTACTTTTTAACTCATTACTAAGGTTTACCATCATTGGGGTTTCTAAATGATCTCTTTGAGGCAAAGGGTAATGATGAAAAAGAACCCACTTAATTTTTGAAAATAATATTCTTAATATTAAAAATAAAACACTAGTTTATACAACAGAAACCTATGTTGAAAAAATGAGACATCCAATTTAATTGTCTAAAAGAAGGTATCAAGAGTCTGTGAAAAGTTTTCTAGGAGTTGTTAACAGGACAGACATCCTATTAATTGCTATAGGATGGGTACTGGATGATCAACGGGCTGACCTCTCCAGGATTTTAAAGAATGAATCTAAGTTAGAGCAAAACTAAATGGGAAAATAAGATATCACTTATTGCTTATCATCAGCAAATACTATTTAAGGTAAGAACAATATGGTCAACCCAAGGCAAGCTGGCATTGCCATGCTTTGCTGGGAATAGTATATATACATGGGCCCAGTATTTCTAGAAAGCAATTTGACAGTGTGTAATATCAAAGAACTGAAATATCACTCTATCTTTTGATGTAGTAATTCTATTTCTTGAGATTAATTCTAAGGAAAGGAACAGAAATAAGGAGAGAATATATGAACATTTTCATAGGGATTAAGATAATCTCAATGTTGGAAATAGCCTAATATAAGAATAAATATACCTAACAAGTGAGAAATGTGCAACTTTTAGTAAACCCAACATTGTAAGTTGTTTGTGAATAAATTTTAATAAGAAAAAGAAAGTCAACTCGATACCCCCCAAAAATCAAATAACCAAATTTTAAAATGGGCGAAAGACTTGAATAAACATTTTTCCAAAGGAGACAAAGAAATGGCCAACAGGTACATGAAAAGGTGGTATTCAACATCACTACCCACCAGGGAACTGCAAATCAAAACCGCAAGGAGATAGCACTGTAACACCTGTCAGGACATCTATTACCAAAGACGACAACAGATAACAAATACTGGTGAGGATGTGGAGAAAAGGGAAACCCTTGTATACTGTTGGTGGGAATGAAAATTGGTGCAGACACTATGGAAAACAGTATGGAGGTTCCTCAAAAAATTAAAAATAGAGCTACCGTATGGTCCAGCAATCCCATTTCTAGGTATCTATACAAAGGAAACAAAATCTTTATCTCAAAGAAATACCTGCACTCCCACATTCACTGTGGCATTATCCATAATAGCCGAGGTATGGAAACAACCTAAGTGTCCACTGACAGATGAATGGATAAAGGAAATGTTACACACACAAACACACACACATATGGATATTATTCAGCCTTTAAAAAGAAAATCCTGCCACTTACAACAACATGGAATAGCCAGCCTGGAAGGCATTATGGAAGTGCTATAAGCCAAACAGGGAAAGACTACTACGTGGTATCATTTATATGTGGAATTAAAAAAAAGTTGAACTCAAAAACAGCAGAAAGAGTAGAATGGTGATTGCCAGGGGGTAGGAGATGGGGGAGAGATAGGGAGAGGTTGGTTAACAGTAGAAACGTACCATAAGATGAGCAATATCTGAGGGTAATACTGTACTGACATAACTGAAATTTGCTGAGAGAACTTGTGTTCTCACTCCTCCCAAAAAGTAAATGAGAGGTAATGGATGTGTTAATTATATGGGAGGGATTCTTTCACAATGTACACGAATATCAAATCATCACATTGTAGATACTTTAAATAGCTTACAATTTTGTCAATTTTACCTCAAGCTGAAAACAAAAAAGACAAAAGTGAGCAGCAGATTCTAATACCACATGGACAAGGAGGCAGTAGAATTAAGACAACAGGCTTTGGAATGTGACCATCTGGGTTAAATCGGACTCCATCAACAATCAGCCACGTGATCACAAGCTAGTTACTGAATCTGTGTGCCTCAGTTTCCTCATCTGTTAAATGAGTACGAAATCAGCAATCACCTTGATGGCTTTTTGTGAAAATTCAATGAGATAACAAAAGGTGCTCAATTGTCCTTGGCACACAGTAAATACTCAACACATGCTCGCTATAACTAATCATCTGTATTATATTTGACTTAATTGGCATAAAAATGTGTTTTTCTAGGTGGTACAATTATGGGTTTTCTTCTGTGTACCTTGCCTTATTTTTTCAAATTGAGAATCAGGTGTATGATACTTTCATGGAATTAAAAAAATACATATATCATGAGAAAACACCTGGAAGCCCTTTGCTGAGTACCTGGCACACAATAGTTCTTCCGACCACTTGTTGGAATGGCATCACTGGTTTTGCTAGCCAGCTAACGTCAAACTGATTCACATCCACAGCTGCCGAGAGCTGCCTGCCTGCCCATCACTTACATGTTGGTTTCCTTAGGGCAGTGCCTCACCCATATCCCTTTCCATTACTATCAGCAGATTCTTTCCCAGTACCCTCTAACTGGAATAACTTCACCTTAGTCATCAGCCCAGTGGCTACCTTGCCATGTACTGAGGTCACATCCTTAATAAATGCTGGCTGACTGAATCTCATATAATTTGAAGAATAAACACATTCTATAAAATCAGCAGCTCATTGTTCTACACACAGTTAAGTATTCCAACTTTCAAAGAACGATTTCTAACCTTAAATTACGTATCACGACATCGATTACACACTGTACATTCTAAAGGCTTCCACTACATGAGATCATTATGGTGGGTTTTCCAAGCCTTAGAGACTTACATATCTCACATTGAATTATTGCTAAGTAAAAAAGCAACATTTTAAAAAACTCAATTATGGTTTAGCTCTATTATAATATTCACTTTCAAAAGTTGGTTTTGGGAACAAACACTAAGTCAAGAACAACTCCAAAACTGTATGCCTTCCATTTTATTGTCATTTTACTTTTAACCCGCAGCCCCAAAGCCTAATATATGGGAGTGCCAGTCTTAAGAGACTTTGAACATACTCTAATAGTTTCTGTATACAGCAATAGCTCTATTGTAAAGATTACTGCTCTAGATTGGTAGTTTTCATTGAGCTCCAGACGAGCAGCCTGGAACTTATGACCTGGGAACTTATTTAAGAAATTCAAATTCTTGACCCCACCCTGACCTACTGAATCGAAAACTGAGACTGGGGCCAGAAATCTGGATTTTAATGAGTTGTCCTTGTGATTCTGATGCAGACTAAAGTTTGAGAAAAACTTCTCTAGAAACGTAAATCCAAATCATTGAACTGTTGAAGTGCTAGAAGTCTGGAGAACAAGTTCCCCTGGGCAGAAAATGACCCTTAAATATCAGTTTCATCACTCAGGGAAGCCTGAAACTGTGGTGATCTGATCATTTCATTGCTGAGCGAAGAGTGGAGTTATTTTGAGATGCAAACAGTCCATGGATCTACAGCAGAAGGGAGAGTTTGAAATGTCATCACTCCAGCTGAAGCTGAAGACAGAGGCAATAGTCTCTTGATGGAATTAAACAGTACACTAGAATTAAGAATTTGATCCCTATCTCTAATTTGCTGGAAAACTTTTGGGAAAGTCACCACCTTAGTGTGCCACAATCAAAAAAAATGCAGCTTTAAAAATCCATGTATAAATGTGCTACGGCTTTGGAGCTGGCTGCTACTTACCAGTCACGGAATTGTAAAAGAATTAACCCATTAAAAATCCCATCTCTTAGCCACTGTGAGGGTTATTTTAATTTATGTCAACCACTTCCCTATCACCTGACAAGTAGCAGAAACTTAATAATTGTTAGTTATCATGTTGATGAACTAGTTCATCATTATAAAATAAGTGCTAGAAACATCTAGTTTTGAAAAAAAGCATTACAAAACTAATCTACCCAGGACTTCCAATTTTTACCTAATGAACTTCAATTCCATGGAAGAGCTACACAACAGAAATGTAGATTTAAGGTATAAATGAAAACTGAATGATTCAAATAACCTATATAAGACAAATTCATTAAAAAGAATGGGGAAACCAAGTGTTTGCATAAATTAAGTTGTAACAGCGAACACAAACCTATCTATACCCCTATAATAATACTGCGCCAGACTAGTACCTAAGGGAATTATGTTAAGTTGTAAATATTTCAGACGAAATAAAGAGGAATTATGGATAGCTAAGAAAAAAATCATAGCTCACTCTATGAGGTTTAAAGAAGACAGACAGTACTCACGGTAAAACCTAAATTTGGATCCACCTCCTGTGAGGCTATGGGGGCAGTTTCCCTGAACCTTGGTTTACTTAAAAATAATAACAATCCTCTCCTCACATTTTTCTATGTGAAACTGCCTAGCACATATTGGTGATCAATGTCTAGTTGAATTTATTGAACCCTAATTTGTAATCCATATTCAAGACAAGAGATATACAAACATTTTTGGCTTAGCTGGGTTTCCACAATCACATGATTCTCATTTCTTGGGGGAGAGGAATGGTGAGTCACGACTATGTCCTAAATTCACACCTTTGGAAGAAATCATTCTCCCACTCATGCCCCCTGTTCACAACCCTGGTTCACATACCTGATTCTGACCCTCAAGACCCTGAAAGGCAGGCACGACACTTTCATTATTCTCATTTCACAAATGGAGAGACAATGAAGTAGGAAATTCTTCAGGATTCCAAACGCCCTGAACAGAGGGGCTGGCTCCAGAATGCCTCTTCCAGGACCAAACTAGTGTCTCAAGCAAAAGAAAGTAAACTGAAGCGGCTTCATCAGACTCAAGATAATCCACAAGTTGATAAGGTCTAGATCTAGACCCTCAGAAAATCCCCTTAGAGAAAGAACATGGAAGCTTGGGAACCTATAAAGCAGAAAGAGAAAATGCGCAACAGAAAACAAGATCATAGTTTAACCCAGAATCCTTTCAAATGTGACCCCCTTCTCTGTGGACACACAGCTGCACAGCTAGAGAACGCACTTCCCAGTCTTGGACATGACCAAGTTCTCACCAATGGACTGGGAATGGGAGGGATAAACAAATTCCTAGTCACCTACATGAAAGCACATCCCCTCCTCCCTGGATTTCCACTTTTTCCCACGCTGGCTGGATGTGAGGACAAGGAAGTAAGCCTGGAAGCATGGAGCTGTGCTGCCTGCCTGGCTCTCTGGGTTTCACGTGGGAGAGACACAAACCCTTGTGGTCTCTAAGTCACTGTATTTGCTGGGTCTCTGTTAAAGCAAGTTAACCTCTATTCTACTATTACAGAAAATAGGGGACTAAGGCAGGGAAGGAGAGAGAACAGAAAAGGCAAACATTATGTTAATCTGCCATCAGTGTCTGTAGTATAGAAACCTGCTTCATTATAGAAGGAAGAAATGAGAGAAATCAGCTTCCGTAATTAGGGCTTTGCCATTCACTTAATGAGAAAGTATTTAACAAACTCTGTACATACGCAAATATTATTTTGGCAAAAAGCAAACAAAATAATGTTAAATGTATAAAAACAAGATCTGGATAACAAATGAAAAATATTAAGACAAACCGCCAACAACTCGCTGGAACGTAAGAAAACGAGAACATTAAAAATTCCTTAGATGCTATTTTTACACGACCAGGAAATTTGGCTTAAAATTATTAACCATTATTTTCTAAAATATAACAGTAAATAATAGATATACAGAAAAAGAGCCATGTAGCCTTTTTTCACCCTTTTTAATTCTCTCCCCCGCCACCACTTCCACCCGACCTATGGATGTTGCCGTTTCTCCCTAAGAACTGGATCTCTGAAGGCTGGGAATCTCCTCCCACACACTGACGAATGTACCCGGGGCCTGGTGCCCCTGCGCACTGAGGGGGCCTGGTGCACCTGGGGTATGGTCCGTGGCTCCACTTGGGGTGCAAACCTGAGACCTTCTGTATGTAAAGCGGACGTGATAACCACTACACTATGGAGCCACCCCCGCCATGTAGCCTTTTGAGGAGGAAACGTGCATGGCAACATATTAAAACCCAGGGTTAGATTTCGTCTAATCAAATTAGTAAAAGCTTGTTCACAAAGACCAGACAGACCAGACTAATGACAAAGAGCAACGGCTGGAGCTGCAGGGAAAGCCTTAATGAGAAGAATGAGGCTAAATGCTGGGTGTGGCTGGCCTTAGTACAGTAAATTAATACGATAGATCAAATAGGTATTAATGAAGACAAAACTGGCTGACATTCCACCTGTCTTCTACAGGTTAATAAACTCTACAGTTTTGTGAACATCATCAATCTTAACACTAAACCGAACTCACCTACATTTATTGAAATGTGAGGCTTGTGAAGGGAGAAAATATAGATTTGAAAATGTTGGGCTTTCCTGGAGAAAAGAATATTGTTTCCCAATGAATCGCCAAGAAAAAGCAGAGCTTTAACCTGTGACCTCTCAAATCAGAATAGTATCCTGGATTTTGAACAAGTTGTTTTAGCATCCTAAATAAAATAGCATTAATGTAATTTCAATTTACTCACTATTCTGAGTCTTTTGAGTTTCCGGTAACTCATAAGTGTTAATTAGGTTCTAGTGCAGCAGTAGTCCACGACCAAATATATTTACAAAATCAGAAGTGCATTTTAAAACTTCCTCTGCAAATGTTTGGACTTTGCTTATAAAACTCACATCAATGAATGACCCCAAAGAGTTGATTAAAAAAAATGAAGAAGGAAAAGGAAAATCACTTATTGGTACTAAAGCCTTTACTGTAATAAACCAAATATATTTACAATTTATACAAATGTTTAACCTTCAACAAAAATACAAAAAAAAAACATTTCACAAGATGCAAAACCAGGAAACAAGTTCATTGGAGACACCACTGCTCTACCAAGGACGGAACGTGAGGGAACCGCAAGGAACAGAAAGGTAATCTGGGCAGGTCACACAGAAAGAAAAGGATGGGCTCTGCCCGGGTCAGCAGGCTCTGCTCCTCAAGCCTACAGCCCCTGGCTCCTCTGTCCACCTTGCCTCGGTGCTCCATTTGGTCTAGGTAGATAGGTGACCTTCTCTGTTGATGGACTTGTCACCTCTTCTTCGTAGACACAAAGTAGTTTTGTGTCAAGGTTTGGAAATAGGTTTTCGTCTTTTTAAAGTTAAACTTTTCTATTTCTACAAATTCAAAACATTTTGGCCCAATTCAACTATGAACATTAAACCACATGTTTTCAGTAGATGACTTCGTAGACTGTAGCCTTCTTGTCCCCTGAGCCAGTGACTATGTACTTATCATCCACAGAGATGTCACAGCTGAGCACGGATGAGGACTCTTTGGACTGGGGAAAAAGAAAATGGACGGGTGTTTAATGTGGAGCATTACTCAGGGGCCCTGCTCCCTCCAAGGCACCTTCACTTCTGGTGCCATGGGAACACCATGGTCAAACTGTCATTCTCCATAAGGAACACTGACTTACCTGGAATATACTAGCTCCATAGGGGGTCCGCCAAGCATTGAGGAGGTTATCTTTTCCAGTACTCACAAACCATTTACCTAGAATTAGCAAAGGAACACGTAGTTGAACAAGATTAAAATTCCTACTATAATATTAGCTATATGGACAATCAGACTTAGCATTTTAAATCGTGTGCTATCATGTCTAAAAGGTTGGTCTATGACATGAGTAGAAAGAGCAGGTTTTAAATTCAGGCTCCACTGTGAACCATCTGTGATCTCGGGTTTAGTCGAAGCAGCAGCAGGGACCACGTCAGTCCCCTTAGCCACTGGATACACGAGTAGCATGACACCCAGCACACAATGGATCCTCAAACAGCGAATTGATGAAGTTGTTTTTCTTTAGCTAGTCTCCTTATGATAGAATGGGACGAGGAAGGATTAAATGACAATCCTAAGTAAAATGCCAGACACGATATATGGCGCACAGAATGTGGTCAGTAAGTGACAGCTACTCAGCTAGCCAGCCATCAATCTAGTGAGCAAACATTTGACTCCTCGTGAACTTCTTCCTTCTTTATCCTCATTGCAAAGTGTAATAATCAGGTTCAGCTAAATATTCCATTCTCTGACTGTGGGTTCCTTATCCTGGTCAGTCCTATCGACTTCCTCTGCTCTTGCCCCAGTTTTCTATGAATCCTCACCCAACCCTTTTCAGAGTGGCAATTAATTGCCCCACCCACGCCCTCCCCTGACTCTCCCAGCTAAAATCAAATATGTGTCAAAACCTTGTATGAGGCAATTTCACTGCCTGCTAACTTTTCTTAAATTAGGACAACAGGATTATTACATCCAGCTGCTGAGAGAACAATTTTCCCAGATATGAGCTCTACTATATATTTTTTAGAAGTCTTTTCCATTTAGGCCACCAACGTCCTTAAGGTTTCCTTTCAGCTGAACTCACCACAATAAGCAAATTTCAGAGACAGCACACAGCTTTCGTGGAGATGCAGCTGGTACTTGTCGGGCTTGTTCACATGGAGAACTTCCACGTTGCTGCTCTCCATGCCCACAGCCAGCCACTCTCCAGTTGGGCAGTACCCAAGGGAGAATATCTACAAGAAGCAGAACGGGCTCACTGATGATTTTACCCAATAAACGTAGGACGTGAAAGGGCAACAAGAAAGGGTTAACGAACAGCAAGAGCAGGGAGATGGGGTCAGCAAACTCCAGACTGTGGTAAAGTCTACAGGACAGGCGACACAACCCAGATGAGCCAAGTATTAAAAGTCTTTATGAAACAACCAGAGAAACTGGAACACTTATATCATGTGATGAGATTAAGAAATTGTTCTTAGTAATAATGGTATTGATGTATGTTGTTTCAAAGGGGTCCTTGTCTTTTACAGATACTAGCTGCAATACTTGTGGCTACAATGACAGAATGAGACCACACGGTCATGAATTACTAAGTGTTAAAGATGGGTGATGGGCATATGGGGTTTACTGAACAATTCCCTGTACTTTCGTATGTGCTTGAACATTTGCTGTACTATTAAATATATTGGAAAATTTTCATTTATTTTTAAAGGCAGACCAAAAATAGTATCCTATTCATCAGAACAAAGGGCTAAAATAGGGAGGACTAAAGGAAACTCAACAAAATTTTAATAGGGATACAAAATTTAGTAGCACATATAGTTTCTCATTTTTGTCTTATTTTTCTGAGTGGAATTACTTTTATTACAAAAAAAAAATAAGTAAACAAGTAATGATAAACAATTTTACTATCAGAAAGCACTTAAAATGGCAAACACTGTCTTTCCCAAAACAGGCCCAGACTCAGGCACTCGTCATCTAAATAATCTTCACAATCTAGTGCTCACTTCGGCAGCACATATACTAAAACCTTCACAATCTAAAATCAAAGTTGCCATTTTTACATCATTTCAAAATGCCATAAATCTAGTCAGCCATGAGTCCATTTTCTAAGGGATGAGTAATAAAATGGCATCTACTGAGATGCCGCTGCATTTTTTTAAGCTCCCGGATGCAAGGGAAATGAATTAACTTTCAGAGCTGTTGTCATTTTTCTCTTGTGATATGCCTGCACGTTTTTCAAGCTCTGTTTATATGTAAATCAAATAATCATCTCTCACCCCCACATTAGGTGGGGAGAATACATAAAACAGATCAGACACTGCTGCGCTGCTGAAGGAAAACTGTATGTTCTTTATTGCACGAATTCTTTAAAAGGCCTCATATTTAATGTCACAGCTAACACGTCTTGACCTACAGGAGTTTAGATACCACTCTGAGTGTTTCAATGTATTTCCTGTCTGTGATTTAAAAAAATTCAGTCTCTCAAATTTTAGCCCGGTCTGTCTAGCTTCTACCATCCTGGAGGGTGTGAAGGGAGGATGAGGACATCACACACACACAATCTCGTAGACTCCAGGTAGGAAAAGGTCGTCACCTGTGAGGTGAAGTCGTGCTGCTGCAGCTGCCGCCCTTCGCGCAGGTCCCAGGATCTGACCGTGTTGTCCAAGCCGCCCGTCCAGAGCTTGGTGCCATCATTGGAAATGTCAATACAGCTGGCCCCGTCTGTGTGGCCCTGGAATTGCCTGATAAAACAAACCAGATTGAATAATGATTTCCTGCCAGAGCTCAAGGTAAACACTGTTGTGTTGTTAGTTTTGGACTCGGTGTGTGTGTGTGTGTGTGTGTCATCTTTTCAGTGTCTGCTGATGTGCAAGATCAAACTAACCTTCCCCCCGAGGAGGAAGATACAGCACCTGCAGATGTTCTTTCTTTTTTCACGATCCAAGTGCTAAAGAAATGGAATGCCATTTTAGGTCACTACACAAGAGAAGTTAAATACACTCTTACAGCTATTCTTACAAATCAGTCTGGAAGGTAAAATTTCTCCCAGGTCTGGAAAAGTGTTTAAGTATAAAAAAAAAAAAAAAAAAAAAAAAAAAAAAAGACAAACACACAGAATCCCAACTGTATTCTTTCAAGAAAAACGAAGACCTGGCCTTTAGTCCTGCAGACCTGTATCACCACCCTACAAGCTCCAAGTGTAGAAGCACTCACGTTTCCATGAGCGAATCAACGCGGAGGTGCCCTTCATGCCCACAGAGCCTGAGCTCACATGTTTACTCAACCTTGCCCTCTCTACTAAAAAGAGCCCTGTGTTTGGAAATCTGTACTCCCAGAGACAGGGGGTCACACCAACCTCCTGCCTCAAAGGTGCTGAGGAGAGACACAGCTAATTGCTGAGGTTGACCCATGTGCTCCATTGCTCTCTTAACAGGCATCTTGTTCTTCAGCCAAAAACCACCAAGAACACTCAACTAACAGGGATCTGCTGAGCACAAATGCTCTATCAGGCAACAGGTCAGGCCTGCTAAGGTGGAGAGTTAACAGAAGCCACCGCAGGGCTGGCAGTTTGGGGATCCTGAACCTGACTCTGCATGCCAACAGAGGTGCTTGGGAATTTCAACAGCAGGAGAAAAGTTTCCATGCCTGTCTTTTCCCCCACAAATCTCCACACTTGGAATTTTAATGAGCGTGTAAAAGAAAAAAAGCACTGTTATTGCCCTGAATTGAGACAAGATGTAAATCGTCACTTTGAGAATCTTTCCTCTGCAAGGTATTCTGAAATTCTGTCTTAGTCCGCTCGTCCCATGCACCCCAGTTCTCCTCAACTCTGTCTCCATGCACCTCAACCACCTCAGTCTGCCTCCAAGGCTTCCGCATGGGTTACAGGGACCCTGCTTCACCTGTTAAAATGCTGCCTTTCTTTCCTCTAAACACTGTTAAAACCCAATAACCTCCTCTTCGTTTAACCCTCTGACTTCTTTCTACTTCTAGAACTAATGAAATACTTTCACTCCTTGACTATGAATGTCAGGCTGACTGACAGCGACTGGTGGGTATTCCTTCACCCCTCTATTCCTGTATCTCAGTGTTGCTCTCAGGTTCCTAGAAGGCACATCCTAGGACAGTTAAGAATGTGCAGGGTCACGACCAATAAAGATATTCAATAGATTCTATATCACCCTGTTGCGCAGAGTATCCGCTAACTATAGGGCCAGTCCAAATGGACAAAGAGACTTGTAAAACACCACCCCATTATATCAAACAGGTGTTTACTCCCCGGGAGCTGACACAGAGCAGAGGTACAGAGCACAGACATGAGAGCAGAATGCCTGGACCCCGATCGCAGCTCTACCACGCCTGGCTGTGTGACCCAGGGCAAGTAAACTTAACCTCTCTGCCTCTGGCTCCTCATCTATAAAATCGTAATAACAGCAGCGCAGATGTTGTGAGGATTAAATGGATTAATATTGGAAAAGCACTTAGAATTAATATTTTCAAAGTATTATTTATTAAGTAAAAAACAGTAAAAAAACAAAAACAGAAAACAAAAACCCTTGCTAGGTTAAAAGTATGAAGAGATTGTCAGCTTCAGCTCAATTAATTAGCCCATTTTACTCATTCTGAGCTCCTCAGTGAGTGACGAGAGAAAATAACTGCCACACTGTCACCTACATGCAAGGACAGAGCCTGGCGCAGTGACATTTATCGGATTTCTACAGAGGAGGCTTGAAGGGCGGGTGAGCGGCTGTGATGACTTCCACAGTCCATCTGTGCCTTCTCTCTGGCACCCAGGGTCCAAAAACATTAGAAGAGGCCTGCTAAATCATCCACGTGCCTAAAGTCGCACCACAAACAAAGAGTGTTTCCTAGTAAGGATGAACTGTGAAACAAGAGTGAAAGACATACTAGTTTTGTCTTGAATGTTTACTTAGTGCATACATTTTAAAAGACTTTTCTGTAACATCTCTGGTGTGAGCACCTACTTGGGTAGAGAGCGTGAGCTGCCAGAGCCAAGGAGAGACACAAAGGTGGCTGAACTGAAGCTCTCACTACAGTTAGGAGGGCAGGGTCCAGGAACCTGGGCTTGTTCCTGGGTGAATGACCCCTAGACAGGGCTTTTTTTAGTTAGTTATTGAGAAATATGGACATTTTACAACCATTTTATGAGTGAAATTCGTGGAATCTTCTCTTCTAATGTGCATCTGTTGATTTTGTTATCCTGTATCAGGTGGCTCCTGTTTACAGAAATGAGGTTCTAGCCAAAGCCAAAAATATCTAGCACAGAGGATCCTTCATACCACCATGCAATCCATGATGGGCTGCCCCATGGCAAAAGCTAGGAATGTTTTTTAAATAAGTCTGGCATCTGTACGTGGCTGAAGAATGGGAACACGAGAGGGAGGTAAATATAAAGTCTGGGGACACCCGACCATAGCAGCAAGATGGTGGGTCCCAAGGCTTTGCAATCCCAATACCCAGATTCAAGCCCGGCATACAGTAGGGTCTTCATGTGTAAGCTGAGAGCCTAGGGGCACCTGTAGAAGCATGGGGCCTTCTGAACCCCCACAGAAAACTGCCTGTGCTCACCTCACCAGCGTCTGGTTGTGCAGGTCCCACACAGCGATGTTGCCGTCACTGCAGCAGGAGAAGCAGACCTTGGAGTCGGGGCTGATGGCCAGGGCGTAGCAGGCGGGGGCCGAGGACGTCAGCTCTGCCTTGATGCGCGGGGTTGGAGCAGCCAGGTCCCAAATGGACAGAGTGCTGGCCTCCCCTCCCACTATGAGAGTGCAGCCATCAGGGAGCAATTTGCAGGAACGAATGTAGTTGTCTCTATTCTGTGAAATAAACATAATTTAATTGCTGTAATGCATTACACCAAACAGTAACAATGCCATTTCTCTAACTGCTCTCTTGATTTTTGGCTTGAAAAGTGGTATTTCACGGACACTAACAGGCAAGAGTTCTGTAGTAAAGATCGAGATCCGATTGTAACGGTCTTGGTTGAAACAAAAAACAAGACAAACTCAGGGGACTGCGCACTTAAATGTAACTGTATCTAATGCTCAGCCCCCTGCTGAGCAGATAGGACTGCGATTATCAGTAGATGTGAGGCAGGTGTACACATGCTTCTGTAGGAAGAAACCACTATTCACAGCTAGTTTATAAATCTTTGATCTCATCACCCTCCATTCTTTATTATTTGTAAACTGCAGACCCACTGCCTATGTTTTGGTTTTCATTATTCTTAACTGTACTTAAGGTTGCTTCATTAGCCAGATGGATCTGCTTTCTCAAGAATTTAACAGAGCTGCTTTCTCAACTTGTAGCATGGCTGCTGTCATATGTAAGCCTCTCCATCCAAAGGCCAAAGAAATTGACCAAGAAAAGGTATCTCTCTCTGTCAAAATCAACACATATTAAAAAGGGAGGTGTTACCTAAAATGGTGGAACCTAAAACGACGCCCCCTCCAAGAAATAACTGCTATCCTTCAACCTAAATAGATAGAGCTGAATTTTTTTTTAACTATGCTTTAACCATGGCCTATCATTTAAAGATTAGAGACACTTTAAGCACGTAATTTCAGAAAGGATGATGAGTGTCATAAAGGACTCCTACTACTATAGAATGCTGGGCTGTGCTTAAGTTTCATTAATGGAGGTATTTTTAAGTAATTTCTCTAAAAAAAATAAGCCAAAAACTACTCCCCGAAATGTCTTAAAAATACTGCCACTCTTCTTTATGGAAGCACTCTCTCCGGAATCCTCACTGCTTGCAGGCAGGCAGCAAGTAAACGGCACCATCTGTGATAGCAATGCGCAGGCAGACACCACGCCAGGGGCATGGCGGCCTTTGGCCTGCCTCAGGCCAATGGTATGTGGTCTGTAAATCCTGGGGTTACGGTTTAGAGAGCGGAACATGTCCCGGCGTGTTCTATGATCCTGAAAAAATGCACGATGATATTCTCACGCTCTGGGAGAAGGTGGACTGGGTGCCTCAGGACAGCATTCTCACACTCCTATTTTGCTGATAGCTGCCCTGATTTCTTACAGTGTAATCTATTAACTCTTTCCTAAAGTTAAACCCAGCCAGCTCTCCTAGGTCTCTCTGAAAACACAAGACCCTGTTCAGAATGGTTTTAATGCCATGTTATCAAATGTTTACTATTCAATATTTATCCAAAGGCTGTAGGGAAATTAAAAGTGGAGTGGTTTGCAGGGCTCAGAGTCCAGGGCTAGCTGCGCTTTCATCCATTAAATGGGAAAACCCCCTTTAGAAAACACATTCAAACAAGGACAGCTTCTGTAAATGACCATAAAATATTTTTTTAAAAGAAATCCATCAACCCTGGGATTTAACCACTGAAAGAGCAACAAATGAAACCTTCACATTGAAGGGAGAAGGGCGGGGGGAGCTAAATAGCTAACACAGGAAACAGAATGGGCTTCCATTTCCTCATAATGGGAATAAAACCCAGGCACGGACAGCTATTTCCTTATTGAGGCTCCAGGGAAAAATTACCCCTGTGCACCGGTTCCTGTTCACTCACCAGACAGTCGAGCTGAGAGACAGGGCTCTTATTGCCGGGGTGGCTGATGTCCCAGACCTTGACACAGCCCTTCCCACCCGTGTACACGTGTCTCGTGGGGTTGCTGATGGTCACTGCACACACCACCTCCCCGTGGTTCAGGGTGTTGATCTGGCGAGCGTGTCGGGGGATTCCGGGTCCGATGAGGGCGTCAGGGGGGAAAGGGACAGGCTGCATCTGACCATCTGCGGTAACGTGGAAGGAGTACGCACTTTTGGACAGAGGAGGATGGGAGAGGAAAGAGGACAGGAGAGGAAACAGAAAAGACCTTTGTCATAAAGCAATTTGTCACAGCCTCAGCACGCTTCTATGAGAAACACAAAGGAAAGATTTGCTTGTTACGATTGCCTTTTAAAATCGACATCCTTTTAAAATCGACATAAGTTGAAGTATTTACTGAGGGAACAGTAAAAGAGGTAATAAGAGAAGTCTGAGGTGTACCAAAAGACACATATATTGAACTGTATTTTAAATTTGTTTTAAAGATTTTTAAATTTTGCTTATCTATTCCATAAAGCATTCCTTCAAACCTCATTGTAAAACACTAAATGTACTTCCAAATTAACATAAAACACCTCCTTCCATGTACCTTTTATAACTGTATCATTTCTTTGTATAATTTTAAATGATTATTTTCAATGCTTAAGATGAGCCCTTAAGAACTCACAATGATTACACACAGTGAACAGTATAGCTCAACACTAACAAACAAAAACAGCTTTCTAAAGGTACCAGTTTAAGACTTGAAGTTAAACTCTCTTTTGAATAACCTAGAGAAAATAAAAGACTCTCTTAGGCTAAATGGCTTTCCGACAGAGATTTCAGGTTTCCTCCTCAACGACCTCCCTGTCTACCTTGGCCACGGCCCCAGCAAAGCTCCCAGCTTAAAGACTACTCTTCTCAGATTCAGGAGGAGTCAGGTAAGCCCGTGTCCTGACCAAAGAGATATAGGCAGAAGCTGCTGGGTGGTGCTTAGAGGAAGTTCTTACCCTAAAACAAAGTGGACCCTGCACTTTCCACCCAATTATGCTATGAACCTAAAACTGCTCAAAAAATAAGTTTATTAATTGAAAAAGAAAGAAAGAAAGAAAGAAAGAAAGAAAGAAAGAAAGAAAGACTGTAAGAAAGAAAGAAAGACTATAAGAAAGAAAGAAAAGGAATTTTAAAAAGGAGAAGGGAGTTGTGCCTGCCCTCTTCTTTTCCTCCTCCTTGCTGCCTGAAATATGAGCAAAATGACTAGAACTCCAGCAGCCCTTTTAGGCCAAAAGGTGACACTTTGAAGATGGAAATCAACTGCTGAGGGAGGTAGAATAGAAACGCAGGAGGCAGAGGCCCCAGTGACACCATGGGAGAGGGAAATAAACTTCTGTTACTGAAGCCATTGTTATCTTCTCCTGCTAAATGCAAACTTAATTCGCACATTTGCTTCTTAATGCATATTTTTTTTCTCTCATTATCAAAGTAAACTCCAAGCACTAATAAATGACAGGTATTATAAAACATAAAGATAAAATACTTTAGAGAATGTAATAACATTTTCGGCCTGCATCCAAACTGATGGAATTACGCACATGGCACTTTAAAAATCGCTACTTTCACATTCTGCTCATCCGAAGCATCGCTAGGCAATCTACAAGTTCAACATTAAACCTTTTCTATATGATCACATACATTAACAACAACTGAAGTACGTGGAGCTTCCGCTTTCCTATAACCCTCTGGGATAAGTCTGGGTACTCTCTGGAATTTGTCATTGGCAATTTGCAGTCCCTTTACAGATCTAAAGACCATGGGTATTAATTAAGAACTCAACATTTCATTTTAATGCTAGCTCAAATTTTGTAAAATAATTTAGCAAGCACAAAATTGAAAACTGATACAAGATATCAGGTCTCTATTAGCCTGCACATAAACCCACAAACTTTCTTAGCTTGAAAATAAATATATGCTATTATTTTCCCTCTATGAAACCGAAATATCAAACACATGAAAAGTTTTTAAAAGAACTCCCCCTCCCTCCAACCAGAGGACACAATCTTGGATATTTGTTATCTCCTGGCAAATTGGTTCCAATAGCTAATATGAAATGGCTATTCCCAAATCCTTAACATTACTCTTAATTTGAACAATTGAGCACACATAAAGGAAACCACACAGATTGTCCTGGGAAATAAATATGTATGTAAAACAATTGTAGCCCAAAGCCCTTATGTCACCAAAACACTAAATCTTCTATTTTTTATCCAATAGTATCCTTTGGCGTTATTAGTGATGTATCAAGTCCATATGACATTTCAATACATGCCCATTATAGTTCATTGAATCCATGCCATTTATGGTGGAATATTTGGAATCAAATAGCATTTTGCTGCCCCTGAAGAGACCACAAGAACTGGGGTTTAGGTCAATTCATGTTCTAGGAGAATTATTTGAGGTCCAGTATCAAGTTATGTGACCCAGATAGTGGGCACCATGACCTGGGAATGAAAATATCCAAGAAATAACCAAGTGAAGCTGGAGAAATGACAAGTGAGTTTTTATTAAATAAAATAATCGAACTGAATGTATTTTAGAAGAACAGTGGTTGACATCTGGAGAGAACGTGCTTCTCAAAGCTTTCTGAGCCATGAGAATAACGGCACAAGTGAAGGTTAGTTTCTCTGTTTGCCATAAATCAAGGTGGGGGCTGCCTGGTAAGCAAAGTCTCCATCAGGAGCCCTTTTAGCAACTCCGAATTTTTAGGGGGGAAAAAAAGCAATTTTACCTTGCTTCCATTGGAACCCTGCTTATTATAGAGTTAAATGTTCCAGATTAAAATAGATACACAATGTACAGAGAGAGCTGTACACTCGTCTCTGGAAGACACCAATTCTCTCCCTGGTGTCTTCTTTAAACCGCACAGGAGGTCTGTGATCATCATACTGAGGCAATTTGAAATTGATTCACAGTGCAGAAAACTGCTGCCAGAAGCTGTGAACATTCGCCTATCCCAGGGGAAACCCATATGGATGTTAATACATCAGTCACAGGGGGCCTCGGAGGAAGCTGGCGCTGCCCGCTGTGCTGGGAGCCTAATCAAATGAACAAACCAGAACGATGCAGAGGGTTGGATGGTCTCAGAGAGGGATGAACTGAAAGGAAAAACCAGGGGAGCAAACGAAATGGTTTAGCATTAGTTATTTGCCTACAGGAAGAAAAGGACCCTCTTTGAGAAAAGGCCACATTGATGGTGCATCATGATGATGTTAAAGAGATCCCAGAAGGAAACTTACCTTCTCTATCGATTGAGGAACTAGGAAAAGTAGAATCAACCATGAAGAGGAATTTAAAAATAGATAGTATTTATAAATATCTCTCAAACCTAAATTCAGAAAGAAGCCAGCCACAAAAGAATGCATATGGTGTGACTGCATTTACAGAAGTTCAGTGATAGGGAAAATCCACCTACCATATTAAGAGTCTGAGTGGTGGTTACCTTGGGCGACTGGAAGGAACACAAGGGGGGCCTCTTGGGTCCTTTTGGTGAAAAGTCGCCGAGCTTTTACACGTTCGATACGTACACTTTTTGTTTGTCAACCTCAAAAATTAGAAGCTTAGATTCATTTGTTTATTCAAGAAAAAGCTGAAGGGAGAGCCAGCTCCTGACCAATGAACATGTTAGACTAGGTCTGCAGCCAAGGCCACAGCCCAGACTTTGGTTTAAGTGAACCTGAGATGGGGAGTCTCGGCTCACTGGCTTCACTGTGGTCTCCCTAACCGGCCTAATTACCTGTGGCCTACCACGTGTCCATTCCCCGATCCACGAGGCAGAAACAGTAATAACTGAAAGGGTTGTTGTGAGGATTAAAGGAGGTAACAGCTCCAAAACTGTGAAACACTAACACGATGCTTGACACCTGCAGGGGCCTTCAGGCAATGACGGTGTCAGTATTAAACGCCCATGACTCTAAAAGGGGAAAGTGAAGACATGTTGAAACAAGGACTCTTATGAGGGCCAGTGGGAATATGGAAAGAGAGGGAGATGCAGGATGGGAGTCAGGAAAGCAGAAGGTAATGAGCAGGCAAGAAGAATCAGGAAATTCACAAATCCTGAAGGCAAGGGCGGGCAGGAAGATGGCACTTAGCAAAGAGAAGACTTTTGGACAAGACCGTGGCAAACTGCATGGCAGAAAGGACAGACCCTGGAGCCTTCATTAGGACGACACTGCTAGGGCCACACGATGGTGCCCAAGAAAGCCCCAGAGAGCACAGCCCCCGCCCCACCCAGATTTTTAAACCAAGCACCTGCAGATCAGGATCTAAATGTGAAATCTGGTTGTAGAACTTAAAAAAATAAAGCCCAGGGAACATCACAGATTTAAAAACTGAATGAAATCAAACATGTTTGGAGCAGGAGACTTTATTTACTGGGCACACACCAGAGGGGCAGGAACTCAGAGTCCCCCACTGGGATTCCTCACAGAGCAGCGGTGGCAGACTGAAAAACAAGACCATGTTCTGGGGAAGCAGGTTGCTTTTTCCTAGCAGGCTGGCTCCAGTTAATACAACTACGTTGCGTTCTGTGGCCAAAGGAAAACAGGTGTTTACAGAGTTATTGATTTGCTGTAAACAGATAGGAATGGCAGCAGCAGCATTCAGTAAACTGTAATGAAGACCCATGGACCCCAGAGATAATGGCTATGGCCAAGACCCTGCTGCCTGTGGACTTGGCACTCTAGACGTGGGACTGCTTGCTGTTTTAACAGGTATCAAAAATCCGATCATGTCAAAGGCCCTCACTTACTCTTCAAACTCCTTAGGGTTCACTAAGCCCTTCATGATTTAGTGTCGATCGGCTTCACTTCATGTGACCATCCTGTATCCCAAACTCCTAGCCATGTGGATCAGGCCAGTCCCCTAAAATATTGCAGGCTGTTACATCTCCATGTTGCGCACAAACTGTTCCCTCCTACCTAGAATAGCACCATCTCCCTCCAAAGTGCACTCATTTCTTCCTTCCCTGAGCCTGGATGATTCTTTTCCAGGGTCCTAGCTCATCCTATCAATTTCAACATGGCACGTGTCGCACGGCTATTTACTCCAAGTGTTTACAGCTCTGTCTTTTTCATTCCAGAGTTCTTCAGGGACAGGTGGGGTGACTTCACCAGCTAGCATACAACTGGCACTCAGTAAATGAATCCAAACACCTCAAGTTGTTTATTGCTACCCTAATCACTTGTAAGTCAAGGCATGAAAGGTTGCTCCGGCAAGGAAAGTCAGCTGCATTAAGAACATGGAGAGTCCTCTAACCCCCTGGGTTATGCCAGTCAACTTTCCCAAGGAATTTCTAGCAGTCGTACAGAATAAGGCTAAGAGATGGCATCAACTTTCCCAAGAAGGGAAAGCAGTCTCTAGAGAGTTGATTTCAATCATAACAAAAGGCAATGAGGCAATGAATGCAACTACAGTAACTGAGTGAAATCCACAGCTCCTCCCCAAGTCAGCAGAGCCCAGTGGATGCAGGAGCCTTCCAAAGCAAGCTGAGGCAAGAGCAGCCACAGATCATACGCAGCAAGCTTGATCTTGTGTCTGGCAGCTGAAAAGAATACAGTAAACTACAAGAAGTGAGGAAAACTAGGTTAGTTTCCATTTAGTCTCTAAAGACTTGGGGATCATATGTAACTTATTTGGGCCTCATTTCCCTACTTTTACAATGTGCCCTGACAAAAAACTTATCCTAGAAATGTGACTATTGAGATGTGGAGTAAATAAAGAGGGAACATACTTCAAGAGAAGTTACTGACGCACCATACAGATTCAACCTTTGGTTCCCGTGTTCCAGAAGGCAGCTCACTCTCCCTTATGATTTAGATAGGAGAGGGTGACACCTACCCAGCTAGTACGTGGAAGAGCCAAGATTCAAGTTCAGTCAGGCCTACCACAACGGTGGAGTCCAACCGTTACTACAGCTTCCACATGAGCACCACCTCAAGAGGGACAATGCGGTCCCAGCAGGTGGAGACACCTACCCTGCTCAAATAGACGTCAGGCATGTCAACATATCGGTGCCCTTCTTTATCGAGTTCTGGGCACAGGAGGCTTTGAGGGCTGGGGCATTTGGTCATTCTAAGATAGACGAGAATAGTGTAAGTTATGATTCTGGAGAATAATCTTAGCCTCAAGAACTAGGGTAGTGAAGGTGGTCAGGGGTGAGGTCACAAGAAATTCAGGGTCATACTATTCTAAGATTTCAGGAAAAGAATATAGGTCCTCAGGAATATAATTTATCTACTTGTGGTAAAATCTCCTCTGCCAATAGAACAAGCACTACCTTCAATATTTCTTAGGGTCTGCACATCTAACCCATAACACCTAAAAAATCCTTTACTTTTCTAGCAGGAATTTTCCAGTGTGGCATCCTAACAATATAAATAGAGGGCTCTGGTAGCAATTAAATTACAAACTGAGGGCTTCAAAGCATTAAGATGAAAGACTTTTTGTTTGTTTCCTTACTTAGTTGAATATACTGCCATTCTCATTTTTTAAAAGGCAAATGCAGAATTTCTTAAAATGGATATGAAAAAGAAAATTACTAGACAGAGAAAACAAGAGATAGCCTAGTCAATACACTGGCCAACGTCAGTATTTATGGTTCTGAGTTATAGGCCCTACTTCCTCCATAAATTAAACATTTCCAGATTTGTTACTGTGCTAGGGCAGCTACAATGCAGGACAAAGGTCCAAACCAAGAGATGCTTGGATGAAAAGTGAGACAGAGAGAAGTTTAAAATAGCCATTTCAATTCAAAAATGCTAGCCAAGAAACCCACCACTACAGGCAAACAGCATTATCTGTACAAGAACTTGTACAAACTACACTTATATATCTGAAAGTCATTTCTGAAGGAGAGAGAGAGGGGGCAGTAAAGGGAGGGACAATCATCCAGCAGCTAAACCCAATGCACATCAAAATAAAGGGCCTCACAGGTCAACATAATTTCAAGAAGTTAGGTATATATTCCCGGGTAGAAAAACAGAAGTTAAACCCACATGGTGATGCTAAGACACAAAACGGGAATACTACTTTTAGCATTTAACAGACCAAAAAACACTCAAATATCACAGCAAGTAAAAAAGGGCTGAATTAATTTTCAAATCCACTAAATAAACTAGCTGCGGAATCTGGACACTGGCAACAGAGGAACCAGAGCAAAATCAGGAACGGAAAAGTAGGGGATGGAGGGGGCCGGGGTGCTGGTCACTGAAATGTCCTTCTTGGCTAGAAGCCAAGGGTGGCTTCACTTCACTGCTGCAAAACACGTTTTCCTAAGAGGCGATTTTACCTCAAATGTAGTTCTTTTCCCTTTAGGCTCAGACTCCACAAGGGCACTTTAAAGATTTATTTAAACACTAAACAAGTGGGTGGAAGATTTCTCAATTACATGTCTAGCATTAAAACACAGGGTGAAGGAACCTGGAACTAAGCTGGAATCTTGAGTTAAACTATTATTAGTCTGAGTTATTACTGACCTCTGGGTGCTGCTACAGGAGGCAGGTAGAGCACGGCCCCCAGTATTTATGGGAAGAAAGCAGTGCTCCGGGAGGGGAGGAGGGTATGAAGAACGACAAAGAGGTGTCACCCTGTCTAAACTTCCAAATTTCTTTCACCAGTGATCTCCACAGAGCTAAGGGGGATACATTTCCTAAAACTGAGTTCAAATTAAGCTGACCAAACAATACCAAATGAATCTCACCTTGAGGGTTTGGAACATTATCAGGGTGACCACTTATAAATCAGCACCACTAGTTCCAAAATGCAAAATGTGAATCTCCTTTGGGAAGGATGAATCACAGGGACTTACACCATCTAGTCAACACACAGCAAACATTTCTTTACTGGTTATCTATGCTCGAGGGGACAAGGGGACTTCAGAAGCTTCAATTCTAGTGAGGAAGAAGCAGACAGAAATATGACAAATATAACTCAAGAACGAAGTGTGAAAAAGTGTCACTAGATGTTACAGGTTTTACGGGAAAGAGTTTATGTATGGGAGGCATCAGCAAAGTCTTAATCAAGAAGGCAGCAACTGAAGTGGTCTCTGAACAAAAATATTTCCACAGGAAGAGAGAAAGACTGGTGAGAAGGGAAGCTGCTCCAGGCAGAAGGAGGAATCGTCAGGGAATATGGGGTTACCCCATCTGGCCAGAGCACAGGATGCAAAGAACACAGGACCTGAGGCAGGAAAAGCAGGTGGGGTGATATAAGCTCCTTGAATGCCACACCGCGAGCTTATACGCAACTTTTGAAGATCTCCAAGCAAGAAATGGATCAGATTAGATAAACACTTTAGAAAGGAGAAAATTCATCTAGGATCCTACTGACAAACGTGGGTATGAAATAAGTGAGGATTTTAACTAATAAAGAGACTAGGTAAAAATGGGAGTTAAATAAGGAAAAATCTAAAGGCTAAAGTTTGTTGCCCAGATGTCAGAGAGAATGGAGAATATGCCTCTGCCAAAGATACACAAGTTAGGAGAGAGTGATCTAGAAAAATGACCAGGTTAACTGGGAAACTCTATTGAGATCTTAGATGACTTTAATACCAAAAGCAAGCACAGAATATTGGCAACACGAGTCGTATTGCTTTAGGTCACTTTGACAAAAACAATGTAAGGCCATAGGGCCTTTGCATATGCTAGTTCCTCCGCCTAAAGTTTATGCCCTATAGGGTTAATGCAGATCAGAAAATACTTCTAGGAATTCTTCCTCGATCCTCACAGATGAGATCGGCCCATCGCATACTTTCATAGGAGAATGTTCCTCAGTCATAGCTATTATCTCAATTATAATTATAATTTATTTTTTGTGATTTGATTAATGCTGTCTCTCCATCACCAGACTATGAGATTTCGATAGGGTCCCCTATGCCCATGTAGCAAGTCTCAATGAAATCTGTGGAAGAGAGGAAAGGAGGGAAGTGACTGTCTAGATTTTAGTGAGCAGATGGTGTGGGAACCTGAAATCACATCCCACAAGACAGGGCTGAAGCAACGGACATATTCAGCCAGAAGAGATGCCCCATGGCAAGATGGTAGTCTCCAAATATATCTCAAGAGCTGTCATGAGGATGATGGATGAGCAGTGCACTGGGTGGTCTCAGGGGCTAGGAAAGAACCAGGATTGATGGGTAAAAGTTCTAGGGAGACAGATCTCAGCTCAAGGGCTGGAAGAGTTTTCGCACAGCTGGAGAAAATGGATTGCTCCCAGGAGCAGCAAGTCCCGCATCAGCAGACACACAGTCAGAGGCACGCAGCCACTTGGTGAGGCTATCATAGCAGACTTAAACCGCAGATGAGCATTTACACTAGAGACACTTTCAAGGTCCCTCCAGCCACAGCTGAACTCTTCTGGCTGCACCACTTTTAGGAGACACTCATCCACATGAATGCCGCAGGCTCCCTGTGCTGGGCGCTGGTCCCACGCTGTCCTCCCTTTCTCCTTTGCGCCGTGGGCTTATTCCTCCTACACGTGCGTCAGCTTTCAGTGTATCTGCCTCACCCCAAGGAAGCTTTGCCCTTCCTAATTTTGGTCATTCTTTACATGTTTGCCTATAACCCACTGCTCTGCCTTCGTATCACTTATCACTTCTCAAAAATATAACTAAAGTATTCATCATTCCTTCAATATTTCCACCACATTAGCGGCACCACCCCACCCCCAACCCCTCCAGGCAAGGGAGGCAAACATTCTCTTTCCTGGAGCATGCTCAGCTTCTAATCCAAAGCCTGACATACAGTTCTCGCTCAAACGCCCATGAATAGTCATCCAAATATTATTTCAATTGGTATTTCTCAGAGAATGACACTTGTAAAACTTTTACCACCTTGTTCACCCTACCCTGGACATACTGGTTTGTCACCATTTCTCTTAAGAGTCTCAGACCAGTGCTGTTCAAAGTGTAGTCTGCAAATGTTTGCTACTGTCCATTGGCTGAGAAACATTTAAACAGCAATTTAAGTCAGTTCCTAACTCTTGTACTAAAAAATTGAGATAGTCTGTATCTTTTCCTCTATATTTATCTGTATTGTATATAACAAGAGTATCGATCTTTGTTATAATTGGGAAAAAAACTGGCCTGTCATCACAGATGGTTTGAGAAGCACTGCCTCAGGCAGTATTGCTTCACTAAACAATAAGAGTTACTATATTAATTAATGAATTGACATAGGGAGTAAGGCTATATAGCCCGGACCCTGGCTAGTCCGGGAAGTTCACTTTGCCCTCTGATATTAACTCCATCTTGCTCACATAATATATTCATCTCAAACTTGAAAAGAATCCTAAAAAACATTTTAACCATTTGAGATGGCAACGACCACTCTGATCCAGAGACCAAGGGAAGAAAAGCACTGTCTTATGTGAGAGCCTCACAACTTTGCCACTATGACTGCTGTCCTTGCCCTTGGGCACCTCATATCCTAGTTTATGCAGCTGTGAACACAAACCCAAGGAACTCACAAGCCGAGGACGTGAATATTTGGCTCTAACAAGCATGACACCAGTACCGTCATTCGCTTGTGTCTCATGATGTTATCAACATACACAACACATACAAACACACACGCAGGAACACAATTATAAGGAACTGGTTCTGCACACCAGCCTTCGAGACTAGCACTGTAGCTCATAGCTCCACTCATCTGCTGCGCACGTAACATTCAAGGTGGGGTCTTGGCAGCTGGGAACACCCCCATGCCTCTGACTCTTAAAACTGGCTTTCCCTAATGATCAGTTGGACTTGGCTTTATTTACCTGTTATTTCCTCAAAGATTCATCAGTTACTATTAATTGTTGCTTCTCATCACAACGTTGGTTGTTTGCCCTTTATCCACTCAACAGTTAGTAGGACACACAATAGACACCTGCCAGCAAACCACGCATAGAAGAAAAATCCATAAATGCCCTGGGATACACCAGACTGGAGGCAGAGGCACACGACCGAGAAAACACACAACATAGTAGCTCATGAGTATTCAATAATCAGAAGGAATCTACCAGCTAAGTAAGCATATGCAATACTGCCCCACTCCCCAATCCTGTTCTTCCTTAGGCCTAGATGTCGCCCTATTAAAGTCTTAACACCTCTACTAGATTCCTAGGGTAAAAAAAAAAAGCCTCGATTCATCATCAATCATATTACTATGGAATAGTTATTACAATGCCTAAATGTGGAATGACAGAAACCTACTCTTCTAAAAGCAGGTGATGGGGTAAAGAATTCCATTTTTCCTCATTCCATTTTGCTTCTGGTTTATTTGATACAAGTCTCTAATCAAAACCACACAAGGATGACCAGGGAGTTGAAGAGACCACTCAAAATAATGCAATAATGTCTGCTTTCAACTTTAATTTATGCGGTCATTGCAAATACACAAAGGGAGAGAGTATAACAAAAACAAACTGAAGGCCTATGCCATGCATATCTATTTAGAAAAATCAACAAAACTGGAACAGGCTTTCAGCCACCTTCTATCCTAGGGAAAGGCAGATATTTGCTGAGAAAGTAAGACATACTTCGATTTTGTTTTGTACAAAAATTGAGAACTCAAGGAATTCTTAGCAATCCCTTTTCTAATTACTAAGAACATTATAGAAAGCAAATGATTTCAAGTGACCAAGGAGGAATAACAGTTTTTTAAATTCTAAATGCTCTTTCACCCTTTAACCTATCTTTCTTGCTTCCCCACACAGCCACTCTGCTTTCTGTAATTCTGGACCTCTCGGAGCAAGGCACTCAACAAAACTTTACTCGGCAGTCAACCTTGGATATTGGTATCCAACAGAACCTACCCTTTACACAACTCTCATTTCCACCAAGATAAAGCAAAGGTGGCTCTGAGTTGGGTAAAGAGATAACGTTTCAAATTTCTGAGATTTCAAGAGTTCGTGATAGCTTACTACCCATAACACAGTCCCGGTGAAAATCCCCACAGCTACCCTCTCACCACACAGTGAAGCGGAACGGCTTTCTGAAAAAGGGTCAAGTGAGGAGGGGCAACTGCCCCCAGTTCTTGCATACCTCCTTACCCTGTCTCCAAGAGCTTCTCTCCAGAAATAACTAAATGCATGAGATCACCCACAGTGAGAAGACGGAGGCATGACACCTACAGTGTGCCTATTTATAGAAAGTGTTAGCACTCCTCAGGAAAAGACACTAGAAATCTCCTTGGAAACACCCAGGCCTGTGCTCCCTTTGGGATCCTAGTTTGCTAATACCTGTGACTAAGTAACCACCTTGAAAACAAAACCGAGGAGTTGGAGGTACTTACGGTTTCCCCCCAGGGATTCCTGCCAGGTTGGGAGGGATTGTGGGGACTCGCATATGAGGAGGAGGGTCAAACCCCACCTGGAAACAAAATAAGGCATCACAGACTCAGTTTAAACAGAGTAGGCACTTTGTGAGCATCTCTAAAGGCTTCCCGTTAGATTCCCCAAAGCGACGTAAGCAGAAGCAGGAATAGTGCCACATGCTAGCATTTTTCAAAGTATTATAATGCAAGAAATAATACAACCAACTCTAAAAAGCACAAGGTGTACTTCTTCTTTGGGAGGCAGGACAGAGTGTGATCTCTGTGCACCGAGAACAAGCTTCCCATGGTCAATGCTACCTGTGGACTTAGGATGTTCTGCCTTGTCCAAATAATTACACACAACAGTAGTATGCTGTCTCAGTTAGGATTTCTCGACCTTGGCACTGTCAACAGTTTGGGCGACATAGTCCTTTGTTGGGCCTGTCCTGGACAGGACAGGATGTTTAGGGGCATGTTTGATCTCTACTAAGTGCCAACGGCATCCTCCAGTTGTGATCATCTAAAGTGTCTCCAGATATTACCGAATGCCTCTAGGAGGCAAAACCACCCCTAGTTCCATACCACTGGTCTAAGTTAATGCTTAACTCATTCAGGATTTTGTGCACCTTAATGATGGTGTCTAGTCCCCTAGCTGCCCTCTTTGCTTAAGACTATCTTACCCTCCACTGCACAGACTTTCCCACAACTGTGACAGAAGGGAAAAACCAATGAACCTTATCCCCACTCCAAGTTTTGTGGAAGTAATGTTATTCAAAGAAGAGAGAGAAGACATACTTCAAAGATATCTGTATTTTCCTGGTAAAAAATGAGGCCATGTACACAGTAGCAGAAGGCAGGGCAAGAAGACAAGAAGAGAACCTGCCCCATGGTTTCATTTCTTTTGTGTTCTTGCCTGTTGCTCTGAGATCATGTTTACACCTAAGCCATGTTATTGGGTTTAAAGAATAACACAGGCATGGAAAGAGAAAGTTATGACTTCTCAAATATTTTTTCCTAAGAATAAAAGAGAAAAAAAAACCTGCAAGAAAACTAATGAAAAGGCTTCTGTGAGCTACTTGATTCATTTCATCACCTTCTAAAAAAAAAAAAAAAAAAAAATCTACTTTGCTGGGAGAAAACCAGATGTCCCCTGAACCACTAAAGTAGCTCCTAAACACTGCCTTTTTTCATCCACAAACACAGTAAAGCGAAAAGTGTTTGGCCCTAACTTAATGAAGCAGCATACGGATGAAGGTGGATAAAAGGAGGCGGGTGCAGTGGGAACACCAGGTCTTTGTTTCCGAGGCATGAGGACTGCCACCCCAGCCCTCCAAGCTCTGTGGAGCCCAGCACGACCCCAGCATGCTCAACCCACTGCTGTCACCTACCATGGGGGAGCGCCCGTAGGCCACCACGGCAGCGGCGGCAGCGGCCGCGCTCATCTGTGGGGACATGTTGTGCAGACTGGCATAGGCGGCGCCAGGGCTGGTCAGCTCGCCATTGAGGCCGGCGTGGGGCGCCATCCCGAATGGGGCCGGGTATGGGCCGGGCACCGCCAGGGGCGTCCTCAGGCCAGCTGCTGCAAGAAAACACAAGCCACATGTGACTCAACTATCTGCAGAGGTCCAGCCTGGCTGGTCATTCCGGGGTTGCTTTTAGTGTCATTCATTAGAGGGAAGGAGAAAGAGGGAAGGCGGGGGACAGGTAATCACCTCCAACTCATACACAGGGTCCCTTCTTCCCCAGAACTGACTTCATCTCCAGGAAAGAACAGACCCCAGGGGAAGCAGTGCCCACACATTTCCTCCTCGGTATATTAAGTAGCACTGGGAAACCAGGGGGAATTAAGCAGCATTATTGCACCCAATTCACAGAAGGCAAACCAAGGCACAGACACTACCTATTTACCTGACTTAACCTCAAAAGGTTTTCTTGATAAAATCCAAGATTTCTCCTTCAATCCGAACCTTCCATTCCCTGGTACCAATTCCAAATGAAAACCTGATCCTGGATTTATATAAACCAAAGCACGGGTTTAGAAGAAATATTCTGGTGCCTCTCTTCACCTTTGGGCCCAGGGTATTAACTTTTTTCCTTTCCCCATGAGGAAGATCAAGTTGAAAGTTATGAGTTTACTTATGGCTGGAGTCTCAGTGAAAGCCTCCCAATTTCTACTGAAGGAGAGACCCCTGACTCCTGAGGAATAGACCAGAAGAAAACTGGCCGACTAAAGCAAGCAAGAAGCACACTTGGGCCAGCCAGATGAATTTTAGTCAATATTAGCAAACTCAGACACACACTGATAGTTTGGGAAGGAGCTTACATTCAGAATAATTACAGAAACTTTATTGAAGTCCCTCGGATTTGGATAAATTGGAAATAAAAGAAAAGCTGAATGTAAACAGTCAGAGATAGAACAGGGTGCAGCTGCTAAAACTCAAGAATGAACATCTGTGTCTGTCTTATCACGGCTTTTCAGAGATAGGAAGGAAATGCAGTAAATGCATTTCACGTTCGTGGGAAAATGGCGTCACAACATGAGCAGATGACGAAGCAAGATGGGAAAGGAAAAACAAAATAAAGCACAGGAGGTGATGCTCTACCCGCTTGGTTAACGAGGGGGTCCATGGCTGGAGGCTTGCCGAGGCCTGGACGGAGTCCTGGAGTGGCGCTGGTGCCCGGCGTTGGCATGTCGCTCCGAGGCGTCGGTGTGCTGGATTTCAGAACAGGCGTGCTGGCTTTTTCATGCTGGTATCATTAAACAAATTAAATGAGTATTATTTTTAATCCAAGCCATATTACACAATTTATCACAACAGCAGCTGGGACACTGGGCACCTTCTAGCTACTCCCTCAGCCAATTTTCATAAATCCACACAATGTTGACAGCATTAACTTGTGAGCGAGAAATGTTGACCTTTCCTCTTCCTGCCAGAATTAAAACTCCAGCAAGAGACACAGAACATGATCACACTTCTTCCTCCGCAGATTTTATTTTAAAAAGTATTTTTCCATCAGGCTTGTGGACTTTGGATCTACGCCAAGTTAGAAAGATGACCATTCAGAGAAAATTCCCAGTCACTCAGAAACAAATGCCTGGTCACCAACAATGCCAGAGGGAAGGACCCCTTTTCTAATCTTGCCTTTCAGTGGCAGTGGGAGTGAGACTAGCGGTGAGAGACAGCAAGGCCACGAGGAGCAAACTAGCATCTGAGGCAAATGCCCTCACTCATCCCATCACTGTGTTTGAACGATGTGCCCAAGATGAATAGCCTTTTGGAGGTAAGCGTCATTCTCAGCTTGCTTGTATAACCAATGTGGACCACAAGTGCAGGAGTCAGGAGAGTAACAAGGTGACAGGATGTCTTCTTCTGCCTCTCAACCATTTACATCCTTTAAATCACTGTCTGTCTCAGAAGTGCTACAGTGAAGTAGCAAAACACATGAGCTAGAGAGAGACCCCAGCTCTGTCTGGCTTCGGATCTGATGGGCTGTGTAAACAGGCAAGTTCCTCAGGCTTTCCACTCCATTGGTGAAATGGGATAATGAGTATGAACAACACTGTATGGGATTAGCTGCAGGGTTGTTATGGCTGAGTTATCGTGAGTTGAGATGATGTACTCCAGTGTTTGCTGAATGCACCCTGCTCCCTCCACCGGTCCAGGCTCCCCCCAGTGCTCCCTTGTGCACATCACCATTTTGACCAGCAACCCAATTACAACACAACCCAACAGGATGGGTCAGTCTCAAACCAGGTAAAAAGGACAACTTAAGAAAATGTGGACTTCTCAGGACCTAAGAGGTCTGACCTGTGCTAGCTGGGAAGTTTCAGAGAGCCTGTGCCAGGAACATATCCCCCAAGTAAGAAGGCGATGGGCATGGGAGTTTGTTTTTGCTCTCTAATCACAGCCCAAATAGACAACTGAGAGGGGAAAAGCATAGCTGTATGGGGACAAAGAGCAGAAGGGTGAGTGTCACTTTTAAACACTTAAAAACATAACTCTCCATCAGTAAAAACCCTACATTTCAAATACTTTAGAGTCCTCTGGTCCACAGGAAAAGATACTTAAACTGCTAAATAGGTAAGTGAGAGTTCTTATTACCTACCAAGCTCATTTCTTTGGATTTCAAAGAAGTGGAACTTCCCGAGGAGGCTGTGGAGGCTGGGCTGCTCGAAGCATCTTTCTTTAGCAGGCGGTTTTTGTCAATCCCATTTTCCCGGGGTGAATGGGTGGGGCTTGGTCTCGGAGAAGAAGGGTCCTCAACAAGCATAAGCAAAGTTTTCATGATTTTGCTTACAATGAGACAAAGCTTTCCCTTTACACACTCTTATTTCCACACCAATTCTCTAAATTAAAGGAAATGCTGAAAGTTCTTTAGAGTTAGGGGACTCGGGGACAATATTGTTATAGTTAACAGGATGGTGTTTATAAATACACCCATGAAGATACTATAAAATTTTTAAAAATCTATGAACAATCGTATCTCTCCTCATGCTCCAACATTTTGCCCAAAGGGTACGGGAAGGAAATGAGCACCCAGACACCCAACTTAGAAATCCAAAATGACTACGGAAATAGTTGTGTTTTTTTTTTTTTTAAAGGAAATGAAAGTTTGGGTCAGAGCATTATTGCTCCATCCATGAACCACCATTCAGTTCTTAATGTATAAAGTTATAAGAAACCAAAACACTGTGGCTCTACTTCCCTTCTCACAAGTCATCCTAAAAATAAAGTTTGATAAAAATGTGGGTACCTCATTGGACACATCCACAACTAAGTTGTCATCACTTTTGTCAGCATCACTGTCCTGGAAAAAAATTTTTTAATGCCATTTATTCAAGGGTTTGAGGCCCAGTTAAATTTCTGTAGTTCTTGGTACCAAACAAACTAAAAAACCACCAGGGATATGCCTACAGACTCCCTCCCAGATTGCCAGCTCTGGTAGTTAACACCCTTCTCCCCTTCAAATCTGACCTGTGGCTACACAAAGCCCCAGGCAGGAATTTTGTTACAATAGCAATACCAGTTACATAATCACTGTCTAGCATACAAGGCTTGGCTGATAGTAAGGGCTCAATAAATCTTTGCAACAGTTGAATCTCTCTTATATCTGAAAATCTGCATTACATCAGAGCTCTTTTCCCTCTGGATTTCAAATTAAGAACACAATTTCATGTCATTGCCTCTATGTGTATCACCTTGAAGACAGCCAACCAATCTAACATTCACAGACAATTTGTAATTATAAAGACAAATCATGTTCGCATGAGGTGACTAATTACTGCAAAAAATAAAATAAAGCAAACAAAAAACTAAAAACAGCAAAGCTAGTTACTGGCTGAAATATACCAAGATCTGACCTCATGTTAAGAATAAACTTCAGCAATCAGCTTGGAAATTTTTTGGAGAGATGGAAGGAAGGATGGCAATATCTAGAGGGCATGAGCATCCTGCACTAGAGCTCTGTCTCTTCATAAAACTACACTTGGTAATGGGAAGAAACTCTGAAGTTGCATTGAGTTTGAAAAGGCTTCAGAAAAGCTGTTCGATTTAATGATATGATCACTTCTACAAGTTGGGGCAGGCTGAAAAAGTCTACTTATTTTTTAAGCCAAAAGTCCTGATGTCTTTCGGTATGAAGTAATACGATGAGCATATGGAAAAAGTAGTGTACCGTAACGAATCTCAAAAAGGAGTAGGCCCTTAGTTTATAACCTAAATAGTCCTTTTTACTGATGTCAATGTCAATTAAGAACACACAAATAATGTTTGAGAAATATTAGTACAAGTGTAAATATTACCCACATTGGCCTTCTAGGGACCACAAGTCCAGGCTAGAAAGTTACCATCAACTTTAAATTCATGTCTTAAATTTTTTTTCTAACTATACCTAGAACATTATGTGTGGAGACTCAATTTAATTTCATCAGTAATATATTACTAGATATATTTTAGTCATTGTTATAAAGGCACCATGCAATTCACTATAAATGTAAAATTACAACCAATGAAGCCTAAGTAATTCAAAATAAAAAGTCCACTGAAAGAAATATTTTTATGTAATAAAAGTAAATACTAATACTAAAGAAAATTTTCTTCCTCTTAGAAAAGCCCACAGAAAAGCATAAATGTTGTCAGCTGTAAAGAACCCAAGGATGGTGTGGTGAAAAAAATATAAGCTAAAAGGGTCTCCCATATCTATTTAGAAAAAAATAATTATAGATATGGTTACTGTTCTATAACATAAACTGGCAAAAGTAGCAAACAATTAATTTATTACGATGGAACTATGAAGTGAGCCCTTAAGTATTCTGTAATTTAAATCTTAGCTTGCACTGAACTCTTCTGCCTTATAAACCTTCACAGTACCGCATATGCCTGTTATCGGTCTGAGGTCTTTGTCTCAGGTTCTTCGACATCACCTCATTACATCACCCTCAACCACCTATACAACCTGACATACCTAGTACACAGACATTACAAAACAGTCATGTTGAACTATGGATTGTAGCTCACTCACTGCTATATAACTCATATACATGAGCCTCATGCAGAACAACTTAGAATTGTATCAGCAAATTCCTGCTTGTCATGGACCTTCTAACTCATTAACAGTTGATGCCATATATAAAAGCACTTGCATGGGACACTGGTTCTGAGCAAAAGGGGTAAACAATACATTCTAAAAGGCTTGAGCTGGGAACAATCTCAAAAATTTGGATTCTTCAGATATTTTATAGTGCAAAGTGTGGACTGATTCAAAAGACCTCTGGCCAAATGTCCATCCTAGGCCCTGGGTTGGGGAATCCTAGCATCGCGATTACGAGCATGGATCCTGGAGTTAAGATTGCCTCCAGGCTCTGCCACTAACTCTGACCTTGGGCAAATCACTTACAAACTCTGTGCTTGTTTTTTTAATCTGTAAAATGCAGGTGATCGTACCAAACTCACAGGGCTGTTTTATGAGTTAAATAAAACAATCCATGTAAAAGCACTCAGTGCCTGGCACCAACTTGAGTTATTCCTCAAGAAACATTACCCACTGTTAGCTATAGATATGGGCCAGCCAGCAGGAGACGCAGAAGCCTAACAGTGTCAACCTCCACATAGCCCGCACATCAGCCAGCCAGAGGCAGATACTTCCTCCAGGAGCAACAAGAAGTGGCCTAATTCAGTAGTCTGCTCTCAGACTATTCCTGAGAATGTATCCATCCTGAAACAGACACTCTAGAACGGACAAGGAATCGCCAAGTTATCTGTCAGTACCTTAGACCAGAGCCAACAGCCAGCCATTCGGCTTGGTTTGCTCTCATGAATGCATTTTTAGCTAGATCTGAGTCAATAGTCCTTACCCCATCAACCAGTCATGCAAGCTCACCTAAAGGGTCTGAGCTAGATGCCAACAATGTTTCTTCTGTTTTTACCACAGACAAATCACAAAATTGCTCACCTTGGAAGAGGATGAACTCTGCCTTACGGCCCAATACCAGCCTGAATATACTATCAGAACAGCATGCAAAAAGGTATTTTGTGACACCAATACTCTTACCCTATGTTAGCAGCACAAGTTACCAAATTTACAATGCCCAGGACAAAATAAAAATGCAAGCCCCTGTTTAAAAATTGAGAATTTGAAGATGGCTGACACCAGAGCATTAAAACCAAGGGCAAAACAAGGCCCTTTTACAAGCAGGACCTTGGGTAGCTGCACAGGCTAAACACCCATGAAGCCAGCCAGCCCTGCATTCTTACATCACCTCCTATGAGTAACTAAGGCAGAAAGTCTAAAATTTAATACTGAGCCTGGCAGAAGTATAATTTACAGCTTGAAAGAGAAATAAAATCCTACAATGTAAGAATCTATCACCTTTATAGTATTACTTTAAGGGATACAGAACTATCACTAAAATCTTAGAGTACACTTATATACCCACTTAGAAAAATAAGCAAGTAAGTAAACAAATATGACTTCAAGTTCTTTATTTACTTACATAGTGGCTGGAATCTTTATCATCCACCTTTCTTTTTTTGATGTCGTTGGAAAATTCAGGCCCATTTCTGCGTTTATCTGTGCCTCTTAGACTGTCTGGGACCAACAGGGAATTACTCTGCAAGACAAAAAAATTAATCAAAGATTTCTTCCCAGGTCTCTTTGTACACATGAAAACCTAACCTGAATGTGATAGCTGTTTTAGAAAGGTGATACCTACACGGCCTTTCATTCCATTTAATTTGTTTCATCTGAGGACCTGGATGGCAAACATTTATAGAGCTTTAAGCACTTAAAAGGGAGACCCTGGTTATGCATTCAAACCATCCAAAGCCTGGTGGATCCTTTAGGCCCTATCCACTTAAAATATTCTGTTCTGTTTACTGTTAGAGAAATGCAAGCTTGATATTGATATATGGATGTGTTTTTACTCTTTCCCACTGCGACTACCTGGTAAGAAATATGAATGCCCTATAAGTAAATCCTGAGATTATTCTATTAGACATATTCTGTGACTGCGAAAAGTCAACATGTGTCACTCTAAAAAGGCACAAAGAGAATAGGTGGAATTAACAGCATGGTTTCCTAAAAGGCGAATCACCACTTCCCACAGCAACGATAAAGAACTCTTTTGAAATCTTTTAATTTATTGTTGAAATAAGATTTGATGTTCCTCGTCAAAAGCACCAAAATTTAAGACCCAAAGAGGGAATCTCAGCCAGTGAATCTTCAACAGCCAGTCCAGCTCCCACACACAAAAGCAAGGACAAGAACTAATCTTTTCTACAAACCACACAGGATACTTTCATTCACATGTACTGAGTATGAACTGCTAACCCAAAGAAAAGAGGCATTTTAGATATTTGGGGGGGTCACATGACATGATCTGACAGCCCTTCAATTCCCATCTCCCTTGGGGCTAAAGCATCAGAACATGTTACAATGAGTTCTTTTAAGTGCGAGATTAGCATATGCAAGGGGGCAATTTGTTCAGTGATGTGTTACTGTCTTGCAACAATGCTGAACAAACTGTGCAAAAACCTCCTTCCACAAAGCCCAGATAACCCCAATTTCTGAAAGATGTTGGAGAACAAGGAGGGGGCCCAGGTCCAAGAGACAATTACGTTACCTTTCCCTGATATAATGTAAGAGACGGGTCCAGGGCAAATTTTACCTTGGACCGCCTCCAATTCAGTGGTATGTACTCGCAGCAAATCTTTTATGGTACATTTTTAACCATCAATGGGTCTTCGTTCCTAAGCGAACCAAAGTAATCGACCTGGTTCTCAAAGCGTCCCAGTGACAACTGTAAACCCCACCATGGGAGCGTTCCCAGCTCAACCACACACAGTGAGGAAATAAAAAGCAGGGACCAGAAGACAATCTGAATGAAGCCTCTTAGCCCACTTCAGGGGCTGACTCTGAAGTGAGCTGAGCTTTCATTCATGACTGTTCAAGCTAGACAAACACCAGAATGCTTTCAGAAAAATAGGGGGAGGGTCCAAGTCAATTCAATATAGAGAACCTCAGAGTAATGTCTTTAGCACAGTGTGGGGGCTAAAAGGTGAGCTGGCCGGATCTTTGAACTAATTACCTCGGTAAATGTCTGCTAAAAACTGACCACTCTGACCCAGGCCCACAGGATGCAGAGACTTAACAAAAGTCCTGCAAGTGCTAACATGCACTCAGAAAAGCAGAGCCAAGGAGGGGGGCATTAGCTTTTATTTTACTCAAGTATAAAAAGCGTCCAGATACACCCGTTATAGACGACATCAGCCCCAAGGGATCCTATTCCAGACTGTGAGCAGATGCATTTAAGAGCAGGGCTGTACTGTACTAAACTTTACTCTGCCCACATGCCTAGCAGAACCACAGAGCTGGTGTCATCTCCACTGGCAATTTTAAAGCCTTTCATCAGACTGTCAGCTTCTTAGCCCTTCTACTGTACCTAGCACTGGGCATCCAAACCATAACCTTTCAAGGAGCTTTTTAGTGATTTTATTTTAATGATGTCAAGTACCATGAACATAAAAGTAAACACTCCTGTTAGGAACAATAGTTTTTGTTGGAAACAATAGCATTTCTGTAGCTGGACCTGTAAGCCTGTCAAGCTTTGAGACCTCCCAGTCTCCAGGCTAGAAGTTACTACTGTAATTCCCACTTGAGCAGTTTAAATGAGGCCTATAATCTGAATGTGTTTTTGCAAAGTCCTGAAAGTTCTTCTAAATTTGGACAGAGTTAGTAATTAGCAGCCCGGTTATCTGAAAATTGAACCCAATCAAATAGCAGACTTAGACAAGTTATGAAACAAAACGTTTCATCATACCTTTGATGCTGTAAAACTGGTTCAAAACAAGGCAGCAAAGAGTGTGGGCTGGAAAGGCCTGAGAGAGCCCGTCAGAAGCTGGGGGATTCCTGGCTCACACTGCAGCCCCACCAAAACCAGACTACTTCCTTTGACCCTTGTTCCCATAAACCCCATTTCCTGTGTGTAAACACCCCTGATATTTTCCAGCTCTGACACTGCTTCCATTGTTTTCTTAATTCCAGCCTAATGAACTTCACCATCAGCAACAACCACCATTTGGTTAACTACTGCAGGCGGTGACCCTAAGCTTCACAATTCTTTGGTTTGCTCCCCAGAAACGCTATCAAAAGTGACTTTATGGGTATTACTGGATGTCCCATGGTACAGTAAGTCTTTTTCCCTCATGATGTTTTTCCCCACATACCACCTAATTGCTCTGGGGTGGGATATGGTCATTTCAATGGTCACTGTGAGCCATTTTACACATATTTTAAGAATGGACAGATTATACTAGGTACTGACTAAATATCCTTTGGATCCTTCAAAATTTAGGACTGTCTTGATTTGTTAGATTTGGACTAGGGTAAGGTAGGATCACATTAACTAAATAACACTTAAAAGGCCATTGGTAAAAGAAGGAAACTGAGGATGCTTTGCTTTTATTTAAAAAGCCGTGCATTCTAAACACAGAAGGTAATTAGAATCAAACCTCTGAAAAAGCCAAAGCAACCTTAAAAGACATACTGTCTATCCTCCTCATTCCCTCATTTCATCTGGAGGATCCCCAGAGGGGAGGCGATTCGCCTTACATGAAGAAGCTCTTCCCATTAAGTCAAAGTGCCTTCACTCCCAGAAGAGTGATTTTTAAACTCAATTTATATACAGATACACACACGCACCTTAACTTATTTCGCTGTATGTCCACAATACCAAAAATGTGAACATAAAATTTAAAAATTAACATTTCAAAACCTACTTCAAAATGACCTGAAAATCGCCCCAAATTCCTGCCTTTCCACTCATGAGTCCGCTATTTATAATCCAAGATTTACATAAAGAAAGATCTCAGCAGACAACAAAGTAGTGTGGGTACCCACGGCACTGGTTTCACGTGATGGCAATCACAGATAATAAATAGTCCCACAGACATACTTACACCACAGACCTCTCTCCCCAGAGTCTATATTTTGAAAGATTTTAATCTACCAAACAGCATTCAAGTAAAATTCATTTTTCAAATATTTATTTGCCAAATAAATATTTAATTGTGAATCAGTTTTTTTTCATCAGCATGAGAACTAGTGTTACCACACTGATATACTCTTACTCTAGCCAAGAAACTCAGTGTTTTATTTCACCTTGCAGCTGGTAAAATTTAAGGATCTGCCAATTTTTCAAACACTGTAATTATTGGGCAGACTTCTATCACAAATGTCCCGAGGCCTGGGATTTCCAGACTGTAATGTTTTCCTTTGTTTTAAAATTTTAAGAACTAAACAAAATTATCTTCCTCCCCACCCCCCCTCCCACCCCGGCCCCGGAATCATCTTATTTACTTTACATCTTCTACAAAAACTCTAAATAGGGTTTCATAAAGCCCACGGGGGATATTTAAATCTGAGGAAATCAAGGTCTGAAAACAGATTATGATTTCAAAACGAACTAAAATTCTAAAACCATGATGTTCCTCTGCACCTTTCCTGTTGTATACATGGGCATAGAGCCAAGTAAAATGATAAAGGGAGACATATATCCAGCCTGTCTAAAGAAAAATGACCCCTCCTGGAATGTTGAGTAACAGAGACAGAGAGAAGGCCCAGAAGACCTATTAGCCCAATTTTCTCTCATGATTTTTTTCTCCACTTCATGTAGAAACTACACATGACATGACTAGATGAGAAGCGAGGCCAGATAAAACATGCACCCCTCCCCCCAAAGAGGCAACCTCTCCCTCTTAAGAAAATCTGGAATTCTTTGGGAACCTAAAATCATAACAGGCCTCTTCAATAGGCACAGGGAAATTTGTTCGGTATGACCGACATATGCTTCCTGAAGGTCACTTCTTGCATGAACAGTGTGATGTGATGGTTAAGAATGCTTAAGAGAGTGAACAAAAGAACTAAGAAAAGAAAAAGCAGATGTTCCAACATTACAACCGATGTGCACTCCTTGAGTGGTCAAATCCAGAGCACAGTTTTCTAAAGGGGTGAACTGTGTTTTGTGAAAACACACACCAGGAATATCCCCCACTTCAGTTCAACAGATGTAAGTTAACTAGACAGCTGGCAGAGGATTTGAACCTAGTGAGGATAAGTGAACAACATATTAAAATAAAGCAAAAATAAAGTCAAATGGAATTATTAAACTATACCTCCATGTAAGAACTTACCATGAAAGGAGAACAGTTAGAGAGCATTCAATCAAATCAAAAGAAACATCAAGATTTGGCATTTGTGTTACGTTTATTCTGATGTTCTAGACAATGTTTCTATTTCATGCCCCGAATACCCACTCAAGATTAAGGTATAGACGTAGCTGCTTCAGTATGCATACAACCAGTCTTTATAGTCCTGTTCTAAGAATTTTACTTTTCTTAGAGCAATTTAACAGTAATAGCTGTTCATGTAGACATTTTGGAAGGTAAACTCAAGAAAATATCAAAGAAAGCAAGTTTAGTGAAATGCGACGCTGTCAGTGCTGCCAGACTTGTTACGAAGCCTTCGTATATCCTTCATCTTTTCTGAGACCTCAAAGCACCTCTTCTGCCAACCAAATCTCAACCCTGAAGCCACCACCAGCAAATCTGAAAGGAAAAACCGCTCATGGCTCATGGATACAGCAAATGCTAGACAGGTTCCCCTAATGCGAAAATAATGCACATTATTCAAATGGATTTCTTTAGCTGCCATGCTGATTCCCCTAGGGAACTTTCTCCTCCCCGCAGGAAAAGTGTTTGTGTCAGAGGTACAGATTGGAAACTCATGACACCTCATTTATCCTCAGTTACACTGAGGCAGTGGGAACCTAATTTGCTAGCACACTCTACACTGACAATTAACTTCTCGGTGAACATTAAAACAATTAGGTAACAACGCACCCCATCACATCTGTGTGCCTTCTCCACTGACACCTGGTCCCAATTAAGTCATCACCCTATGCTGTACTTTTTGCTGCAGTCCAACTGGTCATTCACATATTCTGCCTGACATTCTGACAAATGCTTTTACCTATAAAATCAACGGGATCCCCACTTGTCAATGGGAAAAAAGGGAAGAAAGTGACGATGTGTGGAAACATGCCCACTTGGCTACCTACATCACACCTCAGAAGCCTGGGCCGGGAAGTGGGTCTGCCGAAGGGTACATATCTATTCTTCATGCAGTTCAAACGCTAAATGCGGCAAAGGACTAGCGTGTTCTTGCACCTTGATCTAGGAACTCAGCACTGTTGGATGCAAATAGGTGATTCTGTCAGGAGCACTCCTAGAGAAGGACATAACCAGGTAGGATACATACAGACCCGGTGAATATTTGGGCTGAAAGAGGTATTAAATCATGAGATCCCGTAGGCATCACTCTACGTTCCCAGCTGGCCCTTCTACCCATGTACTCCAGGTAAAGCAAACTAAGAAACTTTGGATCTAAAAACAGAATTATTTTCAAATAATTCTTAAATAACCTCATGATACCATCATTCCCCTAATCAGGACTTTGGTCATAGCAAAAATCAAATCTGAATTTCACACATTTTAAAGAAGCATGTTTTCAAAGAGCTACTTAACGGTTACTGTCTCTCTCTCCAGTCCCCAATGAAATACTTTCTAATGCAAAATTAGGCCCTAAAACTAGAAAGCTCTGGGTCAAGACCTGAACATGAGTTATTTGGTATCTGAAGGCTCTGACATCCACCTCTTCTTAACTGAAACATAGGAGACATGGAGTTTGCTGTCTACTATATTCCAAAAGGAATAACAAAATGATTATGGACCCAAAAGGAAAATAAAATTTAGGAAAACCTGCTCCAAATGGTGGGCATCAAGTTCTCTAATTACAGAATACAAACCTAAGTCTAAAAGGGTTTTTGAGGGAGAAAATAGTCTCTACCTGCCGTTTGGTTTGTTTTAGAGTAATGATACCCTGTATTCACTATATAATCACATTGAGATAAAACCTGAATGTTTTCTCCAGTCATACACAAGCCCCAATATCCACCTGGTAAGTTATGGCATCCACAATGAAGAGACACCTCCATCTGCTACCGGTACACACCACTCCTAACAATTGAGAAACTGCCGGGACTTTCCTTTCTTCAGGGGTTCCACCCTTCTCAAGAAAGTCATGCTAGTTTTCTGAGGATCTATTTTTTTCAAATACATATTTTAAATCCTCTCAAAAGGAAAATCTGCTGAAGCAATAGTATTAAGAAAACAGTGTTTTCTACTGTGCCTAAATACTGAAATCTTAGGTGACTCATCTCAGTTTTATTTTTTCCCAGTAATTCCTTGGCATGCATCAGGTCAAGATAAAGTCATAAACGTTTAGATGAAAACATCTCCTCCTAGTCCCCATCTATGTTTGACAAATTTGATTATCATGAGACTGATCAAGTTCATAAGCAACTGAGATCAGCTTCATGGTCCCAACATAATACTAAGAAACGTAACTGCCAGCCTGTCACATGGGCCCTAACCTCCACAACCGCCTCACACATTGTATTTTAAAAAGGAAAGGAACCACAAGTCACTTTGTTGAATGTGACTAATAAAGCATTTATTGTTTTGCTAGCAGGTACTCAGAGGGAGGACATTCCTAAAGGTTTGCTATGTTATATCTGATGACTTCCTGTTTCCATTCCCTAAATCCTCACCCTGTGAGGCAGCCACCACCACCACTTTAGGGATAAGGCTAAGGGAAGGTTCCAAAACATAATAAACCTTGCCTGTGCAGCCAGAATTCCACTGAGATCTGCCTTTGTCCAAAATATGTTCTATCACCACCGCCCCATGTTGACACAGTCCTAAAGAGCCCCTAGGAGCTAATGTTATGCTCAAAAACATAAAATTTCAGAAAAAAAGGCAACAAAGTATTCTCCAAAGCAAGCCTCACATCTATTTCCTCCTTGTCCTCTCTAGTACTGAGAGTCCTTTTGAGAAAAAGTGAAGTGACGGGTGGTCATGAGGTAGGATCTGGTCCTGTCCTACCTCTGCCAATTAATTTGTCAAGCAGAACAACTAGAGAAGAAAAACAAAATAAGGGCACCATCTTACAAAAAGTGATGGTTGTCATAATGAGTTTTAAATTTTTAAGTTCTAAATATGAACCTGATAATTTTATAAGTCAATTAAGAGAGTGACAACATGGTCCTTCAGAGACATAATCTAATTCTCAGCCACCATTAACTAAGTAAATATACGACCAGAGGCACCCAACCTCCTTGAGCTTTGTGTATTGATAAAATAACGGTAACTGCACTGTTATGATCTTTTATGTAGATGAATGGTACTTAAGACTTTTCTGGGCCAGAAACCTCTTTTGAGAATTTGATGAAAGTTATGATCTCTCCCCAGAATTATGCAAAAGAGCAGTGACCCACAACACTCTGCATATAATTTTTAGAGGGTTCAAAACACCTTCTGAGGCCCATCTATGAACACCCCCACCCCCCAATTCCAAAGAGGCCAACTCTGGAGTCTTTTCCAAAGGTTCCAGATACTGATCATATGGGTCAGGTATTTCAGTGCTTTTAACAAGTATTTGACTGTGCCATTAAAAGACATCACTATAAAATGGCAACAAGTATATGCAGTGCCTTGAACACAGCTTGGCACACAGAAAGCTCTCAATAAGAATTTGCTGAACGAATGAGTATATAAACAGATATTCTATCATGTTTTCTTAAAAGTTATACAACTCTTTGTTAATTTTCTAATTCCGGGTCTTTCAAATACATTTAAATATTCTCTTCAGCCAAAATTTAATTCATCTGTAATCAAAATATCTAAAGTTTTTATTACTACCTAAGAAATAAAGGCCTTTGTTAAGTCATTTCCTATTTCTTTGCTTAACAGTAGCATTCTGATAGTAGTAGGCTTATGCTAAAAACACAAAGTATTGCAAATTAGAAAAACAGTAGTCAAATCTTAATTTAAATACAAGAGTCAAACAGCAAAATAAACTTCTTAGAAGATAATAGCTTTATCACTCAGCTCTTTCAGAACAAGAAAAATACAATCCATATTTTCATTCTGTTCTCAAAGTGCTGTCATTTCCTGGGTTTTACATTAAAACTGATTACATGAAGGCTCACTTCTTTACCAAGGTGAAGTTTCCGAAAAAGACAATAAAGACCAACATAAAAAAAACAACATAAAACCTTAAACTAAGAAATGGCATAATTTTGTCACTAAAAATAAACAAACACGAGCTATGAACCAGTTTTAGACACACAGATAAAAATCCATACACACCCACATTCCCTCTGGATCTAACTAAGTCCCTCGATTTTTGCACTTGATATAAATAATGTTTGTTGAACAAAGTAAGAAGAGCAGGTAAAAATAAGACTACACCATTGCGAAATTTTTCAGAACGCCTTAGGTTTATGCCAGAGGTTCTTGGAGTTTGGTCTCATGACCTCTGACATTCCCAGAGACCCTCACATATTTCTCTGAGGGCAGACTTCTTATACTTCAACTGAAACAATGTTTCACCACAGAAAGAATGAAGGAGATGATGAGAATTCAGCTATTCTCTTTTGAACCAGGCATTAGAGACATTTGTAAACATCTAAGACAAAGCCACTCTTTCCACTACAATTTTTTGTTTTGGAAAATAGTTATTTTCTATTAATAATGTTAATACAATTAAATTAAGCAGCTCTTTATCTATTTGATTTTAAAATTTGCTTGGTTTCTAATCCAGAAAATTTTCAAAATATATAACATATAAACTTCAGTTATTTGGGGTCATCACTAATTTTAATCTATGGGGGTAAAAAGATCATAAGACCTTAAAGTTTGAAAACCGCTGCCCTGTAGCAACTGCCCTTAACCCCTCTCACTGGGAGAAAAAACAAAACAAAAAAAACAGCAGTACAGAGCAATCAAGTGACTTTATCTGCCAAGTAAAATTCGACTTCCTAATTCAAAACACTTTATTAAAGAGATGAGTACTATAATATTTTAGACACTAATAGTACACATCATCTTATTACCCACTGCTTCTCATATTCAATTTCACAAAGTTTGAAGAGCTACTTAATTTTATGTAACTGCAGCAAAATCCCTCTTATGTGGACAGTGAACAATTTGATCTTTCTCCACAGACTGAATTAAATGTTTATGATACAAATTAGTGTTTTCCCATTTTATAGCATCATCACCAAGAGTTTTCTGTAATATTTAGACAGAAAATACGGTATACGTATATATTCTCTGAAAATACTGAAATTATCATTGACTTGTCAAAAATTTGGTATGAAAAAGGAAACATGCAAAGTTAACATGTATAAGTAACCATTTCTTTTCTATTATCTTATAGATTCCTTTATGTAATGTATCCACATTTTGACTTAAAGTTCACCGACTGCTGACTCAACATGTGAATTTAAAAACAATCCACAGTTGCCTGAAACTCAAGAACTATTTTGTACTTCTTTAAGCCTCCATCCCACCTTCTTCATTTCCCGAATAAATTTTAAGTTCTTGCTTACATTTTTCAGCCAAAAATACAAATAGGAGGTTATCAGGCACACTGAAATAGACACAAAGAGGTATGAAAAGCCCCTACTAACTTAAGCACACAAATCTCTACCCATTCCTGCCACTGGCATTTCAGAGAGGTACTTATCATGATACCCCTTCCACAACTGCTTAGAATTTTGGCTGAAACTTTGTACAGTCTGTATGTTAGTATTTTGGTTGCCTTTCTTCGGTTCTTTGAGAAAGGTCTTGTGAAATGTGTGCCTAACGTATCCCTAACTACGGCTGCATTTCTCATATTACCTCGCATACACACTCACAACGAATAAATATACAGTGATTCAAGGTAAAAGAGTACTGAAACAAAAAGTCAAATTTGAGACCCAAATGTAGACTAAGTTTAATAGATTAAAGCATGCCGCAGACTAAAAGACATGGGCTCTCCCAACATTTTCTGCCATCTCTGTTCTCTAGTTCAGGATTAGGGTTTTTAATCTGACATGCTTGAATGAACATGGCAGGAAAGATGACAGCTACAGAGACACTCGAAACAACAAAACATAAAGGTCACCAGCATAAATCGAAGCCTGTTTACTTAGGGTTATGTTTTGGGAGTAGGATATTTTATTCCTTCGTTTTTTTTCTCCCCTCAACATTTTCCGGAAAAAAATTATAGTACCAGAAATTTAAAACCTTATCCTTTCACCATGATCCATTCCCCCCAACACATCCTGACACCTAAAGAATACCAAGATCTGTCTCAAAGAGAATTTTTAAAGTAGATACTATTCTATACAAGAAGGAAAAAATAAAAATCCAAACTTTTCAAGCTGAAAAGATTTATATACCTTCCCCCCAAATTCGTAACAAAGTGTTAGAACGACTTAAAATTTCAGTGTCCATTTTTTAATCACAGATTTAAGATGGTCAAAACACTGCGAACTTCAGAAAGAAGAGAGGGAAGGAGGCAGAAATTGTACGCTATTGTAGCTGAAAAGGGGCCAATTTCTACCTCTATTTGCTCCACAACATTTGAGATGCATTTTAGATACGGATCTCCTCACAGCTAACTAGCAGATACATGCACAGATTAAACGTGCATTATGTAAAATGGGTAAGATTTAGGCTGCTGAAAAGATTAACTCTTCAAGCACAGAACGCCCCTCCCCCGACACACACACTGAATTTTCTTGTTTTTAAAAGCTTACACAGACACTCAGTTCTTTGGTCTAAAATAAATTTAAGTTAAAGTTCACATTCCAAGGACAATTATGAAAAGAAAAGCAGATATGGAAACCTAGCAACTAAGATGCATTCGCAGAGGATAATGAATGGTTCAGGTAGAAATAACACATTACCAACCAATTTCACATATGGATTGTGCCCTCTTGCCTATAAAACTGATTTAAGATAAAAATGACTACTGTTCTGAACTAGAGGCAACCTGGACTCAGAACGCAATGGTAAACATGTTTTTTAAGTGGGTCTGGGGCACATACAGATCATAGCAAACAGCTTTGCTCCCGAATCATGTCACTCTCGTCTAACGAAACTTTTATAAAAAAGACAAGGGAGGGGGCAGAAAGAGTCTTATTTTTTTAAAAAGAAAAAACCAGGTCACTGAGAGAGAAAGGGAAGAATATGCACGTCTGTGCCCGTGTTTAAAGAAAGGCAGCTTGGGAGGCATTGCAGGAAAGGGGTGTGTTTATGTGGAGCAGGCGGTAGAGTACTTACTGTGCCCGGTTCTCTGTCTGCTTCCGAGGTTACCAAGAAACGCACAGACATGCCCGTTCAGACACAGAGGCAAGAACAGAAATAAAAAAAAGGGGGGAATAATTAGAACACAAGCCCCAAACAGTTTTAAAAATGGCTTTTATTTATATAAGTCATTGCACATTCCTAATACAGTGATTTCCTGAAAATTACAGTATTTTGTAAACATAAGATTTACAGTTTAACCATACACAAAGCCTATTTTTTTATTTCTTGACAGAATAAATTACTTTTCTTCAAAAAATTAGTCAAGTGCAATTTTGCCCAATATTTAACGCATACTAGAATTAAAGCCTATGAAACTAAGTAGTAACAGATGCAATTATCAAGCCTCTCATTTGAACACATTCACTTTCAAATTTAACTTCTTATTTCGCCCCATTTAACAACATTACTTTCTTTGAAAATTACTCAATTAAGCAGTTAACAGTTTTCCATAATATGGTACAGGCCACTGGCATTAACTAGGCTGTTGCCAAGATGTCAAGATGCCTGCAATCTAAAGAGATTGAGAAATCTACAGATACCCACGCTAAACCCTGAGAACTTCCAGGGTGAACCGTGTTTCAGTGGCCAAGCTTTGCGACAGTTCCTCTTAGCTCATTGTTTGCTCTCTGTATAGGTTGGGGCTTTCTTTAGCGGTGCACACAACTTTGCAGCACTGTATGAGTGTGAGGACAAAGTCCTAATCTGGCTTGCCCGGCCTCTCACCTCTGTGGTGCTCTGCATCATGGTGCTTCTTGTCATCTTTTATTGCCAAGTGAGACTGCCCACTCAGAGCACTAGACAGGGCCAGAAGGCCGGCACTGCCACCCAAGGGCGGGATTCCAGGAGGCTGAAGTCCTGAAGGGTGAGGCGTTAGGGGAACTGGGGGCCCATGGCCGTGAGAAAGATGCTGAGCTTGCAACTGCTGCTGCTGTTGGTGGTGGTGAGAGGAGCAGGAGGAAGATGAGAAGGAGGTGGTGGTGGTAGTAGCATCGGGGGGTGGTGGGGGGCATACATGACATGAGGATGGAGGACACAGAACAGGAGGTTTGACACACACGAAGGGAACAAGGAGGTAAGACAGAGGGGGGAAGGGGAAAAAATGTGATTAGCACTTTCAGTTCATCAAAAGTTTTCACCTACTCAGTTACCTGATAAGATACAATCTTCCCAAAATATAATTCTCAGATCTACACTGTCACTTTTGGCATAAGTCAGCACCTGAGAGTATAGAGCTGTTTATCATCAGCAAGCCTGGCTAAGTTAGGAAGCAACTCACATGTCAGTTCCATTTCTAAGCACCTCCAGGAATGAAATCCACTAGGTCACTGAATCTAAGATGCCACAGCTGTACGACTCATCCTGATTTCAGAAAGGTTAAAATCAAGGCTGTGCATCCGACAGTACAGTAGCTATATTCTTGAGCAGTCATCTGTTAATAGGTGATTCCATCACACCCCAACATTCTTACATTAACTTACCATAATGATATGATGAAACAAAACCAAAATATTATCTTTACTTAACAGAACTCAGAAAGCAGAGGAAGAACCAGCATCTCTTACATAACCCCCCCGCCCCCCAGACACTGTGTGTCCTTATTTTCACTAAGCCCTCACAGTACTGCGAGGAGGTACTGATATTCCCATTTCACAGAAGGAGCCAAGCCTCAAAGTGTTGAGAAAATTACAGAGGTTCTCCAGCAGGCAGAGGGGGGAGGAAGTGGAGTCAATGCAGGAATGACCGTTAACGGCACTCTAGGCCCGGTACCGCCACACGCAGAAGGAGGCCTCAGGGAACCACCATTCGATAGGCAGAAGATATCTTAGTTAAGGTAAAGCTTTGTTTATCCCTTCTTTTTTTCTGAGCTCTTTAGCATCACAGTGGAAAACAGTAAGATCCAGAGAAGCCAAGAACCTTGACATGAAAATACTCCCACCAGTCCTGTGTGACACCAGCCACAGTGACCCAAGTCCCCATTCCCAAATGCCTTTGCCTCTATCACTCAAGCCATTCCAGAGATTATAAATCTGTTCTCATTAAAAAGTATCATTGCTCTCATATATAATATTTAAGAGCATTTTGTAGGAAATGAGAAAGTATCCAAGAAATGGTCCCTTGTATCATAAATCTGGCCACGTTTCAGCTGTCCAACATAAAACTCATTTTTGATGAGACAGTAAAAACGATTAAGTCTCAATTTTTAAGGTGTAATGTTAGGAAATTCTTGAAATTCCGATTTGTGCTCACTTCCCTGGGACTCAATTACTCATTTTATTTATTACCCCCTTGCGTGCACTGAATATATTAAATCTTCACGACAGACCTTCAGCAATTTCCACCCAGACCACTGATCTTTAATTGAATCTTAAACATGCTTCTCGCCCTGCAGAGCCGGAAAAAACAGCATCTTAAAAGTAGAAATCGGTATCTAAAATCACTTTACAGTAAATCTTCAACTACTAGTAGCTTCTTTTTAAAAATCTTTAGGAGCCAATGTTCTCTTTAAACTTCTATTCCTTCCGAAGAGTGCACAGTTCTAATTAGAGGAAAACTGGAAAAGGGGGAGAGGTCCAAGAGGGCAGCATTAATAGTGTTCTTGGAAAGTATTTATAAGCTACTCATTCGCCATTTGAGATCATAGTAACAATTTCTTTACGTATAAAATCACCTTCCCGTCATCCCAAAGACACTAATTCTTGCTCTGTCACCTTTTAAGAGCTCGGCAATAGCAAGACATAAAACTGAAGAAGCTGGCAGCAGAGTCACGGTCCACTAGGCATGCTCATTAGCACTTAATTAGGAACTAGACACCTGCCATAAGAAATGTGCTCAGAGAAGGATGAGGACCAGGTCTGCCCTACCAGCAATTACTATCATTACTTCGAGAGTAAGAGCTATGTCCGGCTTCTGGGGGGGAAATGCAGTGATGCATACACAAGCAAGTGCAGCGGGGTAATTAAGCACGGCACTGATTAAAAGAAGATGAGAGAAGCTAAGCTGAGGGGAAGGCAGTTAACTACAGGGTGGAGAACACTTCCCTATCCCTGCTCCCTGGTATGCCCCCAACTCCCTCTCAAATCCAGAATCAAGTCACCAAAAGACAACTTCAGAGGCAAGATTTTATGTCAGAGCAAAGGCAACATTTGGATACTCAGGAAGGAAGTACATTTTCTGCCAAACACAAGTTAGTTTTTATAAAGATGAACTGGAAAGCATTCTCCGAAATGTTACTGTAAAGAAAGATTAGCTTATATAATAAAGGGGCTTTGCTACAGCTGTGAAGTGGACAGCGTGGTTAAACCCAACATTCAGGCTAATAACTATCAATGGGGATGTCCAACAGCCTAACTGGCCATGAGGAACTCCACCTCTACCCTGATTAAGCTTTCTCCTTGGAAGAAATAGCTCACTATCCATTATTAAAGGCAACTGGGTTCTTCTGTCCTTAGCGTGGCCATCTTTAAAGCTTCCTTTTTTTTTTTTTTAAAGCAAAATCTTATCAAAATGGAAGTTGTACGAGGTAGCAACAGGATGGTCATAGCTGGTAAAGATGCTATAGACCCATAAACCGTGGACATTACTGTCTCATATTCTACTTCTTTATGCTGCCATGCAGAGCTCAGAGCTTCCAGATAATATTTTCATATCCAGTACCTGGTCTCAGCTCAGAATACACCTGAGGCATGGAGGGTGGGCATCACAGCTCCCATTCCAGAGGAGAGAGTGGCCTGTCATGGGGCTCATAGCCAGAATGAGGATTACAAAGCTCTGTTCCCTAGAACAACGTTATCTCCTGGGACTACAGCAGCCTAGTCATGTTCACGAGAAGTTACAAACCAAGTATTCTCAAGCATGGGGAAGGAAGAAGGCAATCTCTTGCTCCACCAAAGACCTCATGCCTCTCTCCCATCCCAGGTAATGAGAAGCACAAGGCCATGCAATACTGAAAACTTGCCACTGGACATTTACTCAGAGATAAACCCACCTGTACTATGTGGACTTAGCAGTGACAGATGAGAATTTGTTCTTAGGTATATGACTTAAGAGTGCCAACTCTCCAGTCCCCACTTTCCAATACCCTGTTCTTGCAACTGAAAAAGGAAGATACACTTTGCCCCAGCTCTCTTCCAAAGAAGCTTATAAAGAAGAACGAAGCCTAAATAGAGCTTTGGCTTCTCTCAGCAGAAGATGCTTAACAGACAAGTGTCATTTCTAAGATAAAGCATTTGTTAAAATGAATAGAGGACCTACATCCTGAAGAGTGAAACAATTAACTCCACAAGAGCAGCCCACCTGCCCCATGTGTCCTTAGTCTTCTAAGGACATTTTTTCTTCTAAGAATAAAGTTTACCTGAGACAATCTAGTATGTTTAACTGTCATCGAAAGAAAAAGCATGAATGCCACATGGCCAGCAACAAACAAACAAACAAAAAAACAAAAAAAAAAAACCCAATGGCTTTGCCATTTAGAGGTATTTACACGTATTAGTCCTCTACAGACCCACACCTGAATGCATCATAGGGGAAACTATAAAATATTTCTTGACAAGTCAAGAGTGGGAAAATTCAACCATCTATCCTTTCAGCAGCTTTCACAAATTAAGAAACTATTTTCTTAAGTTAATGTTTACAGATTTATTCAGCCCAGGACAAGCAAAACAGTTTATAAAGCTATCAGAAAAGACATGTTTAATGGGCAATGGTGGTTTTTTAGAAATACGGATAGTTACTCAAGCTATCAAGCTAGACCAGTGGGTTCTCCAACAGAACAATTTTGACAACCCCCCTTTCCACACCCCAGAGACATTTGGCAATATCTAGACATTTTTGGCTACCACAACTGGAGGGGATAGCGGGTAGAATGGTACTGGCATCTCGTGGGTAGAGGCCAGGGATGCTGTTCAACATCCTATAAAGCCCAGGACAGCCCCCACCGCAGTTACTGAGCCCAAAATGTTAATGGTGCTGAGGCTGAGAGATTTTAGTCTAGATCTAAGCTGGAATTCTGTCCCATCATATCAGAATTCATGTTCCTGAATGCCAGGAACTTTCCATACTATTGCTTAAAAAAATAAAAATACTTTTCAACATTCTATTGTTCACTGTCCCTTTGTCACCATGAAGTGTACCTTGTCACAACAAACACACACAAAAAAATGAGCATCTGCTTCCTACAGCTGACACCTCTAAACAATTTCAAAATAAAACAAAAACTTCATGTTTTACAAAACAATTTAGGAAAGACCTACATTGGGAACTTTCACATATTGGTCTTCTGGTGCCTCAAAGGTGATTATGTTAAGGTTCAGGTTGGAGGATAAGGAGATGAATGCACTTGTTCTTACCCAAACCATTTAAATAGGCTGGGAGTGAGACAAGTAAAATAAACACCAAATTGTGAGTTAATGATACTGAAAACCCACAAGGAATAAAGTAACCTCATCCATGTCAAACAACAGCCATGCATTTAGAATTTTAATTCACATTTTACCTAGTGCAGCCTGGGTCAATTATGTTACTATGACGAAAATGACTTTCGCTGTTTACATTCGGAGCTTTAATGTAATAGTGCAGTGTTTCCAAATTTTTGTTTCTAAAACAGGTGTAGCATGTGCTTTATCACCACAGAGCTATCTACAGAACTGAAAGGACACCTAGAGTCAAAGCGAAAACTTCACCGTGACTAGATGCTAACTTCCCTATCACCAACCACAGAATCAACTTGAATTTCTGAAATTTAACCCGTTATAACCTCAGGGAATACTATGTCACACAGATCATACATACACTGAACCAAATCAGAACTAAAACCATGCCCCAAAATTGCATCTCTACTGTTAAAAGCATGACCATAAGTGGCATCTACAGCACTTGGGGAGGTGGGGGATGTGAAAAGTAGCATTTGTTGACAGTTCTCTCCAAATCACTCTTATTTGATTTCTGCTATTTTCCTGTTCTTTAAAACACTCAATTCTTATCAGGAGAGCATAGAAAGAGAAAATTGGTATGCTACAATAAACAAATGAGGAAAGTAGGAAAGAGCTGTGTGGCAGCAGAAAATCAAGGACACTACTACAGGAGTTAACTGAAAACCTCCCATTCTGTGAATGGCCTCTCCTGTTAAGAGGGGCAAGGGTGAAAAACAGGCAGAAACTGCTTACGAGGGCCAAGAATTCTCAAGCCACTTGAAGATAATTAAAAAACAACAACAATATACTGAAAGGCCCCATCTCAATGCAGGACTCGCAAAGAGAAAAGAATCGATGGGCTGTATGTAGGCGGGCACCAGGATGATGACCTAAAATTCTGAAAAGTATCAGAACTCTTCTTTATTCTTTCTGTACTTCAGCTAATATACACAGGCCAACTCAGCCTGCACTATCACTGACTTGCTCGTTCTACCTGCCCTGGATGACTGTTACAGCTGTGACAGCGACCAGAGCCCTGGGACTTAACAGCGTACATGAATTAGTAAACTGTTTCCTAAAGTTAAAGACCTGAATTAGAGTAAGTTTTTAAAAGCCACGTTTATTTAGGTAGATATACTCCTAAAACCACATAAGGTTTTGATGAAGAGATGCTCAATACCATTAGCCATCAGGGGTCATTCGAATAAAAACCACAAAGGAGGTACCACTTCATACTCACCAGGATAGTGAGAATGAAAAAGATGGGGCAATAATAAGTGTCAGATAAGATGCAGAGAAATGGAATTCTCATCCACTACTCTGGAAAACAATCTGGCCATTGCTCACAAAGTTAAACAAAGAGTTACCATACGACCTAGCGATTCCACTCCTAGCTACAGACCTGAGAAAACACGTCCACACAAAAACATGTACACAAATGTTCACTGCTGCATTATTTGTAATAGCCAAAAGGTAAAAACAACCTCAATGTTCATCAACTGATGAGTGAATTAACAAATGTCGTACACTGATACAATGGAGTATCACTCATCAATAAAAAAGGATTGAAGTACAAACTACGATATGAATAAAACTTGAAAACATTATGTTACATGAAAGAAGCCAGACACAAAAGGACACATATATGATTCCGTTTATGTGAAATGTTCAGAATAGACAAATCTAGAGACAGAAAGATTGGTGGATGCAGAGGCTGAGGAGAGATGGGGCAAGAGGACTGATTGCTAACGGGGATATGGGATTTCTTTCTGTAGTCTTACAAATGTTCTAGGATTAGGTAGTAGTGACAACTGTACAAGTGTGTGAATATACAAAAACCACTGAGCTATATGCTTTAAAAAAGAGTGAATTTCATAGTATGAAACTTATGTATCTTGGGAAAAAAAAAAAACAACACATAGATCTAACTCCATTAAAATGGAGTGCTCTGCTCTCTATTCTGAAAGAGGGAAAATAGTGTTTTTTCCCAAAAAATCAAGTACAAATCATATGAAAATATATGGGGAATTAAAATGTAAACAATGATTCGACAAGTTTTCTATTAACTAAAAAGCACTCTGACTATTCAGAAGAAGAACCCAGACATCGAAGCCATGCCATGCATCTGTCAGAGATACCTAGCTGTACTCTCAGGAAAAAACTAATTTGAACCAAAGGAGAAGATGCATAAAAGACTTCTTTGCAATACTGTTCCTTCCCTTTGCAAAGTTAATAAAAGGGCCGGACCACTGGAATTTAAGTGGAGGGTATATATCCCTAAATAGAAGTTAGAAGAACTAGAAGATCCAAGTTGTAGCCATTTTGTTCTCTCTTCTTGGTAGCAAGCCTTGCATTATTCTCCTAGGGCGAATCTGTTTTATAAAGAAACTTACAGCTGGGTTATTGATGGGCTTTCCAGGGATTAACTGCATACTCATAAGAATAAGAGGCTAACCTCATCCTCTTAAACTTCACACACTACAATCCTATAGATAGCTGCCGGCTACAGCCAGAGGAGAAAAATAATCCAACATTTTACTAATCCTTAAACCAATCATCTCATACAACAATGGGGAGCCCTTTAGGTCTACAACTCAATCTCTTAAGGACAGAAAGGCTCCTGCTATAGAACCATCAGGAGTTTGTATTCACAGCCATTCCCTACACAAACATACAGACCCGGACATCACAAAATACTCTACACTTCTTTTCATACTATATTGTTTTAAAGTGCAGAGAATTCAAATTTGCCTATGAAGTAGGAATATACAAATCTGACCAAAAATGGAGCCCCAAACCTGAGTCCCATAGCCCTTGACAGAAGTTATATCATGAAAAATAAATTTAGATTATGTCTAAATAAAAGAGAAATAAACAAACAAACAAAGTTTACCTACATTAACCCTAAATTTCTTAGTCCTGAAGTTCACAGCCATTTGGAATGGGAAATTGCTCAAATTCTCTTACATACACAGTTAGCATTGAAGCAGCTATCAGAAATCTATATAGAGTTTTGTGGTATGGGAGGGAAGGACAACCCATACTCACTGGGCACCTGGACATCTCTTCTAATTCTTGTCTCTTCTTCCAATTCTATCACAAGGATCCCTGCCAACCTCTCAGTGCCAGTAAAGGCCCTGTTCCCCCTCCTCTTTCCACTAAAGGAAGCCAACGAAGTCTTGTCCTCACATTTTTGCTTCTCAATTCTCTCTTGTTTCCAAAACTTAACTTTACCTCTTCGATTTTGAACTTTAAAGGTCATTCATGCACAACGACATAATGGAGGAAGCAGAGAAACTGGCTGGGTCTTATCTCAAATACCAGCATCCATTTAACCATTAGAAAAGACAAAGGAGGAGGTGACCAGCTGCAGGAGCAGCCACCTCTCACAGGGAGCTTGACCAACTGGACCCACAAGATCTGCTACAGCCACTTAGAGAAACCAGGCAGACGAAACTACAGTTCAGGGAGTCGGGACCACATGCTGGGTCAAGGCTGCCAGCCAGGGTCTTATCCCCAAAAAGCCATTCAAGGTAGACAGTACTATTCATCTATAGATGGGGATACTGATAAGAGATAAACTGATTATACAAGGTCACAAAGCTAAAAAGTGGTAGTACCAAATGTCCTACTCAAGACCATCTGATTCTAGGCCCACACACTGCCCCAGATTATACAATACAAATACTCTTAGAAAGATCAGCACAAAACACCACGAAGCTGGATAGCAGACACTAGGTTAGAAACAGATATACAACTATGCAACTGTTCTCTTTAAAAAGGAAAATCACACTCCACTACTTTTTACTACTCAATAAAAAAATCAACCATTTTCTTGAGGGAGTTGGGGGAAACTAGCTGAAAAGAAGGACAAGGAAATGTCACAGGGTGATGGAAACAATCTGCACTCTGAGAGGAGCATGATTACAGGAGTTGTACCTGCTGCATCCAAAATGATCAAACTGTACATGCTAAGATCTGTGCATTTCACTACATCTCAATATACCCAAATTAAAAAAAAAATCCCCGTGTGCAGACATGTATCTAAATCTATACTTACGTGATATTTATCAATTGTCATATAGATCTGATTGAAAGGTAAAACTAGTTATCTAGAATCCCAAATTCAACTAAAATTAATTATTTAATATCAGAGCAGATAGATGAGAGCTCTTTGTTCCAAACTCCCCAAACAGGACAGTGGGGAGTGATCTTAAGGAGTCCTTCAGTCAATTTTCTCTGTCTTCAGGTAGCCGTTAACTATCCCACAAATAAAGTGTTACATCATTTGCTAATCTATTTTGTTTTGAGCATTTTTAATAGAGTTCCAAATTTAAAAAAAATCTTTGCGAAGGATGCTGTTTAAATTGTGGAAACTATTCTGATGTTAAAAAAAAAAAAGTCAAGGTCTCAAATGAGTAAGTTCCCTTCACACAATGAACTTGTTTTCCAAAGCACGAGTGAGCTATGTGTCAAAACAAATAAACCCTGTGCCTATTAAGATCTCTGCATTATTAAACTCTTCTACTGTTACAAGAAGATAGCATGTTTAATAGCAAAAGAATCTATAAAAAGCAAAATTCAAAAGGCAGTGCTGCAATTATCATTCTGCCAATTACAGAATTTTCTATCAGTGAAAGCTATTTAAAAATTTCTATAGCAAAAATATTTCAATAGTTTCTCCAAATATCAACTAAGAAATTTATTTTTCTTACATACCAGTAACGTATGAAAGTTGAAGGCAGGTGCCGCGGTGACAAAGATTTAAGTCTGTACTTTCCATCAGAGATGATGACTAAGTTTTTTGTGCTGATGAGAAATGGGTACCATCGATTCACTCAACAACAATGGGGAAAAGCAATCTCTCTCTTCCTCTTAAGAGTATGCATAGTCCCAGGACACAAACTGAGTTTACCTAGATAGAAGCTTGGTGTCCTAGAGAAGATGTGACTTTCTCCAGGTTTGCTAAAGAGAAATATCTTTAGCCCTGTCAAGCAAGCAGTAAGCTCCCTGACTGTACCTTAAAGGGAATGAGAATGTTTCGGCTCATTTGCATTTTAAAGGGTACTCTTTCATGATCTTTCACACTTGTAATAGATGTCTAAACCGTTAAATTACTATTTCTTTTCTTAGCCTGAAAGTCGATGCAGATGAAGAGCGTGGCCTCTCCCATTGTTCTTTACCCTAAGTCGGTCCCTGAACAATACTGACAGCTGCTATCAAACCAGGCTGCATTTACTCTGCGCGCAGCTGCTGCTTGTAGGAACAGACAGCCTCCTGGAGCCTCCTCCCCTCTGGGGAGACAGGTTGACACACTGCATGTTCAATGAAGGGGTGCAAAGGTCCGCTGAATTGTCAACCCAATTTTATGCTACTTCAATTTTCCAGGACGCATGCAATTCCTTTCAAGCAAAAATGAAGCATATGCCAGAGCATAAAACTTATGGTGTAGGATAATTATTGATCACTACAAACTTTAAAAGAGCCTTCTGACATAAATTAATATACTGATCCAAAAATTACAATTATAAAAACCACGGATGCCAGTATGCTAAAGACATGCAATTGGCATTAAGTCTTGTGCTGGGCCCAATTCACTGATTTGGGTTATTGTTGCTAGCTAGCAGAGCTAATCTGCCTTTATAATCTCAACAACATGTTTCCTGGACTAAAGCCATTCATAAAATTAGCGATTCATCTGCCCTTCTAAAACGACCTGCTATTTTTATTTTTATTCCACTCGAAATGAGTATTACCTATAAACATCTGGTTAATACAATTTCCTCCTTTCTAAGGTTTCAGACAGGGCAGCGCCTTTAAGAATTTAAAAATACGCATTTTACCATCAAAAAATATATAAAAATTCAGAAAACAAACATGTTCTACAAAGTTTAACTGGGTACTTGAGAACTGCTTTGCATATATTTTCCTTTAATCAAAACAGGCTTTTCCATCCTCATTCATTTGGGTTAAAAAATTCTGTGCTCAAGCTACAAGTACAATTTGCTATTAGTCTTTGCTAATCAAACATGGTACATGCAAAAGTACCAGTGAATATTTGATTTGATCTCTGAAATAAAGCAATTCATTACACAAGAAAAGGGTACAGAAGGCAGCAGACAAATGCAGATGTAATTGTGTTTTTTGTTGAATGTGATTAGAGAGCCCACTAAGTAACAGTCAAAAATGTGATACTAAAGGGGAAGAAATGCAGAGCCTGGAACTGGGGGGAGGAGAGGAGAATTGTTTATGCAGAGCTAAGCTGTCAAGTGTAATAAAGCAGCTTGAATAAAATTTAAGCTGAAAATCCACTGAAGCTCCCCATTTCAGGGAGGAAAAAGCTATTAAAAGGAAATGAAGGTCACCCTCCCAGTTTATTTCACCTAATTGACTGCCAATAGCTTACCACAGGCAACCCGACTGCAGATCTGCAATTGAGAAACTGATGAAAGGAGAGTTTTCAAGCTGAGGCTCATTCTTTAATCCTCCTTGGCTCTTATGTTTTTTCTCCATCTCCAGTTGGGATGTAATTTTAAACCCTGATGGATTAACTGGTTCCATTGTCTGTGGTCGTCATTGGACTATGGCACTCTTAATCCGTACAGCAGCATGTCTAATTATCATTACAAAGTGTCTGAGGGAACTATAAAGACCAGCAGGGCATCTTCTCACAAGCAATTAACATAAATTGATAAATGAGTGATTTGAATCCGCTCAAGGCACTCACATATGAATAAAATCAGAAAGGACCATCCCTTGTTTCAGCTACTTCTTTCATTTAGTCTGGAAAAGCAGAAAACCTGAGAACCACCCCGGATCCTGCAGTGGAGGAGGGGGGATGAACTCATGCAGGGGATGGACCGACCGCATGGTTCACCAGGCTCATTAATGCAGAGCAAATGACTTGTGATTGACAACCCTTCGCCAGCGAGGAGCAATAACTGAACTCAACACAGGAAAGCAGAAACCTGGTGAAAGGCTAGAGGACACTAGGGCACACTATCACTACTTCAACAGCAAGAAGAGTGTTCGTTTCATTGGGGTACCACTTAAAAATTCATAAAGAGGTAGGGAAGAGAAAGAGCAGTTATACAGGTTCCAATACTCTAGGAAAGAGGCAAAAGCGAAGATAACTAAATGAGAGGTGTCTTGACCTCACTGTAATCTAAAGAATAAGAATTTAAAACTCTAACCTAAAGCTTTTTTTTTAACCGATTGAAGCAAAGGTGGTTTAAGTGTCACAGGATAAACGATATTTATTTTCCTATTAAAAAGTAGATTGAGCTTCCTTCTCCTATCAACTCCCTTATGCTAATTATTGCTCTTCCCCTACACGCCTCAGCATACCTGAAATCTGCTCCTCCTCCCACCCTTATCAAATCGATCAGTTAAGCTACACAATATTTTATTTATATATATATGTATGTATATATACATATATATACACATACATATATATATATTAAGCCATTAAATTAATAAGAAATGAAAGCTGGTTATACACACTGTAGGAGGTAGACCTGGTAGGCCACGTACCCCGATGATGGCATTCAACTCTGCCATGGTCACCTGTTTGGCACGTTCAACAGCCTGCGCCACCTGTTGTTGATGCTTTGAAAACAATGAAAAGAAAAAGTGTTGTTAGCAAGGCAGCCAAGAACTTCATCGTACCTTAGATAACAACAAAAAGACAATGGATTTAAATGCAGTTTCTTTAGCACATATTATTTCACAGAATACATGCACAACAGGAAAAGGAAAACTCAGAACTGTGCTTCCCTTATTTCTAACCAACACCAATCATCACTCAAATTCTGAAGGGGAAAACTGGCTCAGAATGATTTAGTCAAAAAGGACATCAAAAATGATAAACTGAGGCCTTAGAAAATGAAGAGTATGGAATTTGGAAGATCACCATGGTGTGCAGAAGGGGTTCACTATGATAAGTTTGAGCAGGTAAGGTATACGGCCATTTTTAAATGCCCATCTTGATACTTAAAATTTAAATACTAAATCCATCAGCACTTCTCAGGTCAATACATCTCAGCCCACTCAGTTTTTGGAAACTCTGGTGGGAATTCCTCTCCTTCTTCAGCCTTTTAGATTTTTCGCCCTTCATAGGGAAAAGGAAGGACCCTCACTCTTAGTTCACAGACTGGAAACACCCTGCATTCTACCCAACTGCACCCACAAGTAAAAACAAAGCCACACCTTTGCTTTGGGAGGCATGAGACTATAGCACAGACCAGAATTACTAAAGGCTAATAACACAACACCACAACTCAAAAGGCCAACAAATCTAAACTGTAGCATCAAGTAACTGTTATGTGGAAGAGGCCACTACAATAGCAGAGATGGTGCTATCCAGCACGGAGCAGTAGATGCCAATTAGAACAGACACACAGTATTCCAGCTCTAAGTCCAATAAGCTTTTTTCATTGTCTCAAGATATATGTATCCTGTACGCACCTAAAACAGTTTAGCATTTATGAGCTTGTATCCAAAAGTAAATAAACTTTAAGGCCAAACTAAAATATATTGGTTTTGAGTCAATTTCATAGATTATTCCTTAAGAGTCTCTCCCTCTCAAAATATTAAGGTTAAAACATATATGACTCTGTAACTTAATGAAATAACTTATAATGTAAATGACTCCATAAAGTAAGGTAACATGAACACTTATTTTATCTCTGAGTACTAACATCCACTGCCTCCACGGCAGCATTAAGTCAACCACTGTGCAAGTGCAAATGAAATACATGCTTCTACGGTCAAATCAATCCCGAAGGAACTAGAGAAAGGACACTTGGAATCACCGGCCGCTATCAAGCTTATACTCAAAAAGAAAAAAAAAAAGAAAAAAGAAAAAAAAAAAGCTTTATATTTGATAGTCACTTCGCAGTTTTCCATAGAAAAAAATTAATTTGAGGTTGAGCTATTGTCACCACTTCTACAGTGTGCCCTCAGATCTGTTAGATGAAATAGCAGGGGGTTTACACACTTCAGCTGTAACAGATGTTCTTCACACTTGTTCCTTGTGATAAAATTAACATCTTAAAACTAGCTAATTTGCAAACAGAGAAGCAACATAATTGCACTTTAACAGCTGAACAGTTTTACTTACTTCCTGAGACAGAAATGGGATGACTTGTGCACAAATTGTATTCAATCTCTTGGCGATTTCAGTCTATAAAGACAAAACAATATAAATGTTTAGTATAACTTTATAATCACTTCAGAAAGATAAAACTTCATACCCAACACTTTAGCCCTCCACTACTTCGACTCCTGAGGGTATAAAATTGCTTTCCCAAGCTGTTACTAATATTTTTCTTGAGATAAACTAGATATTAATCCCACTTGCAAAACAAGACATAACTGCACGCTTTATTGTTCACTTAAATAGGAGATAATGAGTAGTTTAATTGAATTGGAAACTCTATGTGGTTTAAAGCCATATGAACATTTAACCTGGTGATTGCAAACCCCTTCATATATTTATTCAATTATGGCATACCATGGCACATTTATGTAGTTAGAGCAAGTTCATTCAAACCAGTGTCAGAAACCAAATGATCAGAAGCACTGTCAAAGCAGTCCGGCTTTCAAGATAAGGTCTAGAGTGAGAGAGCTGAAGGAGACCACAGACTTCCTTCCCACTTGTCCCAACTCTTGCATAACTGAAACATGACTAATGTTAGTAGCCTCAACTAAATCTCCAAATTTCAAACAAGAAAATACTGCTGAAACAGGACTCAAGTCCTGAGAGACATTCAAAATGGAGACATTCATGGTACCCGTAAATTTTCACAATTCAGCAACGAATGTGAAGCCCTTACTGACAGGGCCCACAGTTCAGCTGAACATAATCAAACATGCTCTGGGTATCTGCAGCATGGGCTGTTCTAAAGAAAAGCAGGAAGAGTCTCTGCTCAGCTCCAAATCCAGAAGGACCCGCTGCTACAAGGAACAAACTGACAAGGGAGGGAATAAAGGGTGCTCTGCTTCCACTCTAGGGTAGAATCCATCTGCCTGCCCAACCTCCAACATCCTTCAGCGATGCAAAGCAGCTCTGCTTTCCTCTAATTCTGAAGACCAGCTCTGCCTTTAAAAAAGAAAAAGAAACAAAAGCCCATCTAAAGAGTCCCAGCATTGACTTTATTTATTTCATCATTTTCTGTCAATGCTTACTAATGTCACCTGTTAGTGAATGAGGCGATGAAAAGGATCACAAGAAAATTATGAAGCACGCAGCCATGCCCTTGAGAAACAGAGAATAGAATGAGTAAGATAAAGTAGAAACCTCAGAACCATATAATCAAGTACAGAAAAAAAGAGCTGCTTTTTGTGCTCTAACGATTCCGGTTTGGGCAACAAGGCCCTTGGTGTGACGGGACTGGATTTAGGCCAACCCAGTTCAACTCTCCCTGACCACCAATGAGGGAGGGTTCCAGCTCGGGCCTTGTAAGAAATGTAGTACTAGAAGGTGAAATGACAAGTATAGAGAACAAACCCACGACCTTACTTTAACCAGCAGTGCAAATAGATACATGCAAAAAGGTTGCAGCTGTACCAGGTGCAAAAACAGTAGTGGGCAGCCCCACCCAATTCATCTGATCTTAGCCACTCACTCAAGCTAACTCAAGGTCATTGCTCTCCTCGAAAGCAAGAGCAAGCTCCCTTTCCTTTGCCAGTGTTCTACACTATATATTTCAGTTTATGTAAGGAAGTAGGAATGACCTTCATAAACTCTTAGGTCCTTGCTCCCCACTCTCTCCCTACCTACCATACATCCCAACAACATTCTGCACCTGTCCCTACTCCAAAATTCACACTTAAGGTTTTCCAATGTTAAAAATGATTAATCCTCACTTTAATAGCACACACACATATAAAAGAAAGTTAAAAGAACTCTACATCTATCATCCAAGGATAACCCTGAGGAACATTTTGGTGATTCTGGGAAGAAGCATCATTCCAGATTCTTGCTATTTATGTGTACAAGCCCAGAGCAGAGAAATACATTTTTATAGCACGGGTCCCACTATAGTTTTTCTATAATTTGTTATTTCCACTCAAAAATTTGTCATGTACACCCTCCCACTCAATAAATACAGATATGAATAAAGACATCATCAGTGTATTTCACTATACAACCATACTAGTATTTAACCACCCCTGGTATTTGTTTCATCCCAGTTTCCACACTTAATATTCCATACTGAATAACCCTCTACATAGATCTCTAAAAGGAAGCCCCAGCAGTCAAAGTGCTAGGTCGACATGTATGCATATTTTAAATTAGAATGCAGACTGATAAACTGCCTAGCAATTTACATCATCGCCAGTCTGTGAGGGTGTGTGCTCTCCCACTGTGTCAATATTAGGTTTTGCTGACCTTTTAAAAAAATCTTTATCCATCTAATAGATTAAAAAAAATGACCTCGCTTTTATTTGCATTACTTGGATTCTTCCTGAAGTTAAACATCTTTTCATATATTTACTGGCCCACTGTATTTTTTCCTTTCTCTATTTTTTCCTTTGGTATTTATTCATCACTGTCTTTTTTGTGTAGCAGTTCTTTCCATATGATAAATACTGACTCTTTTCCAAAGTGTTTCCAGCTTGTCACTTGACTTTCAACCTTGCTTACTATAGATTTTTTGCTGGGCATAACTTTAAGTTTTTATGTGGTCAAACTAAAGAATATTATTATGTTCATTGCCTTTGGGTCAGAATTAAAACACCCCCAAATTACAGATGTCATTCTTAATTCTCTTCTAGTGCTAGCTACAGTTGTTACTTTCTATACTTACTACTTGACCTTGATGAAATTTATTTTGGTTTAAGAAAAAAAGATGACCTCTTTAATTCATAATTATATGTTATTACATATAGTGGCTTCAAGGTAGACCTAAACTTAACTGTCAGGGGACTATTAAATTCTGGTGTGAATGGAATGAACCTGAAAACTTTCAATAATATTAAAGTTATTAAAAACAGAATAAAAAAGAAGTGCAGATTAAAGCATAGATAATATAAATTGGGTTAGAGTAGGTAAGACTTAAACAGGAAGAAGAGGGTTAAATCAAAGCTCAAACTGATGAAGAAGCATGAAAAGCTATAACATCTGTCCTGGGAATTCTAAATAAATGGTCTGGAGAAGAAATGGAAATAAGAACAACAGAGGAGGACCACATCAGAGCTGTCTCCTCCCTCTGCCAGGTTGCTAAACCCTAATCTTAACCTGTCCTCCGACAAATGAGCTTGATTTGAAACAAAGAAGCCTAAATTCAAGCCTCCCCTCTGATTTACCTTGAAATTCTCTAACCTGCCATGGTTTCTCCATAAGGAGAGAGTACCTACCTCTAGGAGGTCCGATTCTGCTCGTTTCCCTGACAGTGCTTCGAGAGTTCTAAAACATCACACCACCACTCCAGGAAGGTTTCACAGACCTTTTCTCCCAGCCCTTGAAATAGTCTTGATAGTGGCATAAAAACCAACAATAATTCTTAAGTATTAACTTTTGCTTCAACACAAGAGTATTCTGGTAAAACCTTTAACTAAGGACAAATTAACAAGTAATGTTTTCCACCCATGCTTCTATTCCTGACCACAGAGTTTGCTCGCAGGTTAAACTGGATACTTGACCATGCTTAAGCAAGTATTAAGATAAGTTCTGAAACCTTTTCTGACTGCCTTCTACCTCTTCCAAAGGCTAGACAACTCTGATGAAAAAAGACTGCAGGCTAACTGTATTTTCCACCTAGAAATCATTTTCCCGACCAAGGCTGAAGACGTATTCAGTACCTGCTAATAGTCAGTCATAAGTGCTTATAAATAAACTTCTTCTGTGCCTGTATTTGACACCTTATAAGGCAACAACAGTAAGTTAAGCATTCAAAAGCTACGCCCAAACCAGATTTGCATGGAACCTTTGTGCCTAGAAACTTACCCAGCTGGGTAAAAGCCTCAGCATCAAGCCTTACCTTAACAGATAGCCACTGCCCCACTGAGGCAACAGGAAGAAGTCCAAATTATCTGTTCAGAACCATCTTTTATTCTCCTTGCCAGTGCCAAGTCCTTTCACTTATTTGCTCATGATAATAGGGTAGGCCCTCATAATCCAAAAACTTGGTTTGCACGTCAGCAAATCAGTACAGGTATTCTTAAGCTACTTCAACTGCTGGGCCACAGATCTATTCACTGATCAGCAATCTACTTCACTGTTTCATCAAAATCAGGTAAGCTAATGTGTTAACTACAGCTAAACTATTACAAAGAGCTATAGTCCTATCCCAACCCTCCAAGGCCTACCTCACATCTAGTCAGAAGCTGCCCTTGACCCCAGAAACGATAAACAAATTCTTCTCTAGGTCTTTCAAATTCCTCCAGCATTTGCTGTCCTTTGGTAAACTAAGCCTGTAGGTTTAAAATCATATCTTATATAAAGTTTCTGTACAGATTCTTAACAGCTTCCTGAATACAAGTCTTCTCAACATAACAAGATGGGAAGGAAGCATGAGAACAAGACTCCTACTAAATGCTTTGATACAGCACCTCACTGTACCTTTTGCCTCTAACTCTGGCTATAGAGGGTACACAGTCAATGTGCCTTAAAGGAATACTTCACTGACTAACATGGAATCCCCATACACCCTTAACTCAATGAACAAGATGTAACCAGACAAGCCATTACTAAACAGTGTTAGAATCAGGCTCTGTTTATAGTAAGAAATCATATCTTATTTGAAAAAAAAAAAATTCAGCTGAGTAAATTTGAAGACATAATTGGCTTTATTCAATAATTTGTGAAATCTGGTAGCATCCAATCTAACAAATAAAAAGGAGTTCCAAAGAAGTATACAAAAGGAAAAGTATTTAAAGGTAGAAAGGAGGCACAAAAAGGAAATTATTAGCAAAAAATAATATTGGTTTGCCAATATGAGGCTTAGCACAAGTGACTCCATTTTGGGCCTTTTTAAAAAATACTTATTGGGTATAAATTCATGTACCTGTATATTTTAACTGAATTAAATATGGTCAAATATCTCAAAGGCCAGCAATGAACCTAACCTGGTGTATTTTGCAAAGCTGGTCAGCTAAAAACATGTTCCGGGCATATGAACTTAAATAAGTTTTAGGATTTTATGATTTCTAAAAGCTTGACTTTCTACCTTTTCATACCCTTTACACCTTGTCTAATTACAAGACTGAAGAGGCCGCTCCCCAATGTCTGCCCACTTCTCTACTACACACAGAGTAATATATAATGAGTACTGTCTGACGCTCAAAACAGGGTGAAGACTGCTTAGGAGTAATTGCCCATGGTCTCAAAGCAATCCAATGGCACCTTGCCCAAAGTCAGCTTAGGGAGGAGAAACTCCACCACCATTAAATTGCAAATTGATGGATCATAAAAAATGCTGCTTTATGTTGAGGGCTGGCAAACTGATCTTTTGGTTTCCTTGAACGAAGCAGGAAGCCAAGAGAAAAACACAGTGCAATCTTGGTAAGAAGTGTCTGGCAATAGATAGATGGGCAAGAACATGAAAACAAAGTACACTTAAGAAAATAAACAAATGTTGTCTAAATCCCCTCTGACTAGAAGTTTCTGAGTCTGTGAAATGACATTAACTACAGAAAAAATGTTCAACCTCACCAGGAACCAAACAAAACACAAATTTTGTTGTAAGGGAGGTCACTCAGCACCAATTAAGTTAGTTTATCTAACAAAATTAATAAAATCCAACCATAATGAGTACTTTGAGAAACTGAAACAATCCTAACATTACTGATGACAGAGTAAATTGGTAGTCGTCTTGGAAAGCAACTGGGAAATGTGTTTCAAGAGCATGAAATTATTCAAACTCTTTGGTAAGAATTTATCCTAAGGAAATAGTTCAAATGAAAAGCATTCCACGCATGAAGCTATTCACAGCAGCACTAGTTTCAAAGCCAAAGAGAAAAGGCCAGGTAAAGATGTAACAGCAATTCAACACATCACAACCATCTGCAGAGTTTCTGAAAAACTTAACATCTGCCCTCCTGAGAAATCAGTTGTCTAATAATACTAGAACAGTTAAATACACTGCATCAACCCAAAGGCAAGGCAAGCAACCATTAAAGTCATATTTATGATAATGATGCTTAAATGGCCAGCACATTTACTAGATGAAGCAGGAAGGGAAGAACAAAGATGTGATGTTAGTGTGCCTGTGTGTGTGTGTGTGTGTGTGTGTGTGTGTGTGTTTTACAACATTCACATGTGGCCAAGTACTGTTGATACCCAAAATAAAAACAATGATTATGCTAGGGTGGTAGGGTTATTGGTGACTTCTCTTCTCCCTCCAGTGACCTTGTGAACACCACCCTTGATTAACTATCTAAATGTATTATTAAACCGGGAAGGGAGAAAAGGGCAGTCAGGCCCACACCACCTCTGATTAACAGCGGCACTGAGTCACGACGATGCTGGCAAGCACTGAAATCATTGGGGTGCCCAGCCCTCTTACAATCCTCAAATTGCACATGGAGAAATCAGCCTCTAAAGGAAATGATTTACCCAGGATCATAAAGCAAAATTATAAGCCACATACTTTGCCTAGTCCCTTCTCCAGGAAGAAGTGGGAAATTGGAATGTACTTAAGACCAGCAAAAAAACTGATAAATTCAGCCTTCTTTTGCAAAGCAACAGAGCCCAAAGAGGTCTGCAACAGCACAAGGCCAAGGCTATATCATCCCTCAGTGAGCAGTGGCCCCAGTCTGTCAATGACAGGCACTGTACCCTTGCTGCCCTGAGTCAAGTGCTCTGTAAAGCACAGTAGGCATTTTATAAGACCTCAGTTATAAATTGCAAACCATAGATAAGCAAGTCACAGCCAAATGGCACTTTAGTTCTCTCCTTCATAGGCAGAGTTAGTGCATTAGCACTAACATGAGATAATCTGGCCCACCAATAGAACAAAATCCATAAAAACACATCCACAAATACATCTTCATTTCCTGAAGATGACATCTAATATACCTAGAGAAAATTCAAGATATTTAAATAAAACTACATACCCAAAATGACGTATGCAAAACACTGCAATCTTCCAACACACCCCTCCCCTTTATACCAGAGGAAAGGTGCTTTGGCCTATTCCGCAGATTTACTATCTCCTACCATAGCACCTTGCTTTGCCAATACGCTCACGAAAAGATAATTTTATCTTAAATCCTAAAGCATCACAGTAACCTTCTGTTTAAAATATAATTACATCAATGAAATGACTAATCACATTTTAGAGAAATCCAAATGAAAAGAACTTTGGGTATCTTTAAGTTGAGGTTATAACTGTTAACGAGGTTATGAGTGATTCTCAAACTTAAGAGTGCACTGAGATCACCTGAAAGACCTGCCAAAACAGAAGGCTAAGCTCCACTCCCAGAGTTTGAGTCAGGAGGTCTGGGCCCCGGCATCTGCATTTAAGGCAAGTTCCCAGGTAATGTGAAGTTATTGGACCAAGAACCACAATTGGAGAACCACTGCCATCTCTTAATCACTGCAGCAGTCTACTGCTCAGCACACAGCAGGTCCTCTTACACCTACACTCCCTCACCTTCAAGCCACACAGATCCCCAGTGAAAAAGGACTGACAAGTTAAAGTAAACTTGCCTCAGGTCAGAAACAAGGGGGAGCAGGGCGGTCAGGCCTGCCTCTCGCCAAGACCTTGCTACTTTATGGCTGCCTTCTCCACACATTTTTACAAAACAAAACCAAGACAAGTACACAAACCGAGGGTGTCGGAACACACTGGCCTGCTGTGGGAAACAACCTCAAACAATATTCATTTAAATGACTCCACCCATGGCAATGTAATATCGCCCCTTCTAAAACCCTATGATTAAAACAAAACAAAGACTACTAGATGACAGAAACTGTTTAGTGGCTCAATTAATCAGAACATAAGTCACCAATTACAGGCAGATAATAACTTTTGTGTTCCAACTCCCCCTCACTTGGCAGCTCCGACAGCATTCTAAATCTGAGCCCTTTCCAAATGGGCGCAGACTCTATCCCTTCACTGCTCCTCGTTCACACTTGCAGCTCCTCTAAAAAAGGAGGGGTTAAAATAAAGGAGGAAAAAAAAAAAAACATGCTGAAGGCTGCCGGGGAGGAGATAGCAACACTAATTGCTCCTATTCTCTGGCTCCTCGTGAGACAGATTGCAGGGGCCTGCATCTCCGGAGAAAGCTCTTGTATCTTCTTCGTGGCAGCTCTCAGCAGAGCAACTCAAGTGCCCTTAATTGTTTATGTTCTTAATGCAGAGTCTCTTGAATGCATTCATTTTTAATAGCAGGCTTGAGTGTGGGGGCCCATCAAAGAATGACAAAGCAACTCTATTCATTGGTTCTTCCTGCGATGATGGTCTTTTGATTTATTTGCAAATGACAAGCTTGGCAGGACCCACTTGATGGCTGCCCTCATTTTTTTTTAATTCAGTTGCATTTCCAAGATGAAGTTGAGTCTGCAACACTGTGTATTTGTGTAAATTTCCCCCCCCCTTCAGTTCCTTCTAATTAATGACTTAAATGTTTTGACCCAACTGTTGCCAAGCAGAGCATTTGGGCTTTAATTTGTCATTTTTGTAAAGATGCATCCTTCACAAAAGCATGGCAGCTGTTTCAGTGCCTAAACAGCACATTTCCATTATTCAGAAGCCCTTGTTACAGGGTTCTGAAAGTGCTGTTCACATGAAATCGTACTGACTTGTCCCATGATGAAAAAAGACAGCTTTTGGTGGCCTTAAAGGAAAATGCACTCTGTTATACCACAGGTTTTTAAGACAAACTGTAGAGTGAATCACAGGACACACTGTGAAGTCATCACCTATTGTTCTCAGAACAGAAAGAGAACAAGCCTCTCCTGAACACACCCCAGCAAACCTACATACACCTTTTACCCTCTTCACAGTTCTCTTAGTCATGAGGGAGCGTATGAGAAATTAGATAATATCATACAATAGCGCGATCAGTGCCAGGAAATGGCAACATCACCATCACATGAAGGCTAAAGTAAGTTACAAAAATAAAATATGATTAGGTAAAGACAGGCTACATGGAAATCAAGTCACCTCTGAAAACTGGGTTTATGAGGTTCTTTTTTCAAATTTGTAACACTTTCCTTGCAATAAAATTTAAAGCGCTTCTTTTTCACTATAGTGACCTTGCAGGCCTGTGTAACATGTCTTTGATTGGTAGTGACTTCCAATGGTCTATGATAATTATCTCCAAGCCTTCCATCACAACAAAGCTAACCACCGGGGCACACTATCAAGCACTGTTTATCATTAGCTTGAGCATTTCCTATTGCCAGACTTCCCCACATCTTGTTTGGAGATCACTGGATAAGTAGTGTGATGTGAATATTTCCCTAACAGGTTGGACTCTTTAGCGAATCCAGCTAATAAAAGAGGAATTTCTAGCCTGAGGTGACCATGGGCCAGTGTTTCTAATTTTAAAAGCATGCTACAACTGAATGACCCACAGACATACATGACGCTGCTGCTATTCTTCTTCCATGCGGACTTCTTAGCAAAAGCAGCATTCCACCAGGAGGCCTGTGTCATCAATGCCATGTGGCGTGGCAGCAGAATGGCCACAAGCCGGATATATATGTGACGGTAAGGCCCCAGGGCAAAGCCATCTTTGCCCCCAACTCAACCTCAACCCAGAAGCCTCACCCCTGGGCCTTATTACCCCCTCCAGGTTGAGCTACTGGAGAGGCGGTCCTTTAGGAAGGAAGACAAGGTTCCTGGCCGTGAAATCTAGGATTCTCTTTTCAATCAATGTCATGTGCCAAGAAACCTGCAAAGTTCCATAATGCAATTTAGCCTGAGACCAGAAGACAGATTTTAAGGAAGGGGGCTCTACTACAAATTGGGAGTCTGTCTCTGCCTTACGAACAAGTGCAGGGCATCAAAGGTGGTTGGGAACCACTGAGGCAGAAAAAGAACTTATGCACATTGAAGTCAATAGTCAAGAGAAAAATTTCTCAAAAGCATCTTAGAGATCATAATTAATGTGAAATCTAGGGTGCTGGTGAAAATTTTCAAAGCATAACCTGTTGGAAAAGCTTTTAAGTATTTAAGAAGATGCTAAATACGAACATTCTAAATGAGAGATTTCACTAGCGTATTAAAGATCCACAGAATATTAATTCAGCTATGCAGGTGGAAGCAAAGAGGAATATCATTTTAAATACAAATTAAATTATTCTCCAAAAATAAAAAATAAAAAATAAAAAGCCTGATCATCACATCACAATACAATCCACAAAGAAATCTAAGAGACAGAAAAACAACTGTCCCTTCTCCAAGATAACAATTAAGCTACTTTTAGGGTGGAAAAATATTCTGTACGAGAGAGAATTTATTCGGGGTTACATAGAGGGGCAAAAATACATATATAAATAAAAATATGTCAAAGAAAAGTCCAGGGTCCTCTTTTGCCCAGTCAAGTCAATTTTCAATTTTAAAATGCTATACTGTTACAATGTGTTGTCTCAGATATACTAGGGAAGCATTAAATAAGTAGAACTGAGTCACGGAAGTGAGAACAATTTATAAACAAGGGGCCACCAAAAGTTATCGCTCTTGTAATTCACCAGTTATTTTACAAGTGGACGAATCAATTTATGTGCTCATGTGTGTTTTTAGAAAGCATCCCAGATATTCTTCCATTAATTATGTGGGTTCAGGACATGTCAATTCTCGTTTCCCAGAGCACCAGAAACCAAATTTAACCCACGTATTCTGTTACATTGGTCTGCCCTCACAGGGTTCCCACAGGGCTGGGCTGGTTCAATAATGCTGAGCTCCTGGAAGAACAGCATAGACTTCCTGCCATTTGGACTGTGAAACACAGTAATCCACCAGGGAATAAAGGTCAATGTTGCACTTTTGGTCATTACTGAATCATTTGAGATGATCTGTGGTGAGTATGAGAGGAAAATCGAAGGCAGTGAGAACGCTGCAAATGGCTTGACCTCAGACCAATTTTCATCTCCATCTGTCTAATAGACATGTGGATAAAAAGCCCTCCCTCCTTCTGGGCCACTCGGCTGTTTTCAAATCTGCGGCACAAGCCAAGAACCAGTTAAACAATACATTAATAAGGGGAAATAACCTTCCAAGCCCCAGACTGACACTTACTCAGGTTTTAGGTCATCAGCTAAAGTTTAGAACGTGATTTTTCCAGTCTGCAAGCAGTCCTGAAGTAAAGTAGAAATTTTAACAAATACGGAGAATCATCTGCAGTGCAACGTCATGTGCCAAACTCTCCTCATTCGTACATGCATATATACATACTGACACCTCCCACCCCCACCAAAAGATATCCACATGATTTCAGTTACGTCTGCTCCACACACAAAGGGAGCAGCAGTTCCAAAAACTGCATGCTGCTCCGCAATCATCTTTTTTCAAGTGTCCAATTAATGCTGTTTAATCATTATTAAGGCATTTCAATCCTTAAATACAAAATATTCCTGGGAACCCAGAGCCTAATTATCATTAAGCTACGGAATCAATGTTAATATCTCAACTTTATACTAATACTCCCCTTTCCTGGTTTGGCCGAGCTACTTTTTAAGGTAATGTTGTGCTATATGTAAGTTTAGGCCCCCACAGTATATCAATGTCAAACAACATCGTGTCAAGCTAAGATTCAATTCAGGTAAGTGCCACTGCCAAATTTTCTTGTTCCCAGACGGGCTTTAAGATTATTTTATTGCTTAAAATTTAATTTGTTCCAACTCGTGTCTCCATGACAACGTTGGCTAACCCTGCAAATCATTTGGGTAATTGGATATCTTATCTTTCTATTGCTCTCAAATCGAATGATTCTGCTAGAATTGTAACAGCCAATCAAATTTACAGTCCTCCTGAGTAATAGACTTGGAAAAGTAGCCACATTCATCTCCTCTTTACAGCCATATTAACCAGTATGCGACAAACAGTAGAATCTGGTCTTCAAACTATATTCCAAATTATAAATAGTGTCAATGCCAATATTCTCACAGTGCAAAGTCTACTCAGAAGCCCCTTCCCTTTTATACTGTTTTGAGAAGCAACAATCTACTCATTCTATATAAACTTTGAGCAATTTCAGTATCTTGAGGGTAAATGAGAAGAATAATTCAGAATCAGCTTTTAGGGGGTAGGTGATAAAATACTGACTAAAACAATGGCTTCATAAGATTATAGTGTATGATGACAGTGATGTGTTCGGGACTCTTTAGGTGGCTAAGCCATATTCAATCCATTAGTCAAGAAATAAGAATGAATACAGATTTAAGAACCAGTTCAAAAAATCCCCACACCCTTAGACAAATCCACGTGGTCAAAATGTGACACCTCCTTATCCTTCACGAGTATCACAGCAGGGTAGTCGATTATGGAATACAGATTTTCTATAAGATTCAAAAGTCAGCAATTCCCCTTTTGAGTTACTGGTATGATTCTGGCCTTTGGTCAGCTAAAAAGTACTGAAGTTGGATACATTTCAGTAGTCCAAGTCCAATCTTCTTGGTAGCTGTGCAAGGAGATTGGCTAGATTGGCTCTGTGGGAGCTCACAGCCCAGGCACTGTAAAAGAGCCAGCCCGCTTACAAACAGAAAAGGCTTCGGAACCTAAGCCAACTGGCAGGCTGAGGGGGTTGTCAAGAACCTCGTGCTTCCCCTACAGATACTTAGGACTTCAGTACTGCTTCTCAAGCAAAACACAAAGAGACAGCAATGTGGAGCTTCTCAGCACATGTAGGCAAGCAACTGAGCTTGTAAGCAAGTGTGAAAGCAGGTACTGGCACAATTTGTGTATATGAGCTGTGCCCGCCTTTATCCCAAATACTTACAAAGACATCCAAGAAATAAATCTCTACGGCACTGTGCTTGACAATAAGTCAATAATCTAAACTTCCACTATGTCCAATCCCAATGGCCCTGCTTTTCTCCTTTGTGTTTTCTTTTCCTGCTCCCCCAAATAGTAGTACACAGCAGCAGCTGTGAATGTAACAGTCCACAAAAATCTCAAGCCCACAATACCTACTCACACTTATGCACAGCACCTTACAAGTTTTCCTATCCAAAAGAAAATTATGTATGTGTATACCTCATCAAGGTTGAAGACTTCTTCTTTCTCTAACCAAACAACTTGGCCTTGCAATTCATACCTCATCCTCATTTTTTTCAGGATGATAAAGTCCCTTCAAATTAAGAGTTGGATTTTCCACATTAAAAAGGAAGAAAAAAAAAATCAGAAATGTACCTCCCATCCTTTATTCTGCCAAAACTCACTTCAGTAAAATGAACCAAATCCTCTTTGTTGTTCATCCATTCCCATAAATGAAAAAACTCAACACAACTCTATTTTCACTAGTAATTGCATTAACTACGAGTATTAATGCCTTCCAAGAGTACATTTTGCTGTTTGGTCTAAATAAGGCATTTGAATTCTAGATTCCTTAGACAACAGGCTGCCAATAGGGGCTTCATTTAAAAAAAGGTGGGGGGCAGGGTTACTTTTGAGCCTTAAGATACATGCTTCTGATCGTGAAAACAAATCAAAAAATTTAGTTAATTGAGGAGAAATAATTAAAAGTGAACAATTCAGATGGAAGAAGAAAACTGGGCTTGGAAAAACATGATGGGAGTGTGCCCTAGAACTGTCAACAGGATACAGTGTTAAAGGGGTCAATAAGAGATCCAGATAACAGATTTCAAGAACATTTACCCTCAGAGTACCCAAGTGCCAGACACCATTGTAACTCATTCAACCCTGGCAAACCACCTATGCAGTAGGTGCCACGTCTTCATCCCCTAATCTATAAGCTTGTTAGCTCTTCTATAAGGAGGAATAATTAGTACGTACACAAAAGTAGGGCTAGAAGGATTTACAGAGTTCCTATAGCATAATTTCTAAGGCACTGGGAGCTCAATGGATGAGGGCTAAGACTAGCCACTATAATGTACAGAACAAGCTCATTTGACAAAAAATAATAAACCCACAACTGACTGTTGAAAGCCAAAGCTGAAAAAAAAAAAAAAAAAACCACCATCTGAGAACCCAGCAGGCACCTGTAGCTGCAGGCTTCATGGGGATTGGCCGTGTCCCCCCTCCATCCCAGGGGCCCATCCTTTATTCTCTCCATACCAGACCGAGATGCAGATCAATGTTAAGATCCCCTTTCCTAAACCAAAAATGACCTTTTTATTTTCACTCACTAATCCATAGAAGCCTTTCAAATGGCACAAATAAAGGCGGCTGCATTTTGTTCTCTAAATCAATTTTCTCCCCAGCCATCAAGTAGATGTTCCCGCACAGAGAAAGAACAGCCCTTCCCTTCTAATTCAAAAATCCATACTGCCATTGCCCTTGCAAACTGCTAAACAAGCAGTATCGGCAAGTCACTTGTGTTCTGTAATATATTTACTGCAAATCCCAATGGCTCGCCTCCTAATGCAGTTTTCTATTGTGTCTGTGCGTGTCAATACACTGGCTGGTCACCTCACTTGTAAGAGGCTCTGACCGGCTGTTTGCTCAAGGCATCAAGAGGGAGCTGAGTAGGGGGGTGAAGGCTGCCCTTCAGAGGCCCCCTGCTTCTGGAGGGAGACCTCGAAGATGTTTTGTTTTCTGGCACTTCACACCCCTCTACTGCCCACAGCGTCTGAAGCCAACTTAAATTCTCTACTAGGACAGTTTCGGCCACACAAAGTCCACAATCAGAGTTCTTTTCCACAATTATTTCCTAGTTTCCTATCTATCAACACTAAAGCTATTTCCCCCAGCAAATATACTGATTGCATCTTAAAGGTGCATTACAAAAGGCCAAAAAGGTAAGAGCGCTTGGGAAGGGAAGTCCGGCTTGGGAAGGGAAGTCCGGCTTTCGTGTTCAAGAACAAATCTATGCTTTCAGGTGACAGCTTAAAAAGAAAGCACCCTAACACCATAATAATGGTGGATCACCTACTACGATCATGCCAAAACCACAAAAGGCAAGTCTAGGAGAAAAATGTTATAAACATCTATAGAAATGGAAGTCTTAAAATGTACTTGGAGAAAATTCCTCTTCCACATAGCAGTTTAAAACAGGATTGGTAGCTAAAGAAAGACCCAGCCCTCGAATGAACCATTTAAGTTTTTCGGAATTAACATTTT